>NC_056666.1:25029605-25330921 GCF_018350195.1 Panthera tigris
GGAAGGTGGATATGGACCACAAGGTAACTTCAACTTAGCTCTTCTCTAAGTTTTGAAATTCAGCTATTAGATTTGTAAAGTGTGTGTTCAAGGCCTAACTGTAGCCTGTCACGTCAGACTACTTCTCTGTATAGTCATGTTTGAAGAACAGAATTTGATGATCTAAATCCAAGTAACAATAACTTAAAAGAGATTCTGTATTTTATGCCTTTCATATGTGTATACTATATGGTCATCAAAAACGGAATCAGTTATTTTTAAAGAAATATTATACATCAAGAAGGACGTGAACTTTCTATAAGAAATGTTTGTGGTTATCTTTAAGAAAACAAAACAAACAAACGAACAAACAGCCCATTAAAAGAGAAAAGGCAGGATGTAAACGTGTGATGGCAGAATCGATACC
Organism: Panthera tigris; assembly: GCF_018350195.1. Lineage (NCBI taxonomy): Eukaryota > Metazoa > Chordata > Mammalia > Carnivora > Felidae > Panthera > Panthera tigris. The sequence goes on from NC_056666.1 coordinate 25,030,012, forward strand.
TCTAACTGAGATCTTCCAGTTCTCCATGAGGTGGCAGCAGCTCTTCAGTTATCTGAGAAATCTTGTAGCGAAGGTCACGTTCAAACACTCAGACTGTCCAACTGAGAATTTTTACAGGTAGTGCTTTTTTGTTGTTGCCAGATTTCTGTCCTTTCTTCACCTTCGCTCTCTCTCTCATTCTTGGGTTTTTTTTTTTCTTTTTTTTTTTTTTTTGGCAAAGTTCAGCCATGGATCACCTTTTTATTAGATCTGAGCCTTCCTGTTCTGAAATGGCCTACTTACGCTGAAGTCAACAGGCAGATTTCACAACAGTCCTCGGGGCCAAATTACAGTTCAGCATCTACAGAGGTTGGCTTGGCTGGAGACTGAGAAAATGGAAACGTAATTGATCCTGCATTTTAGGGGAGAGGATTGCTTCCTTCCTATGATATGCCTTTATCTTTTTTTTAAAGAGAAGTTTCAGGGGATTAAATAGAGGCATTACAGATAAAATGTGGATGCCACCAATGTCTTGTAAAACACTTACTTTAAGGCTTTGAAATTATTTATTTACTTTTATATTTTTTTGCTATAAAATCATTTTAGAGATTAAAGATGAGATTATATTAGTCTTTTTGTGAGGATGGAACTATTTTCTGGAAATACTCAGTTAAAGGATTTAAATTGCACTTCATTTTCCACCAAACTTAAAACTAAATTGTTCGATGATTTGGACTCCAGTATTTTGAATACATTTAATTCTAATACGCTTCCTTCTCCAAATGTTTTGAATTATAAGACAATTCTGTCATTGTATTCTTCATCAGAATCTGGCACTACCTTTCTTTCTCTGCTTACTTTGCTTAAATGACACTATTTCTGGTTTGAGTAACGACAGACATGCTTGATATAAATATATGTTCATCATGGTAAAGTCATTTTTAGAAAGTTCAGAAGTCTTTTTTCCACTAATGTTCTTGATCATGCTTGCCACTTTAAAGGTGTTGGTTTTATTGATAATGTCTACATTTATAAAAATTTTTTTTCAATGTTTTTATTTACTCTTGAAGGAGAGAGAGACACAGAGCATGAGCGGGGAAGGAGCAGAGAGAGAGGGAGACATAGAATTTGAAGCAGGCTCCAGGTTCTAAGCTGTCAGCACAGAGCCCGATGTGGGGCTCGAACCCACGAACTGTGAGATCATGACCTGAGCCGAAGTCGGACCCTCAGCCGACTGAGCCACCCAGGCACCCCGATAACGTCCACATTTTTATTAGTAACATTTCTATTTCCTTAACTTTTACTTCTGTATTAATTCTTCTCTCTACTTTTAAAAAATAAACTTTACTTTGTATAACACTTGTAGGTTCACAGTAAAATTGAGCAAAAGAACAGTAATCCCCTATACTCCCTGTCCTGCATATACACAGCCCCCCCCCCCACTATCAACATCCCACACCAGTTATTTTCCCTTTCTTGATTTCTAGTTTAATTCCAGTGTCACCTGAGAGCAGATGATTTATTTTCTTTCAAATTTGTTATGGTCTTTTTTTTTTTTTTTTTATGGCTCAGAATATGTCTGTCTTAATCAGTGTTCCACATAAGTTTGAGGAGAATATACAGCTGTCAATTATAACCAGTTGATTGATGGTTCTGTTGAGTTCCACTATGCTTTTAATGATGTTCTGCCTGCTGGATCTGTCCATTTCGAATAGAGAGATGTAGAAATCTCCAGTTACAGGGGTGCCTGGGAGGCTCAGTGGTTAAGTGTCTGACTTTGGCTCAGGTCATGATCTCAACGTCTTGTGGGTTTGAGCCCCAAGTCAGGCTCTGTGCTGACAGCTCAGAACCTGGAGCCTGCTTCGGATTCTGTGTCTCCCTCTCTCTCTGCCCCTCCCTGCTCATGCTGTCTTTCTCTCTCTCTTTCTCTCTCAAAAGGAAATAAGCCTCACAAACAAACAAAAAAAGAAATCTCCAACTATAATCGTGGCTTCATCTATTTCTCCTTGCAAAACTATCAGTTTTTGCATTATGCATTTTGATATTGTGTTGTTAGGTACATACACATTAAGAAGGCATTTGTTATGCCTTCTTAGAAAATTGACCCCCTTGTTATTATTTAATGCCCCTATTTATCCGTAATAACGTTCCTTGCTCTGAAGTCTGATCTGTCTGAAATTAATATAGCTACTCCCATTGTCTTTTGATTAGTGTTAGTGTGGTGTATCTCCATTCTCTCTTAATCTCTCTCTTTTTTTAAGATTTTATTTTTAGGTAATCTCTATACCTGATGGCGGCCTCAAACAACCCTGAGATCAAGAGTTATGTACTTTACCAACTGAGCCAGCCAGCCGCCCCCATGTCTTTATATTTAAAGAGGGTTTCTTGTAGATAACATATAGTTGGGTCTTGTTTTTCATCACACTGACAATTTCTGTATATTAATTGGTACATTTTAACTTTTGGCAGTCAAAGCCAAAAGTTTGGTACAGTTTAATGTCTGCTATATTTGCGACTGTTTTCTATTTGTTGCCCTTGCTCTTTGTTCTTGTTTTTCTTCTCTTTTTCTTTCAAAAAATTTTTAAATGTTTTTATTATTTATTTTTGAGGGAGAGAGCGACAAAGTGTGAGCGGGGAGGGGCAGCAAGAGGGGCAGACACAGAATCCGAAGCAGGCTCCAGGCTCTGAGCTGTCAGCACAGAGCCCCACACGGGGCTTGAATGCACAAACCGAACCGTGAGATAATGACCTGAGCCAAAGTCAGACACTCAACTGACTGAACTACACAGGCACCCCTTCCGTTCTTTTTCTGCCTTCTCTGGGCATAATTGAGTATTTTATATGATTTATTTTTCTCTTGTTTCTAAGCATATCAATTATGCTATTTTTATCTTTATTTTTGAGAGAGAGGGAGATAGCATGAGCAGGGGAGGGGCAGAGAGAGAGGGAGACAGAGGATCTGAAGCAGGGCCAGTGCTGCCAGGAGAGAGCCTGATGCGAGGCTCAAATGTATGCACTGTGAGATCATGACCTAAGCCAAAGTCAGTCGCTTACCAACTGAGCCACCCAGGAACCCCAAGTTTATTTATTTTTGAGAGAGAAAGCACGAGTGGGGGAGAGACAGAGAGAGAGGGAGAGAGAGAATCCCAAGCTGCTGATGGTGTGGAGCCCAGTGTGGGGCTTGAACCCATGAACCACAAGATCATGATCTGAGCTAAAGTTAGATGCTTCACTAACTGAGCCACCTAGGTGCCCCTATACTCTTCTTTAAAAAAGATTATTTTATTTTAAATTTCAGTATAATTAACATACAGTGTTTTATTTAGTTTCAGGTGTTCAGTAGTGATTCAACAATTCTATGCATTCCTTAGAGCTCATCACTTTTGTTGTTGTTGTTTTTAGGTAAGTTCTACGCCCAATGTTGGGCTCGAACTTACAACCTCAAGATCAAAAGTCTCATGCTCTACTGACTGAGTCAGCACGGAGCCCCAATTATACTTCTTTTAAAAAATGTTTAGTGTTTCCTCTCGACTTTGCAGCATACACTTAAAAGTGTATATTTGTATATAAGTGTACAATCCAAGTCCACCTTTGAGTAATACTATTCTACTTCATGAGTAGTACAAATATTTTATAAAAACAAAATATTTATAATTCTTTGCTCTCATCCCTGTGTCACTGATGTCATTCATTTCACTTATACATAAGTATACACAAAAACATGTATAATCAAATACATTGTTGCTATTATTAGTTTGAACAAACTCTTCTATTAGAACAAATAAGAATAAAAAAATAAAAGCTTTTATTTACCTGCACTTACTCATTCTCTGATGCTCTTCATTTCCTTATGTAGATCTTAATTTCTTTAAACTCTATACTCAATGTGGGGCTTGAACTCACGACCCCAAGATCAAGAGTTGCATGCTCTATTAACTGAGCTAGCTAGCCACACCTGTAGGTCTTAGTTTTTGACCCACAATATTTCCTTTCTTTCTTAAGAACTGCTTTTAACACTTCTTGCAAGACAGATCTATTGGCAACAAATTCTGTCAATTTTTGTTTTTCTGAAAAAGTTTCTATTTTCTCATCACTTTTTTTTTTTGAGAGAGAACGAAAGCACATGTGGGCATGTGTGCAAGCAAGTGGGGAAGGGGCAGAGGGAGAAGGAGAGAGGGAAACTCAAGCAGGCCCCATGCCCAGCACAGAGCCTGACATGGGGCTCGATCTCATAATAGTGAGATCATGACCTGAGCTGACATCAAGAGTCAGTTGCTGTCAATACTACCCAAAGCAACCTACATATTCAGTGCAATCCCTATCGAAATAACACCAGCATTCTTCACAGAGCTAGAACAAACAATCCCAAAATTTGCATGGAACCAGAAGAAACCCCAAATAGCCAAAGCAATCCTGAAAAAGAAAACCAAAGCTGGAGGCATCACAATTCCAGACTTCAAGATGTATTACAAAGCTGTAATCAACAAGACAAGTACGGTACTGGCACAAAAACAGACACATAGATCAATAGAACAGAATAGAGAACCCAGAAATGGACCCACAAATGTATGGCCAACTAATTTGTGACAGTGCAGGAAAGAATACCCAATGGAATAAAGACAATCTCTTCAGCAAATGGTGTTGGGAAAACTGGACAGCGACATGCAGAAGAATGAACCTGGGTCACTTTCTTACACCATACACAAAAATAAACTCAAAATGGGTGGAAAGATTTAAATGTAAGACAGGAAGCCCTCAAAATCCTAGAGGAGAAAACAGGCAATGACCTCTTTGACCTTGGCCACGCAACTTCTTACCCAACATGTCTCTGGAGGCAAGGGAAACAAAAGCAAAAATGAACTATTGGGACCTCATTAAGATAGAAAGCTTCTGCACAGCAAAGGAAACAATCAGCAAACCTAAAAGGCAACTGGTGGAATGGGAGAAGATATTTGCAAATGACATATCAGATAAAGGGTTAGTATCCAAAATCTTAAAGAATTTATCAGACTCAACACCCAAAAAAACAATCCACTGAAGAAATGAGCAAAAGACATGAATAGACACTTTTCCAAAGAAGACATCCAGATAGCTAACCGACACCTGAAAAGATGCTATTTATAGCAGTGCTATCAACAATAGCCAAATTATGGAAATAGCCCAAATTTCCATCGACTAATGAATGGATAAATAAAATGTGGTGTGTATACACACACACACACACACACACACACACACACACAGGAATATTACTCAGCAATCAAAAAGAATGAAATCTTTCTATTTGCACAACATGGATAGAACCAGAAGGTATTATGCTAAGCGAAATTAGTCAGAGAAGGACAAATACATGATTTCACTCATGGAATTTAAGATACAAAACAGATGAAGGGAAGGGAAGGGAAGCAAAAATAATATAAAAACAGGGAGGGGGACAAAACATAAGAGACTCTTAAAAACAGACAACAAACTGAGGGGTGCTGGAGGGGTTTTAGGTGGGGGGGATGGACTAAATGGGCAAAGGTCATTAAGGAGGACACACTTGTTGGAATGAACAGTGGGTGTTATCTGCAGGGGATGAATCACTAGATTCTACTGCTGAAATCATTATTGTATTCTATGCTAACTAACTTAGATGTAAATTAAAAAAAAAAAAAAGAGTTGGTTGCTTAACTGACTGAGCCACCCAGGTGCCCTCCTTCAACAATTTAAATATTTCACTCTATTATCTTCTTGCCACATGGTTTCTGAGAAGTTGATATAATTCTTATCTTTGCTTATCTTTGCTACTCTATAAGCAAGGTTTTCTCCTCTGGCTTCTTTCAAGATCTTTTTCTTTCTCTTTGATTTTCTGGAGTTTGAAAATGATATGCTTAGGTGTAGTTGGTTTTTGTTGTTGTTTTTGGTTTTTTGTTTGTTTGTTTTGTTTTTGCATTTATTCTGCCTGGTGTTCCTGAGCTTCCTGGATCTGTAGTCTGATGTCTGACTTTAACTTGGGGAAATTTTCTGTCATTATTGTTTCAAATATTTATTCTGTACCTTTCTCTCTCTCTTCTCCTACTAGTACTTCTGCTATGTGTATGTTTTACCTATTTGTCCCACAGTTCTTGGGTATTCTGTTCCATTTTGTTTTTCATTCTTTTTTCTCTTTGTTTTTGTGTTTTGGAAGTTTCAAGCTCAGTGGCTTTTTGGTTCTTAGTCTCAGTGTCTAGTCTACTAATAAGCATATCAAAGGCATTATTGATTTCTGTTACAGTGGTCTTGACCTCTAGCTTTTTTGTTTTTGTTATTTTAATTTTTATTTGATTAATTATAAAGGAAATTGAGCATATCTTTTTTCCAATTTTTTTTCATTTTGATAAAATATACATAACGTAAAATTTACCATCTTCACCATTTTTAAGAACAGTATTTAGTGGTATTAAGTACATTCATAATGTTGTGCAACAATCACCACCATTCATCTCCATAACTCTTTTCAGCTTGTAAAACTGAATTCCTATACCCATTGAATAGTAACTCCCCGTTCCTGGCAACCTGTTCTCCCCAGTCCTGGCAACTACCATTCTAATTTCTGTCTCTATGATTGTGACTATTTGCAGTAGGTAATGTTAAGTGGAATCATACAGTATTTGTCTTTTTTTGACTGGTTTGTTTCACTTAGCGCAATGTCTTCAAGTTTCATTCATATTGGAGCACATTGCAGAATTTCCTTTCTTGTTAAGTCTGAATAATTCCATCATATGGATATACCACATTATACTTATCCATTTATTTGCCAATGGACACATGGGTTGCTTCCAAGTTTTAGCTTACTGTAAGGTTGCTATTAACATGAGTATACAAATATCTTTTCAAGACCCTACTTTCAATTATTTTGGGTATATACCAAGAACTGGAATTGCTAGAAAATATGGTAATTCTATATTTAATTTTTGAGGAAACACCATATTATTTTCTGCAGTGGCTGTGTTCCCTTTACCAATGCATAAGGGATTCAACACCTCCACTTTGTTTTCAATGCTTATTTCCTGGGGTTTTTGTTTTTGTATTTGTTTTTGTTTTTGTTTGGACAGTAGCCTCCCTAGTGGGTGTGAAGTGGCATCTCATTTTGGTTTTGAGTTCCATTTCCCTAATTATTAGTGATGTTGAGCATATTTTCATGTGTTTATTGGCTATTTGTATATCTTTGGAGAAATGTCTACTCAAGTCCTATGCCCATTGTTGAATCAAGTTGTTTGGTTTTATAGTGTTAAGTTTTGGGAGTTCTCTATTTATTCTGGATATTAATCCCTTATCACATTTTTGACTTGCAAATATTTCCTCTCATTCTGTGGGTTGCCTTTTTACTATATTGATATTGCCTTTTGATGCATAAATTTTAAAACTTTTCATGAGGTTCAATTTATGTTTTTTCTTTTGTTGTTTGTGCCTTCAGTGTCCTATTCAAGAAATCATTGCCAAATCCAGTGTTGTGAAGCTTTTGCTTTATAGTATTAGGTCTTACATTTACATCTTTGATCCATTTTGAGTTAATTTTTCTATGAAGTTAGATAAGAGTCCAACCATTCTTTTGCATGTGGATATCCAGTTTTCCCAGCATCATTTATCTTTTCCCCATTAATTTCTTTGCAACTTTGTCAAAAATCATTTGATCATGTATATAAGAGTTTATTTTTGGTATCTCTATTCTATTTCATTTGTCTATAAGTCTGTTTTTATACCATTACCACACTGCTTTGATTATTGTAACTTTGGAGTAAGCTTTGAAATCAGGAAGTGTGAGTCTTACAGCTTTGTTCTTTTATTGTTTTTTTAATTTTTTTATTATATTTTTCAGCTATGTTCTCTTAAATAGGTGTTTTGGCTATCAAGAGGTCTCTTGAGATGTCACAGGAATTTTAGGATGTTTTATTATTTCTAAAAAAATGACATTGGAACTTTGATAGGGGTTGCATTGCATCTGTAGATTGCTGTGGATTGTATTGACATCTTAATAATATTAGATTTTATAATCCATGAATATGGAATATATATATTTATATCTTCTTTAATTTCCTTCGGCGATGTTTTGTAGTTTTCATTGTACAAATATTTTATCTTCTTGGTTAATTCCTAAGAACTTTATTCTTTTTCGTGTTTATAAATGGAATAGGTTTTATAATTTCTTTTTCTGATTGTTCATTGCTAATATATATAATGCAACTGATTTTGTGTGTTGACTCTATCTATCTATGTAGCTACTTACCGAATTCATTTATTAGTTTTAACAGTTTGTTGTGTGTGTGTGTTAAATCTTTAGGATTTTCTACATAGAAGATCATATCATCTACAAAAATGCTGATTCAAAGGGGCACATGCTCCCCAATGTTTAAAGCAGCACTATCAACAATAGCCAAGGTATGGAAAGAGCCCAAATGCCCGTTGACTGATTAATGGATACAAAAAATGTGGTATGTATATATATATATATATATATATATATATATATATACACACACACACACACACAATTACTCAGCAATCAAAAAGAATGAAATCTTGCCATTTGCAACAACATAGATGGAACAAGATTGTATTATGCTAAGCAAAATAAGTCAGAGAAAGATAAATATCATATGATTTCACTCATACATGGAATTTAAGGAACAAAACAGATGAACACAGGGGAAGGGAAAGAAAAGTAAGATAAAACGAGAGGGAGGCAAACCATAAGAGACTCTTAAATACAGAAAACAAACTGAGGGGTGTTGGGTGGGGGAATGGGCTAAATGGGTGATGGCAATAAGGAGGGCACTTGCTGGGATGAAGCACTGGGTATTGTATGTAAGTGATGGATCATTAAATTCTACTCCTGAAACCATTACTACACTATATGTCAACTAGCTTGGATTTAAATAAAAATTTTAAAATGCTAAAAAAATAAAACAAATAACTGAAAACATTAAAAAATATAAAAGAAAAATCCATTTTGAGGATAAACTAAAAAAAATCATATCATCTGTGAACAGAGATACTTCTGCTTCTTCCTTTCAATCTGAATACTATATTTATTTATTTATGCCTAATTCTCTGGATAGAAGTTAGAGTACTATGTAGAATAGAAGTGGTAATAATGGGCATCCTTGCCTTATTCCTGTTCTTAGAGGAAAAGATTTTAGCTCTTCAACAGTGAGTATGATGTTCACTGTGAATTGTTCACAGATGGCTTTTATTATGTTGAGATAGTTTCCCTCCATTTCTAGTTTGTTGAGTGTGTGTGTGTGTGTGTGTGTGTGTGTGTGTGTTTTATCATGGAAGGGTATAGAATTTTGTCAAAAGCTTTTCTTGCATCACTTGAGATAATCATATGGGTTTTGTCTTTCATTTTGCTCATGTGGTGCATTATGTTGATCAGTTTTTGTATTCTGAGCCATCCTTACATCACAGGAATAAATACCACTTGGCTATGGTATATAATCCTTTTAATACGCTGCTGAATTTGGTTTGCTGGTATTTTAGGGGGATTGCACATCAGTGTTCATAAGGGATATGGGTCTGTAGTTTTCTTATACTGTCTGTCTGGCTGTAGTATCAGAGTAATATTGGCCTTATAGAATGAACTTGGAAGTGTTTTCTTCTTTTCAATTTTTTGGAGAAGTTTGAGAAGTATTGATGTTATTTGTTCTTTAAATGTTGGTAGAATTCACTAGCGAGGCCATCTGCTTCAGGGCTTTTCCTTGACAGGAGATTTTTGATTACTGAGTCAATCTTTTTACTGGTAATGGATCTATTCAGATTTTCTATTTCTCATAAGGTAGCCTTGGTAGGTTTTATATTTCTAGGAATTTGTCTATTTCATTTAATCCAATTTGTTATTTTACAGCTGTTCATAGTACTCTTTTTTAAAAATTTAAATCCAAGTGAGTTAATATATTGTGTAATAATGATTTCAGGAATAGAATCTAGTCATTCATCACTTACATATAACACCCAGTGCTCATCCCCACAAGTGCTCCTTAATGCCCATCACCCATTTAGCCCATTCCCCTACCCAACACCTCTCCAGCAACTCTCAGTTTGTTCTCTGTATTTAAGAGTCTTCTGGTTTGTCTCCCTGTTTTTATATTATTTTTCCTTCTCTTCCCTTATATTCATCTGTTTTGTACCTTAAATTCCACATATGAGTGAAATCATATATTTGTTTTTCTCTGACTAATTTCTTGTAGCATAAAACATCCTAGTCTATCCAGGTTGTTGCAAATGACAAGATTTCATTCTTTTTTGATTCCCAAGTAATATTCCATTGTATATATCTACCACATCTTCTTTATCCATTCATCCGTTGATGGACATTTGGGTTGTTTCTATACTTTGGCTATTGTTGATAGCACTGCTATAAACATTGGGGTGCAGGTGTCCCTTTGAAACAGCACAGCTGTATCCTTTGGATAAATACCTAGTAGTGCAATTGCTGGGTCATAGGGTAGTTCTATTTTTAATTTTTTAAAGAACCTCCACACTGTTTTCTAGAGTGGCTGCACCAGTTTGCATTCCCACCAGCAGTGCAAAAGGGTTCCTCTTTCTCCTCATCCTTGCCAACATCTGTTGTTTCCTGAGTTGTTACTTTTAGCCATTCTGACAGGTGTGAGATGGTTTTGATTTGTATTTCCCTGATGATGAGTGACGTTGAGCATCTTTTCATGTGTCTGTTGACCATCTGGATGTCTTCTTTGGAAAAGTGTCTATTCATGTCTTTTGCTCATTTCTTCACTGGATTATTTGTTTTTTTTGGGTGTTGAGTCTGATAAATTCTTTAAGATTTTGGATACTAACCCTTTAATATGTCGTTTGCAAATATCTTCTCTCATTCCATCAGTTGCCTTTTATTTTTTCTGATTGTTTCCTTTGCTGTGCAGAAGCTTTCTATCTTAATGAGGTCCCAATAGTTCATTTTTGCTTTTGTTTCCCTTGCCTCCAGAGACATGTTGGGTAAGAAGTTGTTGTGGCCAAGGTCAAAGAGGTCATTGCCTGTTTTCTCCTCTAGGATTTTGAGGGCTTCCTGTCTTACATTTAAATCTTTTCACCCATTTTGAGTTTATTTTTGTGTATGGTGTAAGAAAGTGACCCAGGTTCATTCTTCTGCATGTCGCTGTCCAGTTTTCCCAACACCATTTGCTGAAGAGATTGTCTTTATTCCATTGGGTATTCTTTCCTGCATTGTCACAAATTAGTTGGCCATACATTTGTGGGTCCATTTCTGGGTTCTCTATTCTGTTCTATTGATCTATGTGTCTGTTTTTGTGCCAGTACCGTACTTGTCTTGTTGATTACAGCTTTGTAATACATCTTGAAGTCTGGAATTGTGATGCCTCCAGCTTTGGTTTTCTTTTTCAGGATTGCTTTGGCTATTTGGGGTTTCTTCTGGTTCCATACAAATTTTGGGATTGTTTGTTCTAGCTCTGTGAAGAATGCTGGTGTTATTTCGACAGGGATTGCTTTGAATATGTACGTTGCTTTGGGTAGTATCAACATTTTAACAACATTTGTTCTTCCAATCCATGAGCGTGGAATGATTTTCCCTTTTTTGTGGTGTCTTCTTCAATTTCACTCAGTAATTTGAGTCTTTCCTCTTTTTTTCTTAGTCCATCTAGCTAAAGGTTTGTCAATTTTGTTGATCGTTTCAGAGAACTGACTTTTTGTTATGTTGTCTTCCGCTATTGTGTTTCCATTGTTTGTTTAATCTCTGTTCTAATGTGTATTATTTCCTTTTTACTGCTAGCTTTGGGTTTAGTTTTTTCTTCTTTTTTCTAGGCTCTTAAATTGTAAAATTAGGTGGTTGATTTGAAGTCCTTTTTTTTAATGTGGCATTTAAACCTATAAATTTCCTACTCAGCACTTTTACTGTGTCACATATATTTTGGTATGCTGTGTTTTCATTTTCATTTATCTCTAAGGGTCTTCTAATTTTCTTTGTGATTTTCTTTGAACTATTGGTTATTTAAGAGTTCACTGTTTAATTGCCACAAATTTGTGAATTTTCTATTTACTTCTGTTATTGATTTCTAACTTTATCCCATGTAGTTGGCAAAGACATTTTGTATGATATCTATCTTTTTAAATTTATTGAGACTTGATTGGTGGAATAACTTATAGTCTATCCTGGAAAATGTCCCATGTGGACTTGAAAAAATATGTATTCTATTGTTGCACAAAGTGTTCTGTGTATGTGTGTTATATCTGGTTGGCTTATTGTGTGTGAAGTTTTCTGTTTCCTTACTGATCTGTCTGGTTGTTCTTTGCAGTATTGAGACTGTGGTATTGAATTCCCCAAATATTATTATAAAACTGTCTATTTCTGCCATCAATTCTGTCAGTTTTTGCCTCATATACTTTAATGGCCTATTATGAAGATACAAGATGCTTAATATTTTTATATCTTTTTGCTCTATTGAAACTTTTGTTAATATACAATGTCCTTTGTATTTTGTAACATTTTAAAGTCTATTTCCTCTGATAGTAGTATATAGCCACTCCTGCTTTCCTTTAGTTACTATTTGCATGGAATATCCTTTTATATCCTTTTACTTTTAATCTATTTGTGTCTTTGGGCTGGTACATTGCGATTCTGTCTACCTGTCTTTCCAATTTTGGAAACAGTGGTTTGCCCTGTAACCTTACTTCTCTGCCATATCTGAGAAGAATTATTGATTTTTCTAATTGTTCAGCTTTGTACTTGTTAGGGCAGAGTGGCAAGGTCTAAGCTCCTGACATGCTAGAACAGAACCCTCTACTTTTTTTCAAACTTTTGGTTTGAATGGTAGTCAAACACTTTCATTCTTTCTTGCATTTAAGATTACATTTTTTTACTAGCTCTACTTCTGCATTCCATACTTTTTGATATGTCATTGGTACTTAAAATTTTCTTATCCTTTTAGACTTAGATCTCTTTATTCTAAAAATGTTTAATTTAGCTTTTCCCCCCAAGGGATAGAATTTGGTGGAGGAGAATGGGGCTTTACTTTGTTATCAATTTTTGATATTATTGCATTGAGTGGAAACTGTGAACTTAATGTTTTCTCCATTTTGCACTTTTTGTGATAATTTCCTCTGCGGCCTAATACACAGTTGATTTTGTAAATGTTCCATGTGTGTTTGAAAAGAAATAAATTCTCTGTCTAGTTGTTTTAAATGATGGACCATGAGTGTATACTAGGAAAGAAATATAATGGGCACATTCTATGTTCATAGATACTCTGGATTGTCCCCCAAAGAGTCTATAGCAGTTTCCATGCTATATGTGAGAATATGTTTATTCACATCCTCACCAACAGATGGTATTATCATCTTTTTAGTTTATCACAATGATGGCAAGGGGCACCTGATTAATTTGAATTCTTATCATTACTGAGGTTGAACATTTATTTACATGCTTATTTGACTTGAATGTTATCTTTTTGAATTGCTTTTTTTGGTCCATCTTTTCTTGGATTTAGGGTTTTTCCTATTGATTTGTAGGAGTCTTGCAACTTAGGACAGTTTTTACAAATATTTTCTTCAAACTGTCATTCATCTTATATTCCATGTTAATTTTGTGTACATCTTCAAGAGCCTGGGGTTATAATATCCTGTTCTATATCTTCTGGTTGAGTTATCTCATCTATACTTATGTCTGCAACTTTTGATCCTAAAGTCTCTATCTCTCACATAGGCCATTTTCTGAAGCTTGAATCACTAAAGCCGACTTTTGAAGATCTCCCAGGATCCTTGAACTCAATATTTCTAAAAGTCAGTTGACTATTCTCTACCTGCTTAACCCAACAATTTCCCTCCTTGCATATTCTCTATCTCAACATAAGTGACCCAAGCTATCAAGCTAAGAAGAGGTCCCAGATTCCTTCCACTTACTTTGTCCATTGACAATTTACAGTAGATGCTACCTCATTAATATTTCTAATTTCTTTCCTCTTCATTAATTCTCACTGCTTATCCTTAGTCCAGGTCTTCATTAAATACCTCTCCTATTACAATTATATCCTAGAATATTAAAATACTCTAATTCATCTCTCCGAATATGATCTTCCTCTATTCGACTTAAGTGCCACAGTGTTACTAGAATATTTTTTTCTAAAGGGCAAAAATGACGATGTTTGTTAAAGGAGTTGCACATTAGAGACTAAATATTTACACAATCTTTTCACACAATCAAAATTTACTAGGCAAGTGAATAAATAAGAACATATAATCCATAGTCAAGAGAAACCAACCTTGAACAGTCCCAGATATTAGGATTAGCAGACAGGAATTTAAAAACAGCTAGTATGAATATATGCAAAGACTATAGGAAAACATGGCCAGAATTAGTGAAAGATGGATAATCTCAGCAGAGAAATGAATAAAAAGAACCAAATTGAAGTTCCAGAAGTGAAAAGTGGTATATTTGAAATGAAGTATTTACTGGATGGTCTTAAGTATAGATTTAGAGATGAGAGGAAAAAACGATTATGAGCTGGAGACAAATCAATAGTAAGCATTTGATCCAAAGAACAGTAAGAAAAAAGATTACAGTAAATGGTGAAAACATCAGGCATCATAGGTCAATACCAAGTACTCTCATATATGTGTAACAGCAGTCCCAGAATGGAAGAGAGTGAGAATGGAGAGAATAGTTGAAGGTATACTGGCTGAGAATTTCCAAAATTAAAAAATACCATCCTACTCATCAAAAAACAAACAAACAAAAAAAAAAACCAAAAAAACTAAAAACCCAAACAAAATCAACCAACCAACCAACCAAACAAACAACTCAGGTAACTTAAAGTAAGGTAAATCTGAAGAAAACCCACTAGATATGACATAATAAAACTCTGAAACCAGGGCTGGAGAGAGTATGTCTAAAACCAGAGAACAAGGATACAAATGATGTTTTATTTCTCATCAGATCAAAGGGAGCCAGAGATAATGAAACAACATATAAAATGTTGAAAAAAAAAGTATGTTTACCCAGAATTTTATATCAGTCTAGAATATCCTTCAAAACTGAAGTTGGAATAAGGAAATTTGGGGGTAAATGAAAATTTGGAGAATTTTTCTCCAGAATACCTGTGCCTAAAGTCTAAAGAAAGTACTTCAGATTAATGTGCCGACAGGTGGAAACTTGGAAACAAGATGAAAGAACACCCAAATGGTAAATGTGTGGGTAAAAGTCGAAGACCACCTTTTTAAATTTCTCTTTCTTAAAAAGGCAATGAACTATTTTTAGTAGCAAATAACTATTGTTTATTGACTTCGATATTATTATGGCTTTTTATATGTAGTAATTCGCTTAATTCTCAGAACAAAAGCATAAAGTAGATGTCTTTCCCATTCTACATTTGAAAAAATGGAGATGATCATAACCTGTATAACCCACAGTTTAGAAAGGAGCAAGGATGGATTTCCAACCTAGGACTTTCGGCCTCTAAACTCTTAGAGATCACCTGAAGTAGTTTCCAAATTTACCTTTAGTTCTTTGATGTCAGAGTCATCTCGGAATATTCTCCTAGTTACTGTGACGGCAATACAACAGAGCCACGGTAGACCAGGGGTCTTGACCATGTCCATTCTAACATATGTGGATCCTTGTGATTAACTCTGGTAATGTTAGGGAATTGTGCCACTAGCTTCTCACGTTAACCTCTTTCTATGAACTTGTCCTTTTGAAATAGTTTTAAATCTAGAGGAAAAATTGAGAAAATTATATAGCATTTTCCCATGTACCTTGCATGCCTATTATTAACATCTTATGTTAACATGGTACCTGTACAACTGTTACAATTAATGAACCATTATTGATTCATTATTATTGACTAAAGTGCATGGTTTTTAGTTTTTACCTATCCTTTTTCTGTCCTAATATTCCATCAAGGGTACCACAGTACATTTAGTCATCATAGCTCCCTAGGCTTCCCTTGGCTGTAGCAGTGTCTCTGACTTTCTTTCTGTTTGATGATCCTAACAGTTTTGAGGAGTGCCAGTCAGGTAATTTGTAGGATGCCCCATTGACCCCTCTCTCAGAAATTAATGTTTTAATTTATATGAAAATTAGAATGATATAACAATTGAACAACATCAACCTCTTTTAGAAGACATTATTTCAATAATTGCAGAATATACATTTTATTACTTACTTATTTAAGAGAAAAAGTGAGCAGGGTAAAGGGGCAGAGGGAGAGAGAGAAAGAATCCCAAGCAGGCTGCACAATCAGCATGGAGCCCAATGCAGGGCTCCATCCCACCACCCTGGGATCAGGACTTGAGCTGAAATCAGGAGTCTGAAGCTTAACCGACTGAGCCACCCAGGTGCCCCAGAATATACATTCTTTTAAAAAACACATGGAATATTCACCAAAATGGGTCATATCCTGGGCTGTGCCACAAGTCTCAATGGCTTGCAAGAGAATGAAATCTTACAGATTATATTCTCAGATCTCAGTCGAATAAAAATGAATCAGTAAGACCTCGAATCAGTAAGTTAAAAAAAGTGATATTTCTCCTGCCTCATGTAAAACTGCTCAGCCTAAATTCCTTCGTAGGGCATGGTTTGTAATTATCCGCCTGCACCCCCGCAACCACCTCCCCAGTTTAGTGAGAACCTTCTGAGTGTACCACACTGTTGTTCTGATAACTCCTCTCACTCTTTTGTCCTCATTTTCCCACTGCTGACTTGCTTTATAGAGCCTCCCCTGCTTTTTAGTTTATGTCTCTCCCTATTACACAGAAGGCAGTTCTCTTGAGAGAGAGAGAGAGAGAGAGAGAGAGAGAGAGAGAGATGCAGAGCATGAGCGGGGAGGGGCAGAGAGAGAGAGGGAGACACAGAATCCAAAGCAGGCTCCGGGCTCCTAGCTGTCAGCCCAGAGCCCCACGAGGGGCTGAAACCCACAAGCAGCGAGATCATGACCTGAGCCGAAGTCGGATGCTTAACTGACGGAGCCACCCAGGAGCCCCTTGTTTGTATCTTTAAACACAATGTGTTTTCTGCTTTGATTATGTTTAGGCTGACATTGGTAGGGCCACAGCGTTAGCATTCACCTCATTTGTCTGTTTGACTGCATTATCTTCCGTTTTTGTGTCATTTTGATTTATATGTTTTCTGTAAACAGCATGCAGCTGAAATTCATTTCATTTTGTAATGTTTATTTTTGAGGGAGTGTGTGCTAGCAGGGGTCGGGCAGAGAGAGGAGACACAGGGCCTGAAGTGAGCTCTGCACTGACAGCAGAGAGCCCAATGTGGGGCTTGAACCCATGAACTACAAGATTGTGACCTGAGCCGTGTTATAAGCTTAACCAACTGAGCCACCCAGGCACCCCTGAATTTCATTTGTTTCTGGTTTTAGGTCTAAAAATCTCTCTCTCTTTTTGCTGGATTTAACCCATTTATTTTTACTGCAGTAATTAATAAATTTAGTCTTTATACCTCTAATGTTGGTGTATGCCTCCCATTTATTGTACTTTTTTTTTAACATATCAAGTGATCTTATTTCGTATCCTGTCTTCTTTCTTACCTCTCCCCCATCTTTTCATCCCTCTTACACTTCCTTTTAAAATATTTTTGTGATTTCAAAGTTACATAACTTTTTCTTCTTCTTCAAATTGGTAACCTTATATTTTTCTGTCAACACTTGACAATTCATCTTTTTTACCTGCCTCTTTCATAGTCTGAACAGTCAGGGATCTTAGCATAGTTCAATACCCCTCTTTGCCTACCCACTGAATTTACTTTCTGAAAAACATGTGAAATTGTAACTGCAAAGTTGTATTGTTTTAAAACCATGATTCCCATACTTTCAGAGAAATGGCTTCTTAAGTATATATAATATAGAATAAGATGTCATGATTTTACTGGTTACTTTCCATTATTTCTTGAATTTCATGATGGTTTTCTTTCCAAAAACATTTTTTTTGGTTAATTTTTAGTGAAGTACAGCATCTAGTAATTCCTTAAGAATGCGTTCCATGAGGGGTAAACTTTCGGAATCTTTATAATTTGAAAATGTCTTTTTTTTCTTCCTTTAAAATTATATAATGGTTTTGTACTTGAATTCTGAATTTAAAATTATTTTACTACAGAGATAATATTGCTCTATAGATTTCTTATAAATGTATGGTCATACCCTGGCCTGCTTATATATTAAAACATTTTTTAACATTTATTCATTTTTGAGAGACAAGAGAGAGACAGAGTGCAAGCTGGGGTGGGGCAGAGAGAGAGGGAGACACAGAATCCGAAGCAGGCTCCAGGCTCTGAGCTGTCAGCAGAGCCGGATGTGGGGTTCTAACTCACCAGCCATGAGATCATGACCTGAGCTGAAGTCAGATGCTTAACTGACTGAGCTACCCCAACTCCTCCTAGACTTTTAGTGGGCTCTTACGTCCGTTTTCCTTGCTTCTTAACATTTTCCCCCTGATTCATTACTTTTTATTTTCCACTCTATTCCAGAAGAATGCCTGAGCTTGCGTCTCCAAGTTACCAATTTAATTACTTATTTCCATTATTTCCACCTCATGTACTGAAGCTTATTTGTGGACTTAGGGACGACAATTGTTTCCACCACTCTGATCACTTTTTTATACCAGCTTTTGCTTGTGATAGCCTCTCATCTCTCTGAGGATACTAATGATTATTTTGCAGTTTCCTCTGGTCTTCTTTGCAAATTCTGTTTCCTCATGTTAGTTCTTTCTCACGTTGTTGATTTTCCTCAGATATGTGGTAGTTCTTTGGAAATATGTTTAAATTTATGAGGAGAGATTTTTATTTCAGTGCTTTTAGGTGAAAGATATTCCTTCAGCCAGTTGAGAATTCTCATTTGCCTGGAAGTAAATATAGATTCCCAAGGTTGTGCAGGAAAGACAAGGAGGATGTATGTGCAGGCGGGTTTTTCTTACTGTAAGTGAGACCTGGACCTGGAGGCCATCTGAAGTTTAATTTTGAATACTTAAGAAGACAGCATATAATAATCTAATAGAAGAAACATTACTTCGCTTGTCTTGTGGGTGCAGGGCTCCCATCCTTCTTATCAGCTGACATGTGTGGGATACTATTCCATTTCTGTGGTGCTCTGAGAGCCTTTCATATCAGAACTCATAATTTATCCAGAGCAATGTACCGTCAGAATATCAAAACACACACACAGACTTTCCTCATAGTCACCTCGGAAACATGAGCCTTGAAGACTGGAAGGGCTATCAAGATTGGAATGAACAGAGTTATCGATCAGTAACTTTTCACTGGGGTAGCGACATGTATTGATTTTTCCATTATTGCCATAACAAATTACCACAGACTTAGTGGCTTAAAACAGCGCAGATTTGTTATTTTGCAGTTTTAGAGGCCAGAAGTCCTAAAATCAAATTGTCAACAGGGCTGTGTTCCTTCTGGAGGCTGTAGGACGGAATCCATTTCCTCACTTTTTTTCCGTCTCTAGAGGCTGCCTGCATTCCTTGGCTCATGGCCCTTAGGGCTTCCATCTAGAGAGCCATGTCTTCAAATTTCTCTCTCTCTCTCTGACCTCCTTCTGTGAGTCTGACCCACCTGCCTCTCTCTTATAAGGACCCTTGTGATTACATTGGACCCAGTCAGATAATCTAAAATTATCTCTCCACCTCAAGATCCTTAAATGAATAAATTTTGCACAGTCCCCTTTTGCCATGCAAGATGACATATTCATGCTTCTGGAAATCAGCATGTGGACATCTTCGGGGGACCATTATTCTGCCTCCCGCAGGAGTCAAAGAGGTTTGTGCCTCTCTTTGGTGAGGCACAGAGTGGGTGGTCTCAGAGCAGATAAGAAGGTGTCCTTGGCTTGAGGTAGATTGTAATGGCGCTTCTGCTCTTTCCCTGTTAGTCTCCCCTGCCCGCCCTTCCCCCACTCCCTACTGAGCCCATCTATTCTCTTTCCGACTCCTTCCTGCTCCTTGACACTGACAGTCATCCTAGGGATGCAGAAGCCATGCCCCCCAATTAACACAATTCAAAGGATAAATGTCAACATTTATACAAAATATTGTCAGAAAGAATATAAAAAGTAGGGAAGGATTCTTTATGGATTCTGTAAGGGCCTGTAAAAATCCAATTTATGTACCAGAAATGACTACATATGTTATAGAGTCGAAATACCTCTACCGAATCCTGAAATGTATATGTGTTGGGCCTGCATTTAATCTCGGGTCGTCTCTTTAGATTATGATGTGAAGTGCACTTTCGAGGTCTTTGGTGAGAACCACATGGCCAAGCTTTCCCTCAAGCCGTAGAAAGGAGTAGGCCCTCTGCCCGCACAATGCAGCCTGTGTAGCTTTCGTGGTTGATGGATGGCCTGCTCTTCTGTGTATGTTAACAGATGCATCTTTCTGAAACCGTGGAATCTGATAACAGAGCCCATATTTAATACGTTTAACTCGAGCTGTTGATAGAATTAAACACTTATTAGCTGAGGGTGCTGTTCGTCCTCTTCATTTGAAACAGATTATTTGTTACTGTTGTTACCACTGAACGGGCCAGCGTTCTTTCCCCGACACTGTGCTCCCGAGAAAGGGCAGACAAGCAAAAGAAGAGATAGAAGCGCGGAGCAGTAGGAAGTGGGGTCGAGTCCTGGCAAACTCATTAATCACAATTAATGAGGACCTGGAGGCCATCTAAGGTTTAATTTTGAATACTTAAGAAGACAGCATATAATAAACAATCTAATAGAAGGAACATTACTTCGCAAAAGCTCCTGGTCGAAACGCAATGTTTGCTTTTACAAATACTTTTTAAATTATGAAATATTTCAGGCACACAGAAAACAGAGAACAAAGCATCTACGCGTTTAAGATCCAGATTTAACCAATGTTGACATTTGCTTTGTGTACTTTAGATACTGAGAAGAACCGGAACAGATACAGTCAAAGCCCCCTTCGTGTCTCTCCCTGACCCCATCCTCCCTCCTTCCCTCCCGCCTCCATGGAGCTAGCCGCTCTCCCCAAGTTGGTAAATATCTGTCTCATCCAGCCTTTTGGTTCTTACAAAGTTCCTGTGCAGTCATAAAATACACATTTTTGTCGGATGTGTTTGAAACTTCATACAAGTGGTATTATCTCGGACCTATAATTTGTGCAACTTGATTTTATCCCTCAACATCGCTTTTGACATTTATCCCTGAGGATACGTGTGGCTCCAGCACCTTCATTTAAATGATGTCATTCTGATAGTAGCAGAGTAGCACAGCGGAAGCTGCTGGGCCCATAAATGATGTCATTCTGTTCCATTGTATTCACACGCTACATTGTATCTGCCTCTTCTCTTCTTGACAGGTATTGAAATGGTTTCCAGTGTTTTGTTATTTCAAAAAGATGGCGGGGGGGGGGGGGCGCTGCTTTGCTTTTCCTGTTTTTGTGTATGTTTGTATGTATGTGTGTTTGCTTTATAATTTATTAATTTCTGCTGTTTTCGCCTATTTTTAAAAATTTACTCTCAATCTTGTCCTTGCCCTTTGTGGTGGGAGAACTTCCCCGTGTCTCCTCTCAACTTTCCTCACAAGGAACACTTCTATTGCTAGATAGATGTGAACGTGACTTTCCCACATCTAGCAATTCTGCAATTCCGGTGGGGTGTCCTATGATCCAGTTCTGACACTATCTACCTGGAGTTAGCAACAGATCCCACAGGTTAGGGGCTCGGCCCCACATATCTACACTCAAAACTGGTCTCTATTAAAATTATAAAGCTTCATCCTGTCTCCCTAAGGGCCGCTGCTATGTGGTATAGTAGGTGGGCTCTGTCTCCAATCTCTCCCAAAGCAGAACAGTGAGAAAAATAAGTGTCTTGGGTTCATGTAGCCCTTACAATGCTCAGGTCTTTCTAAGTTTGAAGAGGAAGCAAACACCCAGTGAGTATGTGTTTTTTGAGCCTTCCCCTCCCCCCACGTTTCACTGAGTTCCTGCGCTGTTAGCAACTTAAAATTCTGCACGATTTCCTGAGATTCGATTGTTTTGGGAAGACATATTCCTAAAAGAGAACTATTGCTTGAGTGAAAAATTTAGAAGAGCAAAGAAGACAAGCTTTTCAGAGCAACTGCCACCATATTTTTCAGCTCTGCAATCCAGAAACACGAGATTGTCATATAAGAGACACAAGTAAGGGATTTTCTCTGGAAACCAATAACAATAACAACAAAAATCCCTTAAACTGCAAAAAATTAAATAGATTATAATTAAGGAAATATTTTAAACAAAATCCAGCTGTTAATCTAACTGCTGATGTTTTTATTCTTTTTCTAATAGCTTTGGATTGAGAAGCCTCAAAGAGAATGCCTCACAGGAGAATTAAACTTACTCATGGTATCATTTTCACCTATATTCTCCTGAGCAGAGGTGGACCCTGGCTGGCTCACGTAATTATCATGTAATAGTAAAAGGAGCAAATGAGGTTCTGTTTAAATAGACATTTCTGACTTAGCTACTGTTATCCTGGAACATTATATAAGCTCAAATGTGTATTGCCAGAATTGATTGATTAGAAAACACTAGGATGAAATTTAATGCCATTTATTTTAAAATACATTTAGGTGAGGGATGCCTGGGTGACTCAGTCAGTTAAGCTTCTGACTCTTGATCTCAGCTCAGGTCTTGATCTCAGGGTCATGAGTTCAAGCCCTGCGTTGGGCTCTACGCTGGGCGTGAAGCCTACTTAAAAAATACATAAATAAATTTAGGTGAAATTTATTTTTAAGTTACACAAACAATATGAGGTCATTTTAGGAAAGTTAGAAAATTTAGATATGGAATATGAAGGCATATGAGTATATAAAAGCAAGTTTACAAATGACTGATTCCTGTTCTTGACCCCAAAATTGCTCTCAAAAGAAAGACTAAAGAAATAAAATTTGGGGGATAAAATAAGACAAGCTTTGAATTTAGAAAAATGCCAACTACGTTGTACTAATGTCATGGGATTCCTGCTGCCTGTATTATGGTTTGGGCCCAGTGAAGGGAGACATGAAATTATGTTGTCTCCTCCTCTTCTGAGAGAACAATGCAGCATTTGGGGAGCAAGAAAAGGACATTCTGGCGGTGGGGTGTGGACAACACTGTAAAGATCAGGTCTGATGGCACCAGTGGGTCAGGAGTGCCAGTCACGTTGTGGTCTCACCTCCCTGTGGCAGATCATGGAGAAGGGAAGAGTCTATAAGTGATGCTGATGGCAAGGAAGCAAGTGGTTCTACTATTTTCCTATTATCTGGTGGCTTCTTCAAAGGACGCAGACTCCTTACTACTCAGGGATGTCCCCAGTCTTCAGGGGCTGAGTTCTTAAGATAGAAAAGTAGACCAGAGAAGAAACAGTCAAATTTACTTGGGGTTTATTTTCATATAAATATATATAAAACTTGGGGTTTTATTTCTCTTTGGGCCAAGAGTAGTGAAGGAAAGAGAAGGAAGAAGGCTATGAATACCCTCCCAAAACAGAAAGTTGAAAACTCACTACAGGGTTTTTTTTTCTTTTTTTTTTAATCATTAAAGTCTTTGGAAATATGGTGGGTTAACACCATTGCAGAGAAACAAAATGAAGTCACAGCCTTGGCAATCATTGTATACTCTTGGAGTCTATTTTGTCACCAGGAACGTGGTTACAAGAAACCAAACAAATGAAAAACAAACAATAACATCGACACCTGAAACTATTGTATGCCAACTATACTACAATAACAAATAAACAAATCATAACATCAAGAAGAGAAATAGAGTTGCCAGGAGCTTTTCCTGTGCTGGTTTTGCCCATGAGACCCACATTCCTCCTGTACACTTCAGCTGGTCCATGGGTAACAGCATAAATCTGTTTTTCTAAACAAAAGAAAGGTGGTGTTGCTATGTTCATAGCAGATACAAAGTATATATATTTTAAAGTTTATTTATTTTGAGAGACACAGAGACAGTGTGTGTGTGTGGGGGGAGGGTGGGGGGCGGAGGGTCAGAGAGAGAGGGAGACAGAGAATCCCAAACAGGCTCCACACTGTCAGCAGGATAGAGCCTAGAGCTTCCCATGAAAATTCAAGTTGGCCATCATCTTGACTTCAGCCTTGTGATAACCGTAGCAGAAAACCCCATCCAACCATGCTAGACTTCCAGCACAGAGCTCTGAGCTAATGCATGGGTGTTATGTAAGCAGCTAGGTTTGTGGTACTATGTTACAGAGTGATAGGGAACTCATACACATGGGTGTTTACATTGTTGTAGTTGTACCTTTTACACACACTATAAACATTGTTTACTGTGATTTCATTATTCAATACGATATTTTTTTTTCCTGGGTTGTAGAATATTTTTTGAAATTTATTTTTCACTGAGATGTAATTGACTGACAGACAACATTGTGTAAGTTGAAGGTGTAAGATGTGTTGACTGGATACATTTATACATTGAAGAGAAAGTCAGCAATGAGTTCTCTTGACTTCAGTGTGCCTTCTAGACAATGCAGATGTGAGTAGTGGGGGGCAGGGGTGGTGTGTAAAAATAAAGACACGCAATACCTTGCAACAATGACAATATGTCTTAAAGATAAATCGTGGGTTCTGGGCCCTCTTTTATGACAAGTCTTTTAGTAGACTGCATAAAGTTACCAAGCAAAGATTACAACACTGGGCCAAGAATGCAGACTGCTATTTATGGAGGCCCAGAATTTGGGAAATGATTCAGACCTGTTTATTCTATGTAATGATGTTATTGTTGCACTAAATGTAGGGGTTGTAAAGCGATTCTGTATGTTAGTTTAAATGTGTAAATATTTCTGTTATGGCATCCTTATGTACACTGACCAGGAATATTTTATTTTATGGTGTGCTTGAATTAAATCCATTACAATCAAAGAAGGCATTTCAACTTGGAGTGAAGCTGGCATGGCCGCTAGGATCCTGGACCCAGCAGGCATAAAGTTTGTACTTCGTACAAGGAAAGAAGGGCATAAAACCGTGGAGCCTTAAGAAGGCAACTCTATCGATTCTAAAAAGAAAAACACTTTAACAGCTTTTAACAGATGTGAGAAGAATGGCACCAAAGGAATGAAACGTAACATGAATAATCAGCCACAAGATGGCATTTGAATACTGATGTATTTAAAGTTCTGGGCAGTATCTGGACTTAAACGCATGACCATCTCAATTTCTTCCCTTCCCTGCGTACTTTCTCTCATACCACCCTGTGATAAGACCATCAAGTTTATGTTCTCTGTAGCCTAACACTCATAAAATATCTTATTTTTTCAGCTTTTTTTTTTTTTTAAATCTCTAATGATGGTTAATTTTACGTGTCAATCTGACTGAGCCATGAGGTGCCTGGGTATTTGGTCAGACATGATTGGGGGTGTCTCTGTGAGGATATTTTTGGATGAGATTAACATTTAAATTGGTAGACTGAGTAAAGAAGATTGTTCTGTATAATGTAGGTGGGCCCAGTCCAATCAGTTGAAGGCCTGAATAAGGTTGAACCTTCCCCAACCTTCTCCTTCCTGACAGCCTTCAAACTGGAACACTGGCTCTTCCTGGTTCTATGGTAGCCTACCAGTCTTCAGACTCAAGCTAGGACATTGGCTTTGCAGAGTTTGGACTTGCTATCTTCCATAATTACGTGAGTCAATTACTTATAATGTCTATCTATCTATCTAATCTAATCTGTCTATCTATCTGTCATCTATCTATCTGTCCTACTGGTTCCATTTCTCTGGAGAATCCTGACTACTATACCTCTTAATTTATTGTTGACAAACTCCCCACTATTATAAAAGTTCCATAAAGGCAAGGACTTTGTCTCGTTTGCTATTATATCCCCAGTGGCCAGACTGACACTCAAAAATCATGCAAATAATATTTTCTGAATTAAAGTATCTTGCTGGGGATGCTGTGATGCATTTAGATGTTACAAGGCAGCACCGAAGGGAACAAATATGTCAGCCTGGGAAAACAGCGACTACCCGGGTGAATCGTGGAGTGCCTCATGTTGTCGTGAAAAGTAAAACGGAAGAGATTTTTTTAAGAAAGTCAAAACATATTATTACTAGAAGGAGAAGTTTATATAGATTCTGCTAAAAGGCAGGGATAATTTACTTGTGAGTTTTACATATTGCTTGTAGATATTTGGAAATTATATGTTGATAGCACGGGAATCTGTAATCATACGGCTCTGCTGCCCTTGACCATGTCATTCAGCTGAAAGTAAACTACAAAGAAATCAGTGTCAGTCATGCTTACAGATCTCAGGGGCCTCTATTAGGAAGAGATGGACGGTATGGAGACAAATCCTGATGGCTGGGGGGGGGGGCGGGGGGGGGGGCGACTACTAATGTGAGCAGAGGGGCTCGAGCGTCATGTTTGTGACCTGCAGATTCTATTACGAATCACCAAGTCTCACTGCCTCGTGTTGCTAGGATAAAGCAGGTGGTCCTCCATTGTGAGCAGTCTTAAAAGTTAAAAAAAAAAAATCAGGTGAGAAATAGATCCCACACTTCTTTAGTGGGCTGAACAGAATCAGGGTACAATCAGGAGATGCTCTATTTTTCTCTCCCTGGTGCCTTTAGACAAACTCTGGTGTCCCTTTCCCTGTTCGCTGCTGGCAACAGGCAGATCGACTTTCGGCGGTGAGAACTGTCACATTTTCAGATGTTTCAGGTCCAGCACAGGGTAACACAAGACTGCAACCTCGGCTCCAATTCCAGCTTCTCCTCTCCTTCCCCTTCCCCTGGAAGGTGTGGTTTAGGAATCTGCCACGGGGTCAAGATAGTTTGCAATCCCTGTGGGACCTTCCTGGGTGTAATCTGAAACTGGCCCCAGTACACGCAAGGCAGGGAAGGCAGGGAGGGACTGGAGACAGAGGGAAGCCACTCCATGTTAATAAGCAAGGGAACTTAGGAGGCTTGTCTTGGGCGGCTGCAGGAGGAGGAGATCTCCACTCTGCCTGCCAGCATCTTAAGTTCATGTAGAGCCCGTAACTGGGTTCGCTCAGGTATCCAGTTCAGACAGCCTCAACACCACGTTTCTGTCTCATCACTGTATCCTTGGAGCAGCTCTGGGAACATTCCAAGGGGACGGGAGGAGCTGGGGAGCCTCTGGTTACCTGGGTCCAGATCCAGCCACTGGCATCACATCTTTTTTTGGGAGGGGGCGTATTACAGAACATTTTATTCTTTTTTTAAACTTATTGAGATATAATTGACATACGATTATTACATTAGTTTTAGGTGTACAACATAGTGATTTTTTTAAAAGTTTGTTTATTTTGAGAGAAAGGGAGCATGTGGGGTAGGGGCAGAAAGAGAGGGAGAGAGAGAATCCCAAGCAGGCTCTGCGTTGTCAGCGAAGAGCCTGACCCGGACTCGAACCCATGAGATCGTGACCTGAGCCGAACCAAATCAAGAGTCCAACACTTAACCAATGGAGACACCTAGGCACCCCTACAACATAGTGATTTGATATTTGTATACATTGTGAAGTGCTCATAGCAATGTTTGTCACATAACAAAGTTAATACAACGTTACCGACTATATTCCCCAGGGTGTATGTACCTCGTCTTGATGACGTCCTCCAACAGTTCTATGCTTTCATTAATGCTCCACCTTGATCTCCTGCTTCTCTTCTATTAACCAATGTTTTCCTAGGTGGAGGTAGGACAAGGAATGGGAAGAAGGGAAGAGAGGAAAGGGACAGAGTTCTCTTCACATGGATGGTGCTGTTTGTAGTGACACTGTTCTGCAGTGTCACATTGGCCTCTGTCCTGTGGACCTCCAAACGCTGGCTCTTTTGGAGGCATATTAGTGGATCCTTCAGAGAAGCCCAGTGTGGACCTCTGCCCCACAATCTCCTGACCCCTCCCACCTTCGCCCTACTTCCTGCTGGCCTGCCACGACAGCCCCCCACCTCTTTCGTCAAGGTCTCTTCATCCTGATTGGGAGCCCCCTTGGTGGTGGGGGTGGCGGGGGGGGGTGTCCTTTGAAGCTCGCTGGTGCCCGGCTGCCTGCCACGGCATCCCTTGGCCCATGGAACTTGTACTTATTTGCCTCCTGGTCCCCAGATGGTGCAAGTGCAGACGGCTGGACTGCTGCCCCCTGCAGCCTCTGGCCTCTAGTGCCACGTAGGCTGTCCAGAACACCTCCTGCCTTCAGAAACTTCCAGCTGGGAAACAGATGCTCCGATCTAGTCTCCGTGCAGCTCCCTTCACCTGATTTGGTGACACCACTGACTGCCAAGCCTAGCAGGGCTGCACTTGGAAGATGGACCCTAAGATGGGGCTCCACCCCCACCCACTTTCCCCTTTGACTAAGCACCAACCATGCCCTACTGAGCTTAGGCTCTGGGCCTCTCACTACCTCATTTGCTTCTAGGCCTGGGGAGATGCCCTAGCAATGGGTTTGCATGATCATCTGATTTTCAAGTAATAGATTTTAATATATTTTTATTTTTATTTAAAAAATTGTTTTTTCATGTTTATTTATTTTTGAGAGAGACAGAGAGAGAGAGAGAGAGAAAGTGTGAGCGGGAAAGGGAGAGAGAGGGAGGCACAGAATCCAAAGCAGGCTCCAGGTTCGGAGCTGTCAGCAAAGAGCCCGACATGGGGCTCGAACTCACGAATCATGAGATCATGACCTGAGCTAAAGTTGTTCGCTTAACCGACTCAGCCCTCCAGATGCCTCCATTTTTTTGGTTATTAAAAGGAGCCCTCAAATTGTATAGATTTAAGCACCACAAAACGTGGTTACCCCATCTCCTGACGGAAACTAGTCTGACTCAGAGTGAACTGTCCTCTCTGATGATTCAAGGAAGAACGAAGGTCTTCCCCCATGACCCCCCCCCCCCGCCCCCAGTTTGTCTTATTTTATTATTAAGAAACTGGCTTTCAGGGCTCCAAGCAATTGGGACATGTGTTAGGTTAAAATCTGGGGAAGAGTGTTTTGCCCTCATCACTCTAGATAACTCCACAGCCGACTGGAACACACATATCTGTCAATCTACCTAGTCTATCAATGCAGGTACTTTAAAAAATGAAATGGGAGTATACACACAATTCTGCCAAGTTTTTAACATATTATAGACTCTTCCTTGTCTCTTTGTGTAAATCCATCTCGTTCTACTTATCATAAGAGTATATGAAATTATCAGTCCCTACTAGTTGACATTTAGATTATTCTAATTTTTGTGTATTACAAGCAGGCTTCTTTTATGTAATTCTACTGTCCAACAGGTCGTGCAAATTTATGCTCACTGAGACTGTATGACGATAGCCATTTTCTTGCACCCTTGATAATACTAGGTGCTGGAAATCTTTTTAGTTTTTTGCCAAATATATAGGCTCCTTCCTTTAGTTTGAAAAAATATATTATAAATGAAATTGAGCATTTTTACCTATGTGCATTCACCTTATTTTTTATTTCTTCTATAGCAAATTCATACTTTATATTCTCCTGTCTTTTAGTTCTGACTCTGGATACCCATTAGGTCATTGTTAATACAAACTGCATAAGATGTTTAAAGCTCAAGCCTTTCAGAGTCTATCATGTAGCATTACCTCGTGACAGGTTACTGCACTTAGAATGATGTCATCCATTGACAAGGAACACTTTTCCTATAGGTGAGCAATTTCACAATATCTGTCGGGGCTGAGATTATCTAGTGCAATCAGTATGTGGCCAATGGGCCTGACCCAGACAGCAGATGTCCAGGCTGCAGTGAGGGGAAGGGTTCAAGACTAAGTTCGTTGCTGCATGACCTTGATTCTTACTGGAACCAGAGTCTTCAGGAAAGACTGGGGTGGGATTAGACCTCTTCATGCATTGGTGATTGGAACAGTGTTTATTGCTTTTGAACTGCAAGGAAGTTGAGTTCTGCCTACTTAACAGAGCACTAGGAAGGCTCTAGGTTAAGGTGGCTCCCAGACCTAGCTAGGCGGTCTCAGATCGGTTGGCTCCAAATGTCATTTTCCATTCAGGGCCAAGGAAGGAAGTGTGCAGGGGCCAATCCTGAATCTAAGTGGCTGCCCTCAGGCTGAAGAGTCACCTCCATCATGTTAGTTCCAGAGTAGGATTGCCAGACTGGGTGAATAAATATAGAGGGTGCCCAACTGAATTTGAATTTCAGATAAACAAAACTAATACTGAAGTATATTCTGTGCAATATTTGGGATATACTAAAAAGTATTTGTTGTTCATCTGCAGTTCATATTTCATTGAGTATGCTTAGTCTTATCTGGCTACCCTTTACTAGATTGAGGAGTTACAAATGTCTTTCACATAGCTTTAGGTGCTCATGAGCCAAATGGTACAGCGTATTGTATTAAGGAGCAGCCCATGGTAGAAGAATCATTTTCACAAGAACTCTGGGAGCCCAAACGTCATACTTATCAAGAGCAGGTTTGATCTTCCAGCTGAAACACACTTGGGGAATGAAAGAGAATGCGTCCCTGGAAGTTAAATTTCCTGTGAAATTCAGGAGAAATTCCTGTGAAATTTCAGTAGAGAAGCCAGTGTAGCACAGCATTGAAAACGCCTGTTCGCAAAAGAAAGCTACGTATGTCCCTGGTCAGAGCCACGCTCCCCATCACATCGGGTTGCCAGAAGCACAAGACCCAAAGGAAAACTTAGCAATTAAGATGATTGAATAAGGTGGATGGGAAACGAAATGTTCTCAAATAAAAACTTCATGCCTGGAACTGTATCACTGCAGAAATATTAGTAAGAATATACCATTTTCAAGAAGGCCCCTTCCTGAAGGGGATACAGTTCATACAGGTAGCTTTCTCCCCTGTGTATCAATGCACAGTGCCAAATTCAACCTCTTGGTGGAAGATTTCTTCCAATGGAGTTTAAATTCCCAGGTTGTGGGCTCTGGACAACTGATGGGGACTAACATATCCTGGTGAATTTAATCAAGATTTTCTCCATTCTCTCCTGCTGACACCAATGAGTTTTTGCTTTGCACTTTGGCAACTGTAAGCGCTACGTTCTGAGAACACAATTTTATCTGGGATAATTGCAGATAGGGTCTGCAAATTGACTTGCTTCCTAAATTTGGTAGCGGTAAAGCCAATGGTACAATATTCTCACCTTTCTTTGAGCACGTTGGACTTTTTTTAAAAGGCAGCATGTAAAAAAGGCAGCCTTTTTTAAAGGCTAGTTCAACTTCTCTGGTCCAGAATGAATTGCACCTTTCCAGAGATCAGTCTAGTCTACCGCTGCTGAATAACACTCGCTCCACCCAAGCATCGAGGGACGTCTAGAGATACCGAGCAAAATCAGACATTACAGGCGAGGAGGAATATTAAACCTAGATTTCTTTGGATTTTTACCTCACCAGGGCAAAAACTTTTGGATATTATATCTTTTGGACTGTAGCTTAAGAATTTTGGATTTTGATCTCTTGAGGATATAATCTTCAAATTTTAATTTCTCAGGAGGAAATTCATAATGGGAGAGCGTTTACATTCAAATGTGAGGCAACTTTATGTTATTGGAATTTTTAAAATTAATTTAAGTAATAAAGGATTTAATATAAACAGTTATCAGATTATCTCAATATCATGAAGAACCTCTCACAATATGTCTGAATGTAACTGGGTTGGAAAATAGAATAGGGAGTGTTTAGCCTTGATTACAGATTGGCCCAAAGAAAGAAATTAATGTACTTACACCATTCCAGACCATAGTAAAGAACACAAAGCCTGCTAGTTAATTTTAGGAAGCTAGCATAATTTTCATATCAAAATCTGAATAAAGATAGCAGATAAAGATATACAGTAGTCCTCCTTTATCCAAGGGACCCTACTTTATAAAGGGGACCCTCCTTTATTCCAAAACCCCCAGTGGATGCCTGAAATTGTGGATAGTACCTAACTTTATAGATACTGTGTTTTTTCCTATAGGTACATAACTGTGATAAAGTTTAATTTATAAATTAGGAACAGTCAGAGAGTAACAACAATAACTAAAAAGAAAAGAGAGCGATTATAACAATGTTCTGTAATAAAAGTTATGTGAATGTGGTCTCTCTCTCCCAAAATATCTTAATTCCACTGTCCTTACCCTTCCATTTGTGATGACGTGAAGTGATAAGCTATCTACATGATGTGGTAAAGTGAGGTGAATAATGTGGGCATTGTGACGTGGTGTTAAGCTGCTATCAATCTTCTGACAACATGTCAGAAGGAAGGTCATCTGCTCCTGGACCACGGTTGGCAACAGGCAAATAAAATTGTGGAAAGTGAAACCATGATGAGGGGGACTATTGTACGGCTGATTCTGGTTATTTGTGGTAGTTTCATCCCATAAAGCTGCCACAAACACCAAATATTGACCCATTGCTCCTAGGGGAAATACATGGGTAGGTTCCTGCAAGCCTCTGGTCATTCCATTCTCATCAACCACTCAGTGCATAACCTTGTTTTTTGTGTGTTTCTGTTTAGAGACACCTTGTTTACTATCTGTTGTTATTTATTAACATTGAACTCATGGCCAACTTTTGCCTATAAGTCATGCCTGCTTGACTATAAGTCAATACACCTATTTTCTCCTGAAGACATATCACAGTCTTTTTACACCCGGGCATACTGGACAATACTTCAACACTATGCTTATGGATCATTTTAAGCATAGCGATTACCAATAAAAAACACAAAAATGTAAAAAACATAGTACTAAATATACTATGAGCAGGACACTTATTTACAGTCTGAAAACTAAAACAAAAAGGCAGAGAATTGCCTTGCTCAACTTCAGCTGGGGGTGACTATGTTTCTGGATGGGAAGACTTAATCATATAGATGTAATCAGAATTCCATTGGGTAGTATTTTTTTAAGATAATTTTTAAAAATGTTTTTAAATGCTTAATTTTGAGAGAGAGAGAGACAGACAGCACAAGCAGAGGAGGGGCAGAGAGAGAGGGAGACACAGAATCTGAAGCAGGCTCCAGGCTCTGAGCTGTTGGCACAGAGTCCAACATGGGGCTCAAACCCACGAACCCCAAGATAATGACCTGAGCCGAAGGCGGATGCTTATCTGACCTATCTGAGCCACCCAGGCGCCCCACAAAAATGCATTTAAAATGGATGAGTTAAAGTTCTTGGTCTTTTCAACTGTAGATATTTTTAAAGACAATTTAAGATGTGGGTTTTGTAACCCTGGGTGACATGAGACTTTAGGAAACTTGAATTTATAAAGAGTTAACTACCTAAAAATTAAAAATCTCCATGTGTCACGGGACAAGATTAAGAGCAAAGCTAAAAGACAAACAAGTCTGGGAAAAAACATTAACACATGCCAAAGACAAAGTGTTAATGTAATTCAGCTTCTACAAATTCATGACAAAGGGTGTGAAGAGGCACACTCTCAGGAGAGAAAAGACGCAGGAAGTGACCAGTGAACATATACCGATATGCTCAACCTGAAACACAAAGGTGCAAATAGGAATAACAGTAAGATGATTTTATACCCATAGAGTGGGGGGTAGTGGGAGAAACTTGTGCTCACAAGGAGTGTGGGAAAACAGGCACTTGTATCCACTTCTTGTTAGTATAATTTTTGTACTAAGTATTAAGCACTAACACTTGTTAGTATCATTTTTGAAAATAAGATGGCAATATTTATTAAATGTCCAATGTCCATGCCTGTAAATACTCTTAAACCACCAACAGTATGTGTAGGAATCCATCCTCCAGAAATCAAAACACCATTTTAAAATATATTCACATATATTTATCGATAGCAACTTTGTTTACAACAGAAAAATAAAAAGGAGACATTCTGAGTTTTTACTAATAACGAGTGTAGCCATATCATGGAATAGTCTGCACCTACGAAAAAGAATGTCATAGACTTTTTCTTTTAGTGTGTGGCTTCTTCCCAAGACTATACCTCTTTTTATTTGAGGGAGAGAGAGAAAGAGAGGGAGAGAGAGAGAGAATCTTAAGCAGGCTTCATGCTCAGGGTAGAGCCCAACACAGGGCTCGATCCCATGACCCTGGGATCATGACCAGAGCTGAAATCAGGAGTCAGATGCTCAACCAACTGAGCCACCCAGGTGCCCTCCCAAGACTGTATCTTTAAGACCCTGTGAGATCTTGTTCTAAATTTCTCTAGAAATTCTCTAGGCTCTGCAGCGCTGGCTGAGCTTCAGGTCAGATAGTGTTACGGAAAAATTGTGTTTGTGATCTTGCATTTAGTAGCAAAACAGGTGTCCCTCTCTGGGGCCACCCACACGATCCTGCTTATGTGCTTAACAGGTTCACAGCTTTCTCCCTTCTCCCCCCCTGAGAGGCAGAGGAAATAGCATCATCCTTCTACCAAACCGTTTTGGGTTTCACGGGCCCGATGTGCATTGCCCCAGACCCTTAGAAATATGACCCCTTGGGTGGAACCACATTAAAAAGTTTTTTTTTTTTTTAAATGATTTCAGAAAACTCTGGAGAAGGGGGTAGGTGGGGATAAAAAACACAATATGGGTTTCTCAATAACATCTTGAACTTATAACTCTGTGAAATATTGTCTTTGAGCCATTAATGAAACCCACATTGCACCAGTGGCCTTGTTGCACACGGAGGGGGCGGGCCATTGCATTTACTGTCCCTTTGGCTTTGTGCTCCTCATTATGTTCTTGTTCCTTTTTGTACTTGATGATAACTTCTGGAGTATCCATAGCTTATGTGACGTTTCTCTTGGGAAGAACTGGTTTAGAAATTCCAATAATGCTTGACTGTATGTTCTGTGCCTGACATTGCCACCTGCGTAGCTTGAATTACTTTTGGGGGCCCCTGACTCTGGCCTGCTCTCCTCAGTTTGGGTTTCTGAGAAATCCCCCCAGAGTCTAAACCTTTAAAATCAGCCCAGTGGAACAGCAGTCCTACAAATTAGTAGAGGTCCACAGGCTCTGAAGGAAATTGGAAATCATAGAAATTACATTATTTCTAGGCTGGAAGAAACTTTAGAGAGGTGTGCGTGTGCGTGTGTGTGTGTGTGTTTAAATCCGCCCCCACATACAAACTGAAAGGAAATATGAATTCAGGAAAGGAAGGCTTATTTAAGCTTCAGATAGTTGCTCTAGACCTAGGTGTCTCTCAGCCAGTGCTTCTTGGAGGGTGGTCCATGGGCAAGTGACTCCAAATCACCCAGCAGTTTGTTAAAAGTGAAGATTTCACAGAGATTCCAATTCAATAGGTCTGGACTGGGACAAAGAAATCTGGATTTTAAAGTCTTCCCGGCGATTTGTACATTTTCTATGGTGTAAGAACCAGTGTGCTAGGCTAATCTACCTACCTGGAAACACTCCCTCTCTGTTGATAAGGCTGGCTGGTGGGTGCATCCAAAATGGTTAGGCAGCTAAGGTTCAGAAATCGAGCTCATAAGCCGCCCAAGACAAGCTCACTGAAAAACAGAGTTGTGCTTCTTGATCATTGAAAGGATGATGACTTCTAATACTGCTCATATAAATTATAAAATTATATTATAAATATAATACCGCTAATACAAATTATAAAATTATATTCTAAATTATGACATTATAACTTCTAGCACAGCTGATCAAGGCTGACACTTTGTCTTGTTTCTGTGCTGACATAAGCAAATCAGTGATTCTGGCCACCTGGAGAGTTAGCGGTCCTCCTCCGGCTGAGGCGATTTCATCCTTCATACTTATGTGCTTCCTTCTGCCTGTAGAAGGTGCAAGACGTTGGCACCCAGCAAAGCTGGGAAAGAACAGGCAAGAATGGCTGATGTTCTTTGGGCAGAGCAGTAGACCTTATCTTCTGAATCCAATGCAAAGCTGTGCACCTCCCTCACAGAAACACTCACGTGCACAAGCTTTTGCATAAACTTCTGAAAATACATGGACTCCCTGAACTCAAATTTAAGAACACCCATAGAGAGAGAGAAAATTATTTCTACTTTAATTGACTCCAAGAACTCACCACAGATGTATTCTAGGGGATCTGAAGTTTAAAATATCTGATTTTTGGGGCACCTGGGTGGCTCAGTCGGTTGGGCGTCCGACTTCGGCTCAGGTCATGATCTCACCGTTCATGGGTTCGAGCCCCGCATCAGGCTCTGTGCTGACAGCTCAGAGCTTGGAGCCTGCTTCAGATTCTGTGTCTCCCTCTCTGACCCTCCCCCGTTCATGCTCTGTCTCTCTCTGTCTCAAAAATAAATAAACATTAAAAAAAATTAAAAAAATATATCTGATTTTTCAGGGTGCCTGCATGGCTCAGTTGGCTGAGTGTCTGACTTCGGCTCAAGTCATGATGTCATGGTTCATGGGTTTGAGCCCCGTGTCGGACCCTGTGCTGACAGCTCAGAGCCTGGAGCCTGCTTCGGATTCTGTGTCTCCCTCTCTCTCTGCCCCTCCCCCGCTCATGCTCTCTCTGTGTCTTTCAAAAATAAACATTGAAAATTTTTTTTTAAATATCTGGTTTTTCAAGAAAAATAGTGGAAAGCAGCAAATTTTGTAATATGCTGATACTTGTTGAAACTGGGTGATGGTTGTAGCGGGACTCATTAATACACTTTCTTTTGGGGATGAACATTTCTGCGGTAAAAATGGGAAAAACGTTAACATCGAATTTTCTTCTGCTCATTTAAATTTGGTGTCCCAGTTATCAGGGGAATCTGGAATGCCAGCTGAGGACCAATGAAGTCACACTGATAAAAAATCAATTCCCGGGGGGGGGGGGGGTGGGAGGGAGGTGAGGGTGGGAATGGGCATTGAGGAGGGTACCTGCTGGGATGAGCACTGGGTGTTGTATGGAAACCAATTTGACAATAAATTTCATATTAAAAAAAAAAACAATTCCCAAATTTTGCAACTGTGAAAAATCCTGTAGTACACACTACAGGCTGTCCGGCTTCACGTGTAATTTATCACCTGTTCTACTTTCCACGGGGACTCATAACAGTCAGCTCTTGCCAAAAACTGCTACATAACCCACCACCCCAGGACGTGGTGGCCTAAAAACAATAAACTTTTATTTGGGATCACACGTCTGCTGGTCAGCTGGGGCGGACTGGCTCTAAACTGCAGGCAGACTGGGGCAGCTCTGATGATTTCAGCAGTTGAAGCATGATCTGGGTGCTTCTCATTTTCCTGGAAGTGTTGAGCTCCCCAGAGCATGTTCTTCTCGTGATAGAAGCTCAAAAGGGTGCGACTCTGCTCACGTCACGTTGCTAATATCCTGTTGGACAGAGCGAGTTACCTAGAAAAGCCCACAGTCGAGGGGAAGAGAAGAACATTGCACCAGAAGGAGGAATTACAAAGTCACACCGCAAAGGGACTGGATATGGAGTGGTCAATAATCTCTTTACCATAGGGCTAGTCCATTGGTTTTTCTACATCCCACAGAAAGAAAGGTTACTTCCCCTGGGTATCTCAAGTAACCCAGGCCTCTGTTATAGGCTGCTGTCCCTGCAGAGGGGCCCATGGGAAGCTATCTCCCCAATCCAAATTTCCCTTGGCTTTGGCAGAACTGTGTCCAACCCTGGTTCTCGAATCTCCTAAAATTATTATGTCAGTGACTAGATGGTTATACTATATAAAATCCCAAAGGCTGTCAAATTGAATCCAGACATCTAAGGGATAAATAAGCATACTGATAGGAAGGATATATATATATACACACACACACACACACACATCCTATCATATATATAATATATATGTATTATATGTATATCCATCCTATCATATATATATATATATGTGTGTGTGTGTGTGTGTGTGTGTGTGTGTGTGTATAAAATCCCTCCAGGCCTTTCAGGAAGTTGTATGAAGTTGGAACGGACCAGCTTATATGTACCCAGAAGCTCGAAAACTTATCTTTTGCTAACAGGCATTGTGAGACATCCACTCTCCTCTGGTAATGTTGCTTTTCTGTAGGGCCAGATAGGAAAAGTCCCCAAACTTTAAACCTGAAATAAAGGTGAATTCTTCTACAATCTGTTCCAGTTAATGACAAGATTTTTAGTCACCAGGAAGCTAAACCCTCCTCAGAGAAAAATAAATCCTCCTCAGGAAAAAAAAAAAAAAAAAAAAAGATTAAAAAAAGAGCAATTTTCCTTAGGGGCCTTGCTGTTCAAGGCTTCCAAACCTGATGAATTCTTATCTTAAAGACAGGACAAACATCTGGGCTGATGTGTGGAAACAGCTGGCATTCTCTTCTAAAGGGGAACATAAGGCTGGGTGTGTCCCATTTCTTTAGGGAAACGCTGTGGTAGGCTGATGATAAAAATGGTCCCAATTCTCCCGCTCCCCCACGATCCACACCCTTTGTAGTATGACTTAGAAGAATTTCCTCCCACCAAGATGTGGATCCTCTTTCTCCACCTCTCCAATCTGGGCCAACCATGTGATTTTTTTTTTGGCCAACAGAATGCTCTGGGAGAATACTGTATCATTTATGAATCTAAGCCTAATGCGGCTTTGAGTGCTTCTGCTCTCGGTCAGAAGAGTGCCCAGCGGCACATGAGTGAGCCAAGCCCCCCTGCTGGAGGGGACAGAGCACAGGGAGCATAGGTGGCTCCTCCCTCTTGGCCCCCAGCTGCCCTGCCAGCTGACCCCAAGAGCCTGGCTGAAATCAGCGGAGCCTGCCCAAGTCAGCAAAATCCACCCAGTGGACCCATAGAACTCGGAGCAAAATTCTTATTATTCTATGCTGTTGTGGTTTCCTGTAGTGATTAAGGGATATGGGAGGGGGCTGGGGGAGCTCCATAAGAAAAGAACCTGCAGAACAGAGGGGACCATCAGTGTTTCCTGGTGGGATTAGGTGACAGTGGGGACAAGCCTAAAAAGGAGGACATCAGCAGAAAGGAAACGAATTTGTTAATCATATCATGCCCTTGGACTGGTTATAATTATACACTGCTGGAATAGCAGATTATTTATTCCACGGTCTTTTACAAATTCTCTTATGTAAACAAAACATAACCAGGGGTGCCTGGGTGGCTCAGTGAGTTGAGCTTCTGACTCTTGATTTTGCTTTAGGTCATGATCTCACGAGGTCAAGCCCCCTGTCAGGCTCTGTGCTGACAGTGAGGAGCCTGCTTGGGATTCTCTCTCTCTCTCCCTCTCTCTACCCCTCCCTCCCCACTCTCTCTCTAAAAATAAATAAATAAACATTAAAAAAAAGGAAAGAAAACTCTAGCAGATGGGAGTTAGTCTGCTGGTTTGGGGAAGGCTGTGTGGGGGAGGGGTGGTGACATGGAGGAGGACTGGCTAAAACCTGAGCCCTAGAGTCCCTGTTCCATCTCCAACAGGTGGGCCCGAAGAGTCCAAGATGGCTTTTCCAACTGAATCTTGGTGCTTGGGAGACTCTTCTTGGATGCCACAACTGAGCATGATCGTGGAATGTTACAAGTACTTTGTGGGCCCCGGCCTCAGCTAAGGTAATGGGATTGGTCTTCTGAAATGATGGAAAGTCCAACAAAAAAATCAGGTATGTTCTTTTCCAAAGAAGAATTCCAAAGGCTAGTCAACTTCTCTAGCTCTTCTTGACGATGGAAGACACATGGGTCTGAAAACTGAGGTTGCAATTCTAGCGAGTCAGGCTTTTTCTGAGTGTCCACAGGGAAGAGGAAGGATGCTACTGGGCAAGCCCACTGATACGCCCAGGGCTCCAGTCCCGCCAGACCAGCTGGCCGCGTGCAAGTGCAGAACAGGGTCCCTGGCTCCTTTCTTCACATGCCACCTTCCATCCCCCCCTGGCCTTCAGGAGAAACCGGAAAAGCCTAACCCTGTGCCCTCCGCTCTCTACTCTCTGCTTGGGCTGCCTAACATTGTCTGGGAACAAGACATTTCTTATATTCTTAAGGTACTTCATGCTTTACATGTGCTTTAATACCTTAACTCCTTTTATCTTAAACATCAAAACAACTTGCTACGAAAGAAAGGTGTTTTCCTACTTTATAGACATGGGAAACTGAGACACAAAAGCTCAGTGGTGGCCCCAGGAGTCTGGTGACTAACCCCCCAGCCCTATTCCTGAATGACCAACAGCCAGACAGCTTGTACGTGCGACGTGGACTCAGATCATAAACTTCTTAACATTGCTCTCCCGTCGGGAGATTGCGGCGATGACATCCTCTCAGAGCACCAGAATCCCCCGGAGTGGCTCTTTTACTTTGCTAATTTGGGGCTTTCGGTTCGGATGCCTTAAAGTGGGTGACAGCAGAAAGAGAGGGGAAGAGTTTATTTTCATGCTGCCGAGTCTAACGACGAGTAATCAGTTCCACAGGTACTGTTTTCATTGACCTTTTTTCCACATGGCGCTCTCAGGAAATTCCATTACTATTGATCCCCTCCAATTTTAATGCTATAATGATGTTGTTTGCATTCACAAGGGAAATGATTATGTACACTCTGAGGTGTGTGAACACATATGTACATATTTATGTGCATATCTCTGTTGCCCTAGCAAAGTTCTCAAGACAGTTAAAATGGTTTGTGGATGCCTTTCCTAAACCCCCGCCAGATGTATCAAGCAGCAAACTGTAAGTCAGACTTTCCTTTTGTTTGTTTGTTGGTATTTGGTTTTACCGCGCCAAGCATCGTGGATTATACAAAAGAGATGACCATAGAAGAGGTTTGTCTTCTCTTTTCTACCCCACCCCCCAGCACCACCACAGAGAACCCCTTTTCAATGTAAGAGGTCAAAAGCTTCCTGTGTTATTCTTTGGATTTCTCCCTACACCATTCAAACTTTTGTCTGGGCCAGAAGAAGAGTCGAGGAGGCTCCCTCCTGACTGGCAGCCAGCTTTCAAAGTCTCCCCTTTCCAAGCAGAGAAATAAATGCAAGCTGACGCTTGGAGCGTGTGTCTGCCCGCTGCCTTTAGGTTTGTGCTCGCGCGAGCTTGTTTATTTTTGCTCCGTTGCAAAAAGATTTATGACCCCTAATTATGAATTCTGACACTCTTGCGCTACGTGGATGCACTTAGGTTGCTTTCCACTTTCTGATGGCTTTGAAAAGCTTTCCTTTTCGATTCTAAACCCTCAAGGGCAACAAGGGTCCCTTTGGAAAGAGGGTCTGGCCAGTGCCCCTGCCTAGAAAGGCTGTGTTTGCATGGCTCGGGCTTAATCAGGGCTCTGGGATTGATGGATGGGTAGGAACCTCGGCCGCTGCTTTATTTACTCTTTCTTGGCCCTTTTCTCTCCTAGAGAATTGAAGTGAATGTATAAAAAATGTGTTTCTCAACAAAAGCCGGCAAGCAGAGTGTCAGCCTGGAAATAACCTTTTCAAGACATTTCAGAAAAACAACCACACTTCATTATTTGAAGGTTTTATTCGAAAAAGATAACGGTTGATGGCTGATTTGGCTGGGACGGTGGTGCTGGCGAGTGCCAAACTGCATCGATTTTGCAAAACAGCCAAACTGACATGAACTTCACGGTCAAGTCCTCCAAACTGACGTAGGATGGCGTGGGAGGACCCTTTGGTTTCTTCTGCTAATGCACAGCTCATGACATTTCTTCAGAACAAACAAGAAGAGAGGTCAATCTGATAGGTGGAGGAGTAGTTATGAAACTTGGAATCAGCCCAGACCCCAAGTGTCCTGCAGGAAGTACAGGGGTTTGCCTTGGAGAGAGGGGTTTCATGAAGAGCTTGAACACCGTCTGAAAATCCAGGCATATTCTGGAACCTGGATTCTTAGCTCTTCCTTTTCTGCCTCCCTCCCTGAGGCCCAGACTCCATCTACTATTTCTCTGGTGTGTGGACCTGACTCTTGGGGTGTGGGGTGGTGGTGGCAGTGATGGTGGTGATGGACCTAGAACCTCACCTCTCACAGTGGAGACTGGGCTCCCAAGGGGATGGGCGCAGTGAGTCAGGTCACCCAAGACCTCCTGAAGGGCCGGACTTTTTTCCTGATTTTCCAGAAAATTGTGAGGGAAAAGCCAAATAACTTAGTTGATAAAATATTTTAAAGTTATCATTTCTAAACTTGAAAACAAACCCAGGTATACGATGGAATGGTAAATTTAATCGACATACTCCTTGACAGTCTTAGCCTCCAATGAAGAGGCTGCTTTCCCATGAGTCTCCCTCACTCACCCCTTGGAATTAGAGTACTTTGGGGGTAACTTTGAGAAGAAATGGTCTATAACACTTACTATGGCTGCTCTCTCTACCCTGCTAGGTGAACAGGGTTGAAATAAATTTCCTTGCTGAAGAAAATAACTAACTTTTGTTGGTAAATTCAGCCTTGCCAGAAGGGAGCATATCATGCAACCCCAATGAAAGAAGCCACCTTCTTCCTCCTCCTTCTCTCCTCACATTTTCTGTCCTAAGTTACCGTAAAGCCACACTGGGGATACTTTCAAATGCCTGGGCCTGTGTCATTAACTCTGGGCTCTAGGCTTCCTCAAGAATCGCTCTGACCACCAGGATTTCTTTCTTCTTCTTTCTTCTTCTTCTTCTTCTTCTTCTTCTTCTTCTTCTTCTCTTCTTCTTTTCTTCTTCTTCTTCTTTTCTTCTTCTTCTTCTTCTTCTTCTTCTACTTCTCTTCTTCTTCTTCTTCTTCTTCTTCTTCTTCCTTTTCTTCTTCTTCTTCCTTTTCTTCTTCTTCTTCTTCTTCTTCTTCTTCTTCTTCTTCTTCTTCTTCCTTTTCTTCTTCTTCCTGTTCTTCTTCTTCTATCTTCTTATTTTTTAATGTTTATTTATTTTTGAGAGAGAGAGAGAGAGCTCGATCAAGGAAGGGGCAGAGAGAGAGGGAGACACAGAATCCAAAGCAGGCTCCAGGCTCTGAGATGTCAGCACAGGGTCTGACGTGGGGCTTGAACCCATGAACCATGAGATCCATGACCTGAGCCCAAGTTGGAGGCTTGACCAAATGAGTCACCCAGGTGCCCCTGACCACCAGGATTTCTGCCCAACTTGCTCCTAAGATCTCCCCATATGAAGCAGTCGCCATGAAGAGCTGTTTTGAAGACCCTCTACTAGTCACAGCAGGAAGCTTGCTGCTGTGATTTTTCCATCTGAGAACTAGGATGTCCCTCGTTTTCATTACACAGTTCCATAAAACTCTGTATGCCAGGGTCAGTGATTTTTTTCCAAGTGCCATTGAAATAAAGCCAATGTCTTGCTCTCCAGTGATTTCCCATGAGCTCAGAACAAAATGCAAACTCCTCCTGCCTGTCTCCCCAGACCCTACCATGCTCCCCATCACAGTGGTTTTCTTTCTCTTCCATGATGTGCCCAGCTTACTGTTATCTGAGGGAGCAGGCACTGTGTGAAGTGTTGTATCACTGAGATCTTTGCATAACTTGCCACTTTCTATCACTTCTGTCTCTGCTCAAACATCACCCCTCTGAAGCCTTTCGGTCAACTAACTCCATCTACTGGCCTCCCCCCTCCCCCCGACCAGGTCTGCGTTCAGAAACATAGCACCTTCCTTTCTTCACGGAATTTACCAGTATCTGAAGCTGTGTTTTATCCACTGAATTCGTTACTTCTATACTGGTTACTTCTATCCCTTCTCCGTCCCCAGCCCCCAGCCCTGAATTTCAGCACTGTGAGAACAGAGGAGCCTTTTTCTGCCCCCACACTACACGGTATCCCCAGTGCCTGGCACAGATCCTGTTACATAGAAGAAGTGCAGTGATCATTTGTTGAATGAATGAATGAATGAATGAAAATGCCAGACTGTGCTGGTGGCTGTGGATCAACAGTGAGTGAGACCTGACCCCCCCACCCCCATGTGGTTTGCAGGCCAGTGGAGGAGACAGGAAATTGAATGGTCACCCCACACGCTGTCCTGCGGTAAATGCTGTGAGGGAAAAATGTCGGGGTGGAGGACAGGCTTGAACGGGACACTGGTCTAATGGAGGGATCCAGGGGGCTTCCCTGGGGAAGTGACATAATCTGAAGCATGAGAAGATCTTTCCACTTGATCATTTGGTGCTAATTTGGTAATTAGCCTGGCTCTAAGAAGATAACAGAGTGGAAGGGAGTGAGTGGCTCCCCAGAGTAGCCTCTCCAAGCCCAGTGGACTTTAGTTCACAGGTCTTTTTACACCTGAATCCACTGACCCGTCTCTTGTCTTTTCTTCTTTCTCTTTCCCTCCTTTTTGTTTTTGAAAAGTATTAAACTCTCCTCATGAAAGACACTGATTTTTTTTTCAAACTGTATTTCCTTCCCCTTAACCGCACCCCCCCCCCCCAGTTGTTTATGTTTCCAACACAGGTGCTTTAAAAATGTCTTTTCTTACGCATTTTGATCTTTTCTGCTTGTCAGACAGTCAAGGTCTCCTGCGTGTGTGATTGGAGTGGAGCTGTTCCACCTCCTTCCCAAGTCGGCTCAGCACCGCACGTCCCTGTCACACACTAGC
Organism: Panthera tigris; assembly: GCF_018350195.1. Classification (NCBI taxonomy): domain Eukaryota; kingdom Metazoa; phylum Chordata; class Mammalia; order Carnivora; family Felidae; genus Panthera; species Panthera tigris. Next base: position 25,074,313 of record NC_056666.1, read on the forward strand.
AGCCTCCGGAGCGCTGGAGCCACTGGCTTTTCGGAAGGATAACAAACTGGAACCCAGCCAGACTCTGCCAGGCACCTTTTTGTTTCTCCTTAAATTCTGTGTGCGCTTCAAAGGAAATGTCTTCTGCAGGTTTCCCCTTTTAGATCAGCTCCTGCAAATGGTGGTTGTTAGAGCTATCTGAAGCTCAGCCAAGTTTCTCTGCACCTTTCTACCTTCCCCCAGGGCAGGCAGACCAGGACCCTAGAGATTTAGGAGACAAGAGGTGTCAAAACAAACAAACCAACCAAAGGGCTGCAAGAGGTTTCACATGCTCAAACCTGGGAAAATGAGCCATCCCTTCTCCATTCTCTGGGCTACTGCTGGTGAATCTTCCTTTCAGCTGTCTCAACCTCAAAGTGAGGGAAGCACTGAGGTGACCCAGTCCTGCCCTCTGTGCATTGACGACCTACATGTGTAGGTCAAGGAAAGGACTTCATGTCCTCAGTCAGAGAGGTTTCAGTTACGGCCAGTAAGAAAATGCTACTTCCCCAGGCCAGTAGTTCAAGTTCCAGCCGCTAGACTGATGCATGAGTTCCTGGTTAGCCCACTGCACCCTCCAGGTGGATGGAGGATGGAGCCCTGCAGCCTGCATCTGTGGAAGGTTCTGGGTGCCATGCACCAGATGGTCCCAGGCTCTCGGGACACCGAGTTCCTCATGTGCCTCTTAAACACAAAGAAAAAATGTCCCTTTTAGGGGTTTTCTGGGGATGCATGCTGGGCGCTTACCCCTCCACAGCAGCAATGGAAGGATGATTGTTTAAAGCTTTTGAACTTTGAACAATTAATTGAATGTAAAGTGGACGTTTACAATAATCTGAGAAACACACATTTTCAGGTAAAAGGGTCAGATCTTTGTAGGCAGCGATTATTACAAACAACAAAAAAAATCCCGCTTTATGGGTAAAGGTGTTTGGAAATCAAGGAGTGAAGATATGCTGGGATGAAAACTTTTCCTGAGATATTCTTGTGAGGAAAGATTGGTCTCGCTTTAGGTGGAAGTTGAGATGGAAAGAAAAACACATCCAGGGAAACAAAAAGCTTACAACAGGGTTTTGGAAATGAGGTCTTTTTAGACAGATGGATGTCGTTTTGGAATTGTTTTTTTGCAAATTGTTTTTTAACTCTCTGACCTGAAATCGTGCTTGGAATTTTGCAGAGTGAGGAATCCTTTGTGGTGTTGGTTTTATCACGTCCTGTTAAGAATTTAGTATCTATTTTATCAAGAGATCTATTTGATCTAAGAAGATCAGAAGATTTTCTTTCTCTTCCAGTTTCTTCAGATTGAGAGAACAAGAATTCAGTCTAAACGAAAGAAAACTATGATGTTCATCCCTCAGGGGAGAGCGGCCTTCTTTAACGATGCTGGTGGCTTCTTCCGCTTGGGGAAAAGGGCGCATTAGGCCGCTTTGCTTTTCTGGAGGACCTACATCAGTATCTGTTTTTGCTAACCGACAGAAATCTGAAGAGGGTTTTCGCTTTTATGAAAAAAGATGAAAAGCCCAAATGGCTTTCAGTGTTTGTTTGACGGTGAGCCATTACAGAGGCAGCAGCGGCCCCACCGATTTCCCTCCCCGGAACCTCTCTGTGCGTCTCAGCACCAAGCCACGTCTGCGAGCATGCGTGCTTTACCTCGATTTATTCGGTGTATCCGTTAGCAAGATGTGTCCTGAGGTATCAGGAAAACCTAAGAGAACTTATTTTTTGAGTCTTGGACAAAAACTCGTCCATGTAAATTCCTGGTAATTGCTTCTTCACTCTACACCATTTCAACTCATGAAGCATTTCCTAGGAACTCTCTGTCTTCATGGGGTGGGGGAAACCTGTGATCTCAAGAACCAGAGCACAGGTAAATAGGAGGAGGAGGAAGAGGTTCTTGAAACCCCTGGGTCAAGATGAAGTTATATTCACAGCACCAGGAATAAGTCCTTCATTCTTTGCTTCAGAAAATTTCACAGGTATTTCTGAAGTTCAGTTCCCGTACTTAACGGATTTAAAAAATTGTGCTGGAGTTCTCCCACATGCTAGATTCTTCCATACATGTTTCTTGTTAGATGGACTCAGTGTGTTTTAGCTTTTGCTTGTTAAAGTTATTTACATGGCCTAAGGTCAAATGGTGTTGTTTCACGTCTTGCTTGATGGAAATGTCACTGGACTCCATTGTTTTTATAGGAAAAGATCAGTTTCAATGAGGTGGTAGAGAACTTCACTTCTAATGTATCTGTTTAGCAATACATTCACCAGGCATTCAAATCTTCTGGAGAAGACATAAAACAATGAGGTCTGTATCTGGAGTTTCAGTGTGGTGGTTCCTGATCTGAGCGGGGCTGGTTCACACGTTGTCGTGCTCACATACCAGCAAGGGAGAAGGTCAAGCGTAACATTCTTTCCAACAGAGGCAATGGAGCGGTGGCTCTGCTTGCTCGAGAATTATGTAAGAAATTGAGATGTCTGGAGGTCATCGATGGTAACCGGAGGAGAAAATTGAACTGAACAGGCTGCTTCCACTTAGCGAGGCTCCTCTAGGAGATTATTTACAAGTCTCAGAGTCCAGCTCTGGTAGAGCTCAGTTTCACAGAGTCAGAGAAAAGCTGTAAAATAAGCTTGAATCAGCCCATCCAACATTTGAAAAGGGCAAGGGACGGGGGAGGGGGTAAAGGAACAAAGGGGGAGGGAAGAAAGAGGCCTCATTCCAAAATCCGCTTAATTTATTCCTTCCCTCTTGTCTTTGTCTCCTTGGCTCTCATCTCTTTCACCACCAAGTCTGCAAGTAGAGCAAAGGGGGGTGAATAGCCAAAATGGTAGCCATCTCTGCTGTTCTGGTAGCAAAGCCTCTGGACTTAGGCGGCCATTTTCCCTTGGATCATGGATGTCCAAAGTCACATTCTATTAGCTCAGCAGCACATGCAAAATAATAACCATAAACCCAGAAATGTGCTGTGGAATTTTCTCCAGCTCTCTTAACGAGCTTTGCAAAGCTCCTCTGTCAAGGAGAGTGGGGAATGTGTAATTTCAAACACATTTTTAATAGTTTCTCTTGGCTCTCTCCGAAGAAGAGGGAGGCATGCTGACGCGGCTGTAGGAGAGGCAGCAACTTTACAAGAGTAATGTTAAACAAATCACCCAGGTGCTAGTAGCACTTGGAAAGCGTGGGGAGCTGCCTGGGAAGCTGGGGCTCATCAGGCGGAGAACAGCACTGGAATTTGATGTGTGGCTCTAGAAGTCAAACCATTACGGCATATGGCAGGTACAGATGAAGACAGACACCTTCAAGCTCTCTGTCCAAATCCTTCTCAGGTGCTTCCACTTTCCAAAGTCCATTTTCTTTCCTCTTACCCCCAAGCAAGATTTTGTAAAACAGAGGAAAGGGGTAGAAGGAGTGGAAAATGGGAGCAGGTGCCAGACCACCAAGGAGAATCAGCTAGGATGCCCAGAGCTCCTGGTCCTTGGCTCTAGCAGCAGATAACTTCATGGTGTAACGCAATGTCTTAGACACATTGCTGAGAATTGAGAACTCCTAGAGATGGGGTGAAGGAAGTGTTGGACTCTTGGGCTTCTCTTACTCGAGAGCCACCCCCCTGACCCCGCCACCAAAAATGTATCAGAAAGATGTGAAGAACTGGCAAAAAACCATCATGCCGAGGATAAAAGCAGTCGTAGGAAGAATTCCACGACCTCCTGCCGGTCTCCATTTTCCCAGCAATATTTACACTGTGACTATGGTTATATGGTTATATGGTTATGTAAATTTCATTCAGTGAAGCTACTGAAGTCATTATGCTTTTCAAATTTTAGGAAACGCTAACTTGAAAAAAACCTTTCCTATTTTCTATCCAATAATCGGTAATGGCAAAGTTACTTCCTCACGACCAATTTCAATGTGCGCCTGTTTTTAAGGGAGAGAGGGAATAGAGATTTATTGAATCAGGGGGCTAAAAAAGATGCTGGGGTCATCTATTCCAGGCCCCTCGTTTTACAGACTGGGGCTCAAGGAGATGACAAAATCAGTGGCTGAGAAACCCAGGGCCCCTGTTTCCAACCTCGGTGTTATTTCTACCACCTCCTGCAGCCCATTGTGCGTCTACTTTATCGGAGCCAGTTCTGCCTCAAGGGGTTGTGCTCCCGGCCATCCATCCTCCCCCGTTTCTGTCTGCAGTGGAAGACAGTGAGCTTTGTCCTTGACTCCCAGACCTTTAGCAGCATCGTGGCTCACGTGGGATCCCCAGGAAGGAAGAAGCTGAGTGGGGTCTGGCGTTCCGACAAGTAGGTTAATCGTGGTGAGTGGCTGGTAGGAGTTGTGAGGAAGACACGAGCTCCCTGCGGCACCGTTTTCCCCCCAGCCCTGAGTTTACCCTCCCTGTCTCCTTTAGGTCATCCATTTCTTCCCTGACAAAAACATCTGGTTGTTTCCAAACTGAAATTTTTATGCATTTCAGCTCATGTAGGAATGTCGAAAAGCTGTTCTGAAAAACATAGTTCCTCCCTGTGCCAAACCAGTTGGGCTGGAATGAACAACTGTTGTTATAAATCTCTACTCTGCCTCTTCAACGGCCCCAGAAGGTACAAAATAGAATGTTTCATGAGACCGGCCAGACGGATTGAGTAAGACCTGCCCAGAGGAGCCCTGTGCCTAAAGAGTATGGAAATACCCCTTCCTCTCCACTCCTCTCCTCCGCCCTCTGACTCTCTCTTTCAGACAATTTCTGGTACCACTGGCAAGATGACAGCATGTCTCTGTGTTCACAACAAATTCTTTTGTGTCCTTAAGTGGAAAAAGATTTTATGACACGGCACAGCAACTGCTTGTTCTATGAGTGATTCACAAAGAAAACTCAGCGACCTAATGATGTGTGTCCTCGCCAAGACCCAGACAGGGAAAGGGAAAGAAAAAAAAAAAGTGGCCCAGAATCAAAAGGCTGAGAGGGACTTTGGAAGTCATTGAGGATGCTCGGCCACCTTTCCGCTTAGAAGTTCCCACCGTGGACTGTGGGATTGCCTCACTGGCTGCCTGTTATTTTGAACCCGCTCCAGAGGTATCCTTGTCCATGGGGTGAAACACCTGCGTGTGAATTCCACGCACAAAATCTCCAGTCCCCTGGGGCCTTGTTCTCCTGAATTACTCACTGTTTCCTAGCGGTGTGCATTCATTCTCATCAAGTTGGTCTGTTGCAGCTCTTGGTGTTCGATATAATTAAGTGCTAGAAATAAAGGCTCCTCAACTTCTTCCTGCAAAATGTCTGTCTGCCGATGACTTTGACCAGGTCTTGCCCCCACGGGGAGCTCACTACTGCATCAAGACAGCCCATGCCGTTGTCATTGCTAGGAAATGCTTCCTTCTCTTGCTGAACAAGTCTGTCCCCCTGTCACTCGGACTGCCTTCTGCAACATCTCCTCCTTCTTTTTGACAAATGGTCCTATCAGTATTTGAAGAGAGCACTCACATTTCCCCAGCTTTCTTTTCCAAGCAACACATCCTCTATTTTTTTCAGCCACTTCTCATGTTCTTCAGAACTCTACCCATTCAGTCTTCCACCTCTCCTCACCTTCTAGTTATTCTTAATCCCTCTGATCTCTTTCCTATGAATTCATGCCAGCCTGAGTCTCCTCCATTCTGTTCTTCAGTGATTTCGTTTTGGAGACTAAGTGTAAGACTTTACCCTTTTCTTCTTTTTTCTTTTTTTCTGTGTTAAGGGTTCATGCCGCCAGTTTCAGGCAAAATTTGAGCCTGTTGACAGCGTGCTGAATCCCGAGTCTGTCGTCTACGGCACTGGCGATCTCTCTTGATTTGTTTTCACTTGCAACATTGATACTGTCTTTCTTCCTAAAAGTCACTGAGGAGGGGCGCCTGGGTGGCTCAGTTGGTTAAGCATCCGACTTCAGCTCAGGTCATGATTTCTCGGTCCGTGAGTTTGAGCCCCGTGTTGGGCTCTGTGCTGACAGCTCAGAGCCTGGAGCCTGTTTCAGATTCTGTGTCTCCCTCTCTCTGCCCCTCCCCCATTCGTGCTCTGTCTCTCTTTGTCTCAAAAATAAATAAACGTTAAAAAAAATTTTTTTTTAAAAGTCACTGAGGAAGAAGTTAAAGTTCAGACACAACTCTCTAGAGGTTAGCAGGCCATGACTCATTCTTCAGATTCAATTGTTCACTGATCTCAAATGCAGCGATCTTGTTCACATGCAGCCTGTATTTCACCCTATTTTCTACACAAATCTGAATGGGTGTTTTTCATCACGTGTTTGCTGAAATCGTTGCATAACGTGTCCGCCGCGGCTTCTTCCTCTGTCAGCCTAGAGATGCTGTCAAAAACGGAACTAAATGGAGTAGAGGGACCTATATTATTGGCAGTGTGGTAGCAGCTTTCTAAACACCTTTCTCCTGAACCTGTTTGGTTAGCTACCTTTGCTGCTGGTATCCTCCTTGATTTCCCTGGGGGGAGACCCTTTTCTTCTGCATTCAGAGCACCAAGATGCCTTCTGTGGACCGTCCAAGCATTTATCTGACCCACCCCCTAAACCCACCCCAGGCTGCCTTCCAAGGTCACGTCTGCATTCCAGTGGCAGCCCTCTGTGCCTCATCCAAAAAGAGCGAAAGGAAAATTTGCGGCGACCCCAGTGACTGGTGTGACCACAGCTGGAGTCTGCTGGTTCTGTAAAGCCAGCCTTCTCATCACAGTCTCCTTCTTTGTGCATCTGGCAACTCTCCCCAGGCAACCAGACCTCTCCCCCCAACAAGGCCGACAGGCACTCCTGTCACACGGAGGGGATCTTTGAGGAGGCTCAGGCCGTGCCTCTTTTAACCAGTATCGAAAATGGCCTCAAGGGATTTTTTTTCCCTTGGAGGTTCTTTCCTGTATCATGCTAAGCCAAGTTAGGCCAGGTGGGGTTTTAAAAACCTCCACCTCTTGTGTTTTTGTTTTTGTTTTTCCTTATTTCTTGACTCGACACCCTTCATCCTTAGCAGCAAGCAGAGGGCTCATATTCATTCATTCATTCATTCATTCATTCATCAAAGAGTTGTTAAGCACCTACTGTGTGTGTGTGTGTGTGTGTGTGTCAGTCTGAACCCCTGGGGATTCAGTGGGGAGCCACGCCCACAGAACCTTGGTGGCAGGGAGCTGCCAGTCTAACTTATGAAGCCAGGTTTTAAATGAAAAAAAAACAACAGTGTGAGATGGGGGTTATGGGAAGGATATGGGGCACATCTCAGTCTAGAGGTCAGGGCAAAGGCATGTGTGGGAGATTACCTGAGCGCACCTGAAAGCCTAAGAGAAGACAGGGGTCCCTGGGAACCCTGCGCGGGAGTTAGGTTCCCCCCAGACACCTTCGAATTCCCCCAAAGTTGAGGGTCCTGTCTATATTGTGGGAAAGGGATCTAATCGGATCTTCTTTCATAGCCCATCTCAATTTAAACTCTGGGGCTGTGGAAGCCTCTGTTTATCCAGAGAATATTTTTTTTTATTGTTTATTTTTGTGAGAGAGAGAGGGCAAGTGGGGAGGGGCAGAGATCGAGAGAGACAGAGAGAGAGAGAGAGAGACAGAGAAAGAGAGAAATCCAAAGCAGGCTCCAGCTCTGATGTCAGCACAGAGACTGACGTGGGGCTTGAACCTATGAACCATGAGATCATGACCTGAGCCAAAGGATACTTAACCGACTGAGCCACCCAGGCGTGCCCGGTGTGTTTTTGACAACTGTCAGCAAGACTCTGGAGGGACTCCTTCTGACCCTGTTTTCTGGGGGTCAACACAGGCGGACCTTGGCGCCTGCTGAGCCTGCGCAGGAAGCCGGAAAGCAGTATCACGAGAAGCGTTTTCTCAGCCTCGTGTGTCTCGGGAAGGGGTGACTCCACTGGTGAGGGCCGGCCTCCGCCTCAGTCCCGTGCTCCTGCGGGACAGGCTGCTCCACAGCCCCTTCCTTCGCCTTCCCGCCAGGTGTCTCCTGCTTCCCACCGTCCCAGGCCGCGCCAGGGCTCGCTCCTTCCAGAAGCACCTGGACCGGGAGGCTTTGAGCGGAGACCCGGCCCCTGGCCGCCTCGGCAGACGTGGAAAATTGCCCTGTTGCCTTCTCCCTGCACATTTGACAAGAATTAAAGCTTCCCCCCGGGGGACCCAATTTCACATCTTGAAACCAAACTGTTTTTCCTTCTTCGAGTCTCTCTCTCCTCTCGGCCGCGGATTGAAAAGGAGCGGTTGCCTCTGCGAGCCTGCGGCCTGCGCTGCGGGTGCGGCGGGAGACGGCGCCCGCCCGGGGGCGCCCGGTTTAAATTAGGCCGCCGCGGCCGGCCGTTCGCGCTCACGGCTCTGAACGTGTTTCAGGGCTGTCACTGCTCATATCCTACCGGGGCAAAACCTTGTTTTTCCCTGGAAAAATAATAAAATGCGGAGCCGGTGCCTTTTAAAATGGCTTCTGTTTCACAATTCAAGTTGAGTTTTCTGTCAGGAAATGATTAGCCATTAGGCCTTTTAAGGTGGAGGAAGGGGGAGATGCAGAGAAGGAGGAATTTCAGGGGCGGTCTGCTCCGTCGTCTGCCCTGAGTCAGCCTGGCTTGGGCCGAACTGGGTGGGCAGGCCCTCGGCCTGTTCCTCAAAGTCTGACTGCATGGAATAATCCAGGCATGGCGGAGCCCACGCTCATGACCAAGCAGCGGCTATTCTGTCACTCTTCTGTCTGTGGTGGGGTCACTTATGCAGCTCTGGGCAGGGCCCCGTTCACAACGGACAGGGTCCAGCATAGCTGGACGGAATATACATTGTAATGAAGCCAGGCAGCCACTGGATGTCAGCAGCCGGTGTCATTTCAGGACCGCGGGGATGGGCCAGTGAAAAATCCCAGGCGGCCCTCTACAGGCCAGCCGCCAGGAAAACAAAAGTGGAGATGGTACGGGGCTGGGGAGAGGGGAGCGCGGGCAGACTGGGGAGGGAGCACAGCCATCAGTGTGCACGCCTGGGCGGCGAGTATTGCAAATTGAACGCTAACGCACACACATACGTAGGGCATCGTGGAGGGCGTTGGTGAACATCCCCCAAAGGGCGGAGAGCTCAAATACACATTTGGAATTTTCATTGGAAACACATGCACAATTAAACAAAAATGAAAGCGTATCTTAGAAAAAGTGAACTTGCACCTAGGCAATTAGCAAGCTGGTTCGTTTTGATTTGCTCCGTTGTGGGGCTCAAATCACCAACTCTTGATGTTGTGGCAGCAGTGGAAGTCTAGAAGGTTTTCAGATATAGACGCCTTTCCAGATTCAGGCTGTCGCTGGAGGGCAGGATGGAGGCTGGGCTTTTTATATTTAACACCTTGTGATTCCCAAGTTATTCGGTTTGGAAAAGGGATTTAGAGAGAAAGTATTCATCGTATTTTTAAGCTTTTCATAATGCACAGAGAAGTGTGTCTCAGCTCGGTGAGTTTTCTCAAACCAAACACATCTGTGTCGTCAGCATCTAGCTCACAGGAAAGAGCACCAGCAGCCCCCCAGGAGCCCCACTCAGCTCCCTTCCTGGCACTGCTGTTTCCCCCTTGGTCATTATCGTTTACATGACACTTTTCTTGTCAGCCACCAAGGTGATGATCGTTTATCTTGTGCCTAAACTTGAGGGCAGAGCAAGCCCAGGTCACAGGCATGCTGTGTACCCCAGAGCCCTCCACAGGCTCCCCTGGCCGTGCCTCTACTTCCCTCACACTTTCCAGTATTACCCAGAGTCTGGCTCAAATATCGTCTCCCTAAAAACTCTCCAGATTTCTACCGCCTCGATTCCAAGTGGCCCTTGGAGTTTGTAAACTCCCTCATCTTATCTTACATATTGTCTTAGTCTGTTGGGGTTTCTGCATGGACACCTGGCTTGTAAACAACAGAAATTTATTTCTCACAGTTCTGGAGGCTGAGAAGTCTGGGATCAACGTGCCAACAGATCTGGTGTCTGGTGAGGACCTGACTCCTGGCTCATAGATGGTTGTCTTCTCCCTGTTTCCTGAAATGGTGAAAGGAACGAATGAGGTCTCTATTACAAGGGTACTAATCCCATTCACGGGACCTGTTAGGTCCCACTCTCATGACCCAATCACCTCCCAAAGGCCCCATCTCCAAATACCATTCACCTTGGGGGTTTAGAATTTTAATATATGAATTTTGGGAGGATTCAAACATTCAGTCCTCTCCCAAACATATTGAGAGCCAACTATTACCAGGCTCTCAGCTCTTGAGAAGCTTAGGGACCTGTGGGGGGAGAAAAACAAGTAAACAACAGGGTGTGGCCACTGCTAAGGCCATAGTCTGCACAGGGGGAGGAAGGGAACCCAAAAAGGGAACATGTAGTTTGGTCTTAAGAGGTCAAGAAAGGCTTCCTAGAAGAAGGGAAGCCTAAACAGGGACCCGGAGGACCAACTCAGAGCCATCCAGGTAAAGGGGAAATGGAGTTCAAAGTAAGGAGAATGGTAAGGAGAATGGAGTTCGAAGCACTGACAACAGCATGTAAAAAAATGGAGAAAGGTGAGAGGTGAGGTGGCAGAGATTGGCTGGGATCAGCTCATGAATGTCCTCTATGCTCTGGGTGACCTGGTGTCCCAGTTTGCCCTCGTATAGTCTCTACTCACTTCTCTTGTCCCAGCATAAAAGCCACCCCTGCCCCTCCTTCACTTTCAGTAGTGATTGGTTTGGACCACAAAGTGAGATGGTGGCACTTTCAAGCCATACCAAAGAATCTGAACTCGATCCTGGGGACCCAAGGAGCTGGTGAAGGCCTTTGAGGAAGAGAGACACACGATCACATTTGCAGTTTAAAGACACTACTTTGGTGGCAATAGAAGAATGTTTTGAGGAAATGAATACTGGAGGGAAGAGGTGTTTCAGATTATGGCTTAAATCCAAGGTAGAGATGATGGTGGCCAGGGTGAAGAGATTGAAAGTGATGGTGGATGAATCCAAGATATATGAGAAATATGGAGAAGGAGGAATCACAAAGTCTCTGTCATTTGGCTTACTCTGTGTTCATTAGTCATTTATATGCTGCCTTCTGAGATTTAAAACTGGATTCTGCTGGCAGCCTAGTGCTCGGGTTCCAGGAACACAGAACCCTTGGAAGAGCTGGAAGAAGAGAATGACCAGCCCAGCGTGGTGTTTTCCCTCTCTGGAATGCAGAGCTTTCTTGTGCTGAGCCGGTCCCAGCAGTGGCCTGGGTTGAAGCCAAGGTCAGGGCTGGGGCAGGGCGGTGCTGGTTTGGGGTGCCACAGACAGCCGTGGTAGCGATGGGCTTCTCTGCTAAGACTTCACCCTTTGACTGGGAGGCGGGTTCACATCCTGAAAGTTTGAGGAATGTTACAGGCTTGTGAATTACATTTTAAAAAATATTTTATCAACACCTCTAACGTAGGACCAACTCCAGTCAATGCCACATGTGTTTTCCATGTGTGTTGTGACTGTAGGAAGTAACCAAACAACTCTGTATTGAACTTGTCAGAATATAATCAAAAATTCCGCTAATTACTTCAGCATGAAGCCTACCGAGCGCTCTCCCTTAATCATCAGAAGCAAGTCCTATTAGCGAGCACCGTGGCTCAATAACACCACTTTATTGTGTTTCTTGGACAACTGCAAAAGCTTATCTTTCACTGCAAGGTTTTCTCATTTTTGGAACCTTCGTCCCCATAACAGTCATCATTACTAACTACATCAAGAGAGCAGTTCTGGGAAAAGTACTGTGCAAAGAAATTCCTGAAATGGGAATGGACATTCATGTTGAAGTGGTGGTTTTTGCCAGCAAGTTAAACTCTAGCAAATGAATTGATTTTTCTAGGCGGCTGGCTTCGTTGCCCGAGCGAGCGCAGCAAACAAAAATCTGCTGTGTGTACATGCTAGTTAGCACGTTTGTTTTATCTCTGAGAAGCCAGTAATAACGACAGAACAAAGTTAAAGCAGCTTTGAGGCCAGGAAGAAGAATTAAGAGGTTTGTAACATTTACAAAGAAAAACATGACTTCTCTTTAATCTTTCTTGTCTTTCATTTTGGCTCCCTTTAAGCCTCTGCACAGTCTGAGGCTAGAAAGAAAGAGAGAGAGAGGGAGAGAGAGAGAGAGAGAGAGGAGGAAGAGAAGCGAGTGAAAGCAGGGAAAATAAATAGCAAGTTCCCGAATAGAGAGAATGCATAAGTATTTATATGGATAGGAGAGCCTTACTACAGCGTCTGTAAATGTTTATATTTTGTTTTTAAATGAAATATGGGAAGCCCCATTTACTATTCAGAAATCCAAATTTATAAAACAGATTTTTTGGTTATTGTTGTTAGCGGGAAGAGGAGGTGGAAATGGGCTGGAATAGGAGTTTGTTCACAAGGCATAAAAATTCTTTACTTTGCAAAATGATTCACTGAAAGCTTCCTTTAAATAACAACTCTGCTGGTGCATTTAATTTACCAAAAAAAATCAATTTTAAACAGAACTTTAGGAATAAAGTCTGTGTTATGCGGTGGAAATGTAGTAGGCATTTAAAAATAAAAACAGACTGGAGGGAATATTAAAATAAATTTGCATTCTTTGAATAAATTCTTACTAGGCAAGTATCAGGATGTGGCCTAAGAGCCTGATGAGAGGGTCAAGTGTGTGTGTGTGTGTGTGTGGGGGGGGGGGGGGGTGCGGGTAAGAGAAGGTTGAGGGAGTAAATTAGGATTAGGTAGGATTAGGTGAGGGAAGTTGGATTTATATTTAAAAACTGGACACAAAATCATTTAAAGAATGAGTTTTCATAGGAGACCTTGCTTCAGTAACAGTAACTGAATGGATTTCTAGTTCAAGAGGCAGAGAAGCTCCCCTGCATTTAAGCATGCAGGTGATTTCCCCTCCCTGCCAAATTTCCAATTGAAGAAAGCAAATAAATACATAACTGAGAAATCTGCATCAGTGTTTACCTGGTTTCTATAAAAGCAGGAAAGGGAAAGAGCACTGAGGCGACGGGCAGCAGACTCTAATATTTCTGGACTGCTACTCCTGGGAAGATTGATAGAGGTGACTTGAAAGGTCATATACAGGGGCGCCTGGGTGACTCAGTGGGTTAAGGGTCTGACATCAGCTCAGGTCATGATTTCGCGGTTCATGAGTTCAAGCCCTGTGTTGGGCTCTGTGCTGACAGCTGGGAGCCTGGATCCTGCTTCGGATTCTGTGTCTCCCTCGCTCTGCCCCTCCCCTGCCCACGCTCTGTCTCTCTGTATCTCAAAAATAAATAAACATTTAAAAAAATAATAAAGAAAAGAAAGGCCACATACCTAATGTAAAAAAAGTAATTAATATTAGTAATTTGGGTCTAAAAGCTTACATTATTTCAACAGTAAATGTGGAGCGGAGCTGGGGGATATAGAGTTAATAGGCTGTTTCGAATCTTGTTTTACAAGAAGGACAATAAAGAGATATGATTTCTTGCCTGTTTGTGATCAATTTTGGGGTTCAAATATTATTGAAAGGCAACCTCCTGTAAAAACAACAACATAGGAATATAGAGAGATAAAAAAATTATAGCATAAGTCATGCCAAAAAGAAAAGAGAAGTCCTCGTATCGGTCTTTTCAATATAGAGAGACAATCTGGGGGAAAAACGGAAACTTAAAATCACATGCAAATAAGCATAGCATCCAGAAAAGTTATACCCCTTTTCTAGCATGCTATGTTAATGAATTTTGGGGATCTGCAAAGGCAGGTAGACTTGCATAGGGGCGAAGAGCTTACCTGTTTCCTATGCAGAAGTAAAGGTCCCGTGAAGATGTCAACCTTACATGGAGGGACAATAGTCACCTGTGGAGAAAGGTGGCTGGTAAGAAATCTCTAATGTCAGGATGATCAAAGAATTTTTAAGAAGAGGTTTGCCCCATCTGATATTTTGTTTCTTAGGCTGCTGTAATTCACATTCCCTTCACCACCTTGAGTGTTCAGTAAAAGCTTCACAGAAAGTTTGGAAGTAATTAAAAGCCTGTATGAGGTTTGGAGTGACCAGAACCTTGAGGGGGATTAAAGGCAGATGGGTGAGAGAACGCATCTGGGCCAGAATGAAACTGTGGGTATCACAGAGCCACGGCAAGTGCTGCAAAAAATATTGAGGGTGGAAGACACAAACGATCTGAGCAAAATTCACCATGAGAATTTAAGTTCCTAGAAATTTGCCTCATTGAATGTGGAAGAGTGGGTCAATCGTTTTGTTTTTAAAAATCAAGGAGACATGTGACAGCTGGGGTACACAATGTCTATATTATTAGAATTAAAAAGATACATCTATGAAAAAGTAAAATGAACAACACCCACAAAGCATTAAATAAGATATACGAGGTTGGATCAAGTAAAGCAGTTGCTACATTAACTTAACTTGCTCTTAAATGACAAATACTCAGAGACTTGGCTTCGTGGCAGGATGCAGTAGGTCCCAGTTCCCTGATGTTCTCCCTGTAAAATCTAGACAAATTTAGAAATTTTCCAAAATTATATGTTTAAAGACACAGCAGAGTTGTGGAAACAAAGAGAACTAGATGGGTAGGAATTCTGGCAATTACCGGCTACTCTCTTTGCTGAGCCCACTTGCCAATTTGGTTAAAATAAGAAGCTGACTGTGTGCTGTTTACGAGAGACTCACCTTAAACAAAATACTGTTTGTATGAGACTCTATAAAGGCACAGGAAGATGGAAAAGTAGGAAGAAAAAAGATATGCCATACAAACACTAACCAAAACCTAGCAGATATAGCTGCATCACTGGCAAACAACAGGATTTCAGACAAGAAGTGTTAATAGGGACGGAGGGATTTCCATAAGACACAAGAGCCAATTCATCAGGGAGGCACAAAAATTTTAATTTTGTATATACCTACTGGTTATAAAAGCTATAAAGCAAATGTTGATAGACCTAAAAGTGGTAACTGATAATCCACAATTTTAGTTGGAGATTTTAATACACTGTGCTCAGTAAGTGATCATAATTGATAGTAATAAGCAGAGAAAAAAATTAACAGAAACATGGAAGATCTGAATGTAACTGACACATACAGAATATCACACCCAGCAACCACAGAACACACATTCTTTTCAAGGTTACATGGAACATTTACCAAAATAGACCATATGCTGGATCATATAGTAAGTCTCAAAAAATTTCAAAGGACTAAGGATCCACAGAGAATGTTTGTGACCACAGCAGACTTAAACTTGAAAAGAGTAGTGGAAAGATAAGAAAATCTCCAACTTTGAATAACACATGTATCAAAAAAGAAATCACCCTAGTAGTTATGAGATATTTTGAAATCAATAATAATAAAAATGTGGCATACCAAAACTTGTGGAATGCCATTTCTGACCAAAGAAAAATGGGTAGTTCAAATAAATATAGGGGGCGCCTGGTGGCTCAGTCGGTTAAGCGTCCAACTTTGGCTCAGGTCACGATCTCGCGGTCTGTGAGTTCGAGCCCCGCGTTGGGGGGCTGTGCTGACAGCTCAGAGGCTGGAGCCTGCTTCAGATTCTGTGTCTCCCTCTCTCTCTCTCTCTGCCCCTTCCCCGCTCATGCGCGCGCGTGCTCTCTCTGTCTGTCAAAAATAAATAAACATTAAAAAAAAGAAAAGAAAATGATGGTCAAATGAAAGTTGACATCCTCAGTTGTGAGAACTCAGCTTCCTCTTTCTTCATTTGGGTCTCAGACAACTACAGCCAGCGTGAACTCACAGAAAATTAATTGATTCCTTTCTTAGAAAACCTCAGAGCCCCAATGAAAAGACCACCCTAATCCTTTCTTGCAAGAACTCTGTGTTTTTAAAGCCCAAAGAATGGGCTTTCAACAGGACCCCAGTGAGACAGTCAGCTGGTGTCCAAGCTCTTGGTTCTCAACATTCTGCACATCACCTGGAGAGCTTATAACCACCAATATCCCAAACTGTCCCAGAGGCTCCACCTAATCTGGGCTTCCTACTGCATTTGGAGAAGGATTTAAGACAATTTAATTTGAATGGTAAAAAATACAGAGTGCAGTTGACATCTGGATTATACCTATATGAAGAAAATAGCAAAAAGAGACGAATATCTTAAAAAAATTGCAACGATGTTAAGTGCACCCTAATTTAATAAATAAATCATAATATAGGTTTTAACAAAATCAGTCCAATGGTTCTAAATTTTATTCAGAATAATATAAAAGACAAAACGTTTGAAAGGATAAGGACTTAAAAAGTAAGTAGATTTATTATATAAGATATAAAAATTAATCATAAATTTATAGGAAGTGGTATTTTACATTAGTAGGGAAAGAATAGATTGTACAATGAATTGTGTTGCTAACCACTGGAAAAGGGAAAGAGGCATGATTTTATATCTTTTCCAAAGGCTACTTAATGAAAATTTGTGAGAACGAGGGGCATCCCATGTCAAAGTTGGTAACCTTGAGTGTTCCCAGTTTCCCTATTGGTAAAGAAAACGTGATTGCAATGGTTGCCTGCTAAGATCCCTCTCAGCTCAAATCCAAACGAAGATGGTTCTGCATTTGTTTGTCTTTTTCAAAGCTCAATTGAGCGGTGGCATTTGGTAAATCAAAATAGAAAGACAAAAGTTAAAATAAACTTGTCTGGCTTTCTCTCTTGAAAGAAGAGGAAAGATGTCTGAGATGGCCCATTCTGGCCTCGGGGGCCTGAGGGACTCCTGGAGCTTTTTGACATGCACTGTTTGTTTTCAATGGGAAATTACTCAAAATGTAATAAGGAAATATTTTGCTGAGTAAATAGATTCGTTTACATCTTGTGGCATGGACGGTTAAAAAGAATCCTGGCCTTTTAGCTCACTTGGCTGAAATCCCTCATCCAAGAGAGGGATTTCTCTTTTCACTAGTACTTCTGTCTTTCCAAGGGGTTCTTCCTCCTCCTTCTTTTGAAATCAGATATTTTAAGAAGTTCGAAATCCAGAGAGGGAAAATAGACTTTATTCTACTGCAATGGGGAAGAAAATTATTAATGTTTTGTGGCCACAGCCTTTCCTGGACCTCCTGTGCCTCTCTCAAGAGAATTCTGGCTTTGTCAGCTCGGAGCCTAGGTTTAGGATGTGGAGGGAGGCAGTGGCTCAGACAGACACACAACTGGACAAGGGAGGGCAGGGGGGTTGATGCTGGAAAGGGCAAGATTATTCATGAAAAAGAAAGCAGAGATGAATGGGAGGAGGAAGATGAGGAGTAGCGCGACTGGGCCACGGAGAGACCTGGGACTGGGAGCTGAGAGGGAGGGAGACCAGGTCTGGGCTCAGCTGCCATCTTGGGGGTGAATACTGGCAGTGGGCAGCCTTGGAGACAGGACTCCGCATGACCGGCTGCACTGAGCGTGTAGCTTTCTCCACGTTTCTTGGCAATTTTTCTGTAAGTGCAAGTTGGAACTGATTTCATTTATATTTTTCAGCAGAGTGTGGTTCTTTGAATCAAAACGTATGTGCCGAAGCCGGGCCAAGTGGGTTCCAGTTATATTTGGGTTATGCCACAAAAGCCAAAGGTTGGATCACTCTTGGCCCTTGTCACTCACTTTTCTCTTGGCCTTGCCCCATCTTTTTGCCTCATATAAGGGTTCTCCTGTTCCTTGCTCATGGGCCTTCTCTCTGCAGGCTGCCCTTTCCCAATTCCTTTAATCTCTGTATAGGTAAAGATACATCAAGAAAAAAAAATTAATCTCAAATACTACCAGTGTCACCTCATCGTTATCCTCATTTGCAGACTCTGAAAAAAATTTCTAATATATTCCTTTTCTTAAATGTATCTGTTTTAAGACAGAGAGAATGAACAGGGGAGGGGCAGAGAGAGAGAGAGAGAGAGAGAGAGGGAGACAAAGAATCTCAAACAGGCTCTGCACTATCAATGTGGAGCCCGATGAGGGACTTGAACTCATGAACTGTGAGATCAGGACCTGAGGCAAAATGAAGAGCCAGATGCTTAACTGACTGAGTCACCCAGGAGTCACTCTGGAAAAAACTGTTTGGAAATGATTACTTGTTTTAAAATGACTGCAGGATGTTCCCTACCAACTGGCTATCTACACACATAATGGTATTATTTTTGAATTACAAAACCCAGGTCTCCAGGGGTGCCTGGGTGGCTCAGTTGGTTGAGTGTCCGACTTTGGCTCAGGTCATGATCTCACGGTTCATGGGTTTGAGCCCCGCATCAGGCTCTGTGCTGACAGCTCAGAGCCTGGAACCTGCTTTGATTCTGTGTCTCCCTCTCTCTCTGCCCCTCCCCCATTCACACTGTCTCTCTCTTTCTCTCTCAAAAATAAATAAAAACATTAAAAAAACAAAACAAAACCCAAGTCTCTAGTGGAAATGTGCAATGCTGGGTCCTTGCTTCCTCACATACCCTCCTTCCGCTTCCAAACACACAAGCACTCACTGAAAGGCAGTTGCCAACACCTACATGTTATATGTTTGCTTCCATTCGATGAATAGTTATCAAATGCTCATGTGCCAGGCACTCTCCAAGTGTGAGGATATGGCAAGACAAAAAGACATAACAAAACATTAAAAAAAATCTGCTTTCATGTGTTTACAATCTGGGGGATATATATTAGATAGATAGTGGTGAGCATTAAGAGTTAAAACTGAAGGGAGGATAAGGCTAGAAGCTATCAGGATAGATGGAGACAGTTGAAGTTTTTGATGAAGTGGCCAGTGAGTTCTCACAGAGGAGGTGATGTTTAAGTAAAGACCTGAAGGACGTAAGAAGGAGAGCATTTCAGTAGAAGGAACAGCTAGAGGAAGGCTGTGAGGAAGGTGCCTGCCAGAGTGTTTGCAGAAGACTGAGTGACTGGGGGAGGGGAGGCATGGGGGCCACACAAGATGATTTCCGAGAAGTTGTGGGGGCGTAGGGGAGATCACAGGGGGCCTTGCAGGTCATAGTGAGGACTCGGGCTTTTACTTTATGTGAGATGGGAACCCACTGGAGGAATTTGAGAAGAGAAGGGACAGGATGTGACAAATTGTAACAGGGTCATTTTGGCTTCTGTTTTGAGCAGAGAGTGAAGCTGAGGAGAGAAGCAAGGAGGCCAGCTATGGAGCTTCTGCAGTGATTAGATGAAAGAGGATGGAGGCTGGCCCCAGGGTAATAGCACTAGAAGGGAGGAAGACTAGATTCCATTATATTTTAAGGAAAAGCTGATGAGATTTGCTGGCCATTTAGATACAGGATGTATGGGAACTAGAAGATTCAAAAGTGATTCTAGACGTTTGGTAGGATAGAGTTTCTATTCACCGAGAAAGAGGAAAACTGGATGGAGCCGACCTGGATGGGAACATCAAGAACTTGGTTTTGGGCGTGTTAAGTTTAAGATATCTAGAAGACATCCAAATGGGGGTACCAGGTAGGTAGCTGTACCGATAAGTTCAGGGCAATGGCTGGGACTGTAGATGTAGATCAGGGAGATGCCATTACATGGTTGTTATTTAAAGACACAAGACAGTTCATGATCAACAGGAGAGCGTCTATAGATGGACAAGAGAAGATACCCAAGGACGGAGAACTGGAGTACATCAATGTTTAAAAGTCAGGGAGTGAGCGAGAACCAGAAAAGGAGACTTAAAAGGTGTGGCCAGAAATGGGTTGTCCTGGAAGCACAGGGAAGAAAGCATTTCAGGAAGGACTACATGATCAGATGTCAAATGTCGTTGATGGGTCCAAGAAACTGAGGATGAGATTTGACCACTGGATGTAGCAAAGTGGAGTTTATCAGTGGCATGGACAAAAGCAATTTCAGTGGAGTGGTATGGGTGAAAATCTTGCTAAAGTGCTGCACACAAAGAGGGAAATTAATAGAAAGAGGGAAGAATTGCTGGAACAATGTCCTTTAATACTGAAGGGAAGGCAATATCGAATGTACAAGTAAATGGGTTGGCTTCAGTTGGGTGTATGGATCCTAACAGGAGAGAATCTGGAGAATATGGGAACAAAAGAGGATTTGTGGATGGATGTGGCGATTGGAACTAGTGGAAGACCCCCCCCCCTTCTTCTAATTTGTTTTACTTATTCTTTTTATTTATTTTGAGAGAGGGAGAGAGAGAGCAGACACACAGGGGAGAGGCAGAGACAGAGAAGGGAGAGAGAATCCCAAACAGGTTCTGAGCTGTCAGCGCAGAGCCCAATGCAGGGCTCGAGCCCACAAGTCATGAGTCGAACCTATGAACTGTGAGATCATGACCTGAGCTGAAATCAAGAGTAGGATGCTTAACTGATTGAGCCACCAAGGCGCTCCTAGTGGGAGACTTTTGATTACTGTCTTTCTTTTTTTTTTAAGATGAAATAAGAAGATTATAAGCTGGGAGGGAAGGTGGAGAAAGAAGCATGAAATGGTTTTCTAGGTTTTCTGAGATAGTAGGAGAGTGAACAGACTGAAAAAAAAATCTGTTTAACCAACAAATAGCATGAAACATCCATTAGAAGTTAGTGATCACGAATTAAAACAAGACCAGTGAAAGTGGTCTTAAAACAAGACCAGTGAAATCTACCCCCAGACAGCTGTTCCAAATAGAGTTGGATTTAACCACAGTTGGGATTTTGCTATGGGAAAGCCCTGAAGCAAGAGAAAAGCCAAGGCACTGTGGGTATATATGAGGGTGTGAGTGAAATTTTAGTTGAGTAAAGAGCAAAATGAGAACATGAAGGAGGTAAGGGACGGTGGAAAGGTGGTAGGATTAATAAATCGCAAGTTCTACTGTCTAAGGACTTGCTGGTGTTGGGGTAACAGAAAGAAGGAACTGGAAGGAGAGGAGATATTGGATAGAGGACAAGAGCTTTGAACTCGAGAAAGAGGATTTGAAATTTCTGTTAATGTCAGGGTAAAACATGTGACCAAAGGAGTGAGTGACCGAGATAGGATGGTGACAAGACCACTGGAGAGGAGGTGCTGAAGGAACTGGTTTGCCAGGGTTTTGGAATGATCCTGGGAAGGGCTGAGGGTTAGGGGACAATGAGGGGTAGGAAGACATGGAATCTGAAGATAAGGGATCCACAGAGTTGTGGATAGTGGTGTGCTGGAAATCTCTAGCAATTGGCTCTCTAAATATATGTATATTGTTTATTATAGACTTTTACTGATATAAAGGATATGTAGTAGCATACAGTTAATAAATAGTAATAAAATATAAATACCTATGACAATATAAACAATAATCTTCATTCTAAATAACATACACATGTCACTTCACTGTACCCTTTTTATCTTGCAAAATCTACTATAGTTATTTTTTATTGTGGTAAAATATACATAACACAAAACTTACCATTTTAGTCATTTTTCAGTATGCAGTTCAGTGGCATTAGCACATTCACGTTGTGCAACCATCACCACCATTTATCTCCAGAACTTTTCATTATCCTATACTGAAACTCTGTATCCATTGAATAATAACTCCCTATTCCCTCCTCCCTCTAGCCCCTGGGACTTTGTTCTACTTTCAGTATCTATGAATTTGACTCTTTTAGGTCCTCATATTAGTGGACTCATACACTAACGAGTGTACCCTTTTGTGTTTCTTTTTTCACTTAGCATAATGTGTCCAAGTTTCATCCATTTTGTAGCATTTGTCAGAATCCTATTCCCTCCTTAAGGCTGAAAAATGTTCCACTGTATGTATATGTTGCATTTTGTTTATTTACCCCTCAATGGACACTTCAGTTGTTTCATCTTTTGGCTATTGTGAATAATGCTGCTATGAATAAGGGTGTAAAAACATCTCCTTGAGTCCCTGCATATAATTCTTTTGGGTATATACACAGAAATGGATTTGTTGGATCATATGGTGATTCTGTGTTTACTTTTTTGAGGAACCCTCCTAGCATTCACTATGGTAACTGCACCATTTTACATCCCCACCAGCAGTGCACAAAGGTTCCAGTTTCCCTAAATCCTCACTGTTTTATGTATCTATTTTTTGGTAATAGGCAACATAATGGGTATGAAATGGCATCTCATGGATTTGATTTGTATCTCCCTAATGATTAGTGATGTTGAGAACCTTTTCATGTGCTTATAGGACCTCTTGTATATGTTCTTTGGGGGAATGCCTATTCAATTCCTTTGTTTAGTTTTAAATTGCATTTTGGTTTTGTTTTGTTTTGTTGTAGGAGATCTTGATATATTCTGGTTACTAATCCTTTTCAGATATATGATTTGCAAATATTTTCTCCCATTCTGTGGATTCCTTTTTTTTCTCTGTAGATGTGTCTTTTGATTCACAAAAGCTTTGAATTTTGATGAAGTTCTATTTGTCTATTTTTTCATTCATTGCCTGTGCTTTTGGTGTCATACCCAATAAATAATTGCCAGATCCAATGTTCTGAAACTTTCCCTTATGTTTTCTTCTTAGAGTTTTATAGTTTTAGCTGTCATATTTAGGCCTTTGATTCATCTTGAGTTAATTTTTATATATAGTGTTAGGTTAAGGGATCAACTTCATTCATTTGCATTTGGATATCCAGTTTGTTTGTTTGTTTTCAGCACACTTGTTGAAAATTTTCTCATTAACTGGTCTTGGCCCCCTTATTGAAAATCATTTGATCATGTATTCAAGGGGTGATTTCTGGGCTTCTTATTCTGTTCTATTGGTCTGTATGACTGTCTTTATACCAGTACCACACTCTTTTAATTACTGTAGCTTTGCAATAAGTTTTGAAGACAAGAAGTATGAGTCCTCCAGTTTGATCTTTTTCAGATTGTTTTGGCTATTCATGGTCCCTTGAGAATTTTAAAATGGATTTTTCTATTTCTGCAAAGATGACATTTGAATTTTGGCAGGGATTGTCTTGAATCTATAGGTTACTTTGAACCATATTGACATCTTGACAACATTAAATCTTCTATCCATAAACATGGGATGTCTTTCCATTTATTGATGTCCTCTTTAATATCTTTCAGCAATGTTTTGTAGTTTTCAGTGTACAAGTCTTTCAGATCCTTGGTTAAATTAACTCATAAGTATTTTGCTCCTTTTGATGCTATAGTAAATAGAATTGTTTTCTTAATTTCTTTTTTGGATTGTTGATTGTTAGTGTTTAGAAATGCAACTGATTTTGTGTGTTGGTTTTGTATCCTGATGGATTTCTTGTGGAATCTTTATGGTTTTTACATATGTGGTAATTTTATTTATTCCTTTCCAATTTGAATGCCTCCCCCCTTCCCTTGTTGCCTAATTGCTCTAGCTAGAGGTTCCAATACTAAGTTGGATAGAAGTGCCAAGAGCAAAAATCCTTGTCCTTATCTTAGAGGAAAAGACTTTAATCTTTCACAAGTCACCATAATGTTAGCTGTGGATTTTTCATATATGACCTTTATTATGTTGAGTAGTTTCCTTCCATTTCTAGTTTGTTGAGTGTTTTTATCATTGAAAGGTTGAATTTTTCAAATATTTTTCTGCATCAATGGAGATGATCATGTGGATTTTTTCTTTCATTCTGTTAAAGTGCTGTTTTACATTGATTAATTTTTGTATGTTTAACATCCTTATACCCCAGGAATAAATCCTGTTTGGTCATGCTGTATAATACTTTTAATATGTTACTGCATTTGGTTGATGGTACTTTTTTGAGGATTTTTGCATCAATAATTATCAGGGATATAGGTCTGTAGTTTGTCTGTTTTCTGTGTAGTGTCTTTGGCTATAGTATCAGAATAATGCTGGCCTCATAGAATGAATTAGGAAGTGTTTTCTCCTCTTCAACTTTTTAGGAAGGATTTGAGAAAAACTGGTGTTAGTTCTTCTTTAAATGTTTGGTATAATTCACTAATGAAGACATCTGGTGCAGGGAATTTTTGATTATTGATTCTAATTCCATACTATTCAGATTTTCTCTTTCTCATGAGTTAGTTTTGATAGGTTTTATGTTTCTAAGAACTTGTCATTTCATCTAGGTTATCCAGCTTGTTGATATACAATTGCTCATAGTACCCTCTTGTAATCCTTCTAATCCATAGAATCAGCAGTAATGTCCTTGCTTTCGCTTTGGATTTTAGTAATTTCAGGCTTACCTCTCTTTTCTTAGTTGTCTAGTTTAAGTTTGGTGAATTTTGTTGATCTCTAATAATTTTTTTTTGTTTTGTTCATTTTCTTTATTTTTCTTTTCTAGTCTCTATCTTATTTATCTCGACTCTGAGCTCTAATTTTTCCT
This sequence comes from Panthera tigris, assembly GCF_018350195.1. Classification (NCBI taxonomy): domain Eukaryota; kingdom Metazoa; phylum Chordata; class Mammalia; order Carnivora; family Felidae; genus Panthera; species Panthera tigris. Next base: position 25,098,480 of record NC_056666.1, read on the forward strand.
ACCTTCCATTACCTTTAGGTTTAGTTTTTTCTTCTTTTCTAGTTGCTTAAATTGCAAAGTTAGGTTGTTGATTTGAGATCTTTCTTCTTTATTGATGTATGTGGTTACAGCTATATATTTTCCTCTTAGCACTGCTTTCACAGCATCCAATAAATCTTCGATATGTTGTGCTTTTGTTTTTATTCATTTCTAAATATTTCTAAATTTCCCTGGTGATTTCTTCTTTGATTCGTTGGTTGTGTGAGTATGTTGTTTAATTTCCACTATTTGTGACTTTTCCAGTTTTATTTTTGTTATTGATTTTCAACTAGATCTTGTTGTAGTTGGAGGAGATAACTTCATATATCTATATTTCTAAATCTACAAGGCTTGTTTTGTGGACTAACATATGGTCTATTTTGAGGAATGTCCCATATGCATTCTGTAGTTGTTGGATGAATTATAAAGCATATATCTATTAGGTTTAGTTAGTTTATTGTGCTGTCTTAGTCCTCAATTTCCTTACTTCTATCTGGTTGCTTTATTCACTATTGAGAGTGGTATATTGAAGTATCCAACTGTTATTGTAGAATTATTTCTTTCTTCAATTCTGTTGATTTTTGCTTCATATATTTTGAAGATCTGTTATTAGGTGCACAAGTGTTTATAATTGTTATATCTTCTTATACTGAGTTTTTTATTAGTATATAATTTCCTTCTTTGTCTTTTGTGAAGTGGTAAATTTTAATTTCTTTTTCTTTAAAGTTTACTTATTTTGAGAGAGAGAGAGAGAGAGAGAGAGAGAGAGAGCAAGCAGGGCAGGGGCAGAGAGAGGGAGAGAGAATCCCAAGAAGGCCCTGCTCTGTTAGCTCAGAGCCCAATGAGGGGCTCAAACTCACAGGCTGTGAGATTATGACCTGACCTGAGATCAAGAGTCAGATACTTAACTGAACCACCCAGGAGCCCTTAAAATTCATTTCTATTTTGTCTGCCATTAATATAGCCATCCAGCTTTCTTTTAGTTACTATTTGCATGAAATATCTTTTTACATCTTTTCACTTTTAATCTATGTTTCTGGATCTAAAGTGAGACTGTTGTAAAGAGCATATATTTAGAGTATATATAGCTAGATTATATATAAAAATATATAATCTAACTATATGCTCTTTCCAGGAGTCTCACTATTTATATGTGTGTGTGTGTGTATTATATATATATATATATATATATATATATATATATATATATAGTTGTGGTTAGAGGAGATAACTTCATATATCTATCTTTCTAAATCTGCAAGGCTTGATTTGTGGACTAACATATATATATATGATCTATCTATATATATCATATATATATATATGATCTATCTATCTATCTATCTATCTATATCATCTATATCTATATCATCTATATCTATATCTATATCTATATCTATATCTATATCACCCATACTTCTGGCGTCTATTTTTTGATTGGACAGACTAGTCCATTTACATTTAAAGTAATTACTGATGGGACTTATTTCTGCCATTTTGTCATTTGTTTTCTCTATGCCTTATAGCTTTTTTGTTTGTTTCTTCTTTTAAAAATTTTTTAAAAAATATTTATTTTTTTAGAGAGAAAGACAGAGTGTGAGTGGGTAAGGGACAGAGAGAGAAGTAAACACAGAATCTGAAGCAGGCTCGAACTCGAGAACCATGAGGTCATGACCTGAGCCAAAGTTGGATGCTCAACGAAGTTGGATGCCGAAGTCAGGCACCCAGGTGCCCCTTTTTAATTTTTTATTTCCTTCATTACTGTTTCCTTTTGTAGTGAGTTGATTTTTTTTTGTAGTGAAATGCTTAAATTTATTTCTCATTTTCTTTAGTGTATAGTCTATGGTTATTCATGCTATTTTCTTCAAAGACCTTACCATAGGCTTTACATTTAACATCATAAAGTTATAACATTCTAAGTTGACATTATACCAGCTTAATTTTAATAGCATATACAAATTCTGTTCCAGTATAGCTCTGTCCCAACCCCATCAACTTACTGATGTCACAGATTACATCTTTATACATTGTGAGTCCAAAAACTTAGAGTAATATTTTTTTAATAAATTAGTCTTTTTAACCATGTGGAAACTGAAAAGTGGTGTCACAAACCAAAATTATAATAAAACTAATTTTTATAATTGTCCATATATTTCCCTTTACTGAAGATATTTATTTCTTCATATAATTTATAGATACTGTCCAGCATCCTTTTATTTCAACATGAAGGATTCCCTTTTACACTTCTTATAAGGCAGATCCAGTGGTAATGAATTCCTTTAGCTTTATTTATCTAGAAATTTCTTAATTTATCCCTCATATTTTTTTTAAAGTTTATTTATTTTGAGAGAGAGAGAGGGGGCACAAATTGGGGAGGGACAGAGAGAGGGGGGAGAGAGAGAGAATCCTAAGCAGGCTCTGCACTGTCAGTGCATAGCCTGACATGGGGCTTGAACTCACAAACTGTGAGATTATGACCTGAGCCATGATCAAGAGTCAGATGCTTAACCAACTGAACCACCCAGGTGCCCCTATCCCTCATATTTGGAAGGACAGTTTTGCTACATAAAAGTCAAAAGTTTGAAAAGTTTTTTCTTTCAGCACTTTGAATATATCATCCCACTGTCTTCTGGCTCCAAAGTTTCTGATAAGAAATCTGCTAATCTTATTGAGACAATGTATGTGACAAGTCATTTCTCTCTTGAATATTCAAGGTTCTCTTTGTGTTTGTCTTTTGACAGTTTGATTATAATGTATTTCTGGGGGAGGTCTTTTTAAGATTATAGAACTTGTAATTTGCAAGCTTCTTGGCTTTGCAGATTCATATCTTACATCATATTCAGGAAGTTTTTGGCCATTACTTTTTCAAATAATCTCTCTGCCCTTTTATCTCTTCATCTTCTAAGACTCCCACAATACATGTGTTGGTTGGCTTGATGCCCAGGTTCCTTGGGCTCTATTCACTTTTCTTCGATCTTTTTTCTTTGTGCTTCTCAGAGTTAATATTTCAGTTGTCTATCTTTATATTCACTGAGCTTTCTTCTGTCTGCCTAATCTGCTTTTGAATACTTCTAGTAAATTTTTCCTTTTAGTTATGTAATTTTCAACTCCAAAAATTATTTTGTTTTCTATCCCTCTCTTGATACATCTATTTTATTTTGTTCATACATTATTTTCTTGAATTTGTCAATATGTTACTTTACCCCATTAGAATCTTTAAAATAGTTATTTTAAAATCTTTGTCTAGTAAGTCTGCCATCTGATCTTCCTCATAGATGTTTTCTGTTGATTTATTTTTTCCTTTGAATTTTTTTTAATGTTTATTTATTTTTGAAAGAGAGATAGAGCATGAGCGGGGGAGGAGCAGAGAGAGAGGGAGACACAGAATCTGAAATGGGCTCCAGGCTTTGAGCTGTCAGCACAGAGCCTGACACAGGGCTCAAACTCACAAACCATGAGATCATGACCTGAACCGAAGTTGGATGCTTAACTGAGTGAGCCACCCAGGTGCCCCAATATATTTTCTCCTTTGAATGGGACATATTTTTCTGCTTTTTAAAAAATCTCTTGTGATTTTTGTGTTTGTTTGTTTAAAACTGGACATTTGAATATTATGTTAAGTCTGGAAATCAGATGCTTCCCTATCACCAGGGTTTGATATTAAAAAATTATTATAGGGTTTCTCTGTGCTGGGAAGAAACCTAATATATAAATTTAAGATCTTCTTAGATTTTTAGATTTTTTTCTGAGCCTATGTCTTTCCTTGAGCATATTGGTGACTCTATAAATTGCTGCACATGTTTGGTTGCTTTTGAATGTCCTAATCCTAAATATCTGGCTCCCAAATGTAAAAAAAAGGGAAAAATAAAGGGGGGTTAAAAATAAGCTTGGTTTCTTTAAATTCCTAAGAAGTCACTTCAGCCAGTGGATGGGGCTTCCAACAGTGGTGGCCCACCTCTGTGTCTGCACCTCTACAATCAAGCAGCAATCAGTGATCAGAACACAGATTCCAAATATGTGAGGGACAAGGTCCTTTTTGGCTACCTTGGTTCCCACAAGTTGCTTCAGGAATGTTGGCATGGATGCCTGCCATAGGGTTAGGAGCTGGGGACTGGAAAGGCACTACTATGCTAAATGCTGATATTGACTGAATTTACCCTCAATTTACAGGCCAAGCTTTCCCCTGGAAGCTGCAAGCTTTTAAATAGACTGAAGAGTTCTAAAATATGTACATCAGATGGATCCTAACAATACAGTTGCCATGGAGGTGGAGAGATGGATTTCTGGAGCTATGCACTCTGTTATCTTCCCTGACGTCATTCCTCCACTAGCAAGTTTTATACCTGCATCATGAAATCAGTCTGGAAATAATACTTGATTACTGTATGATTTAGCAAATATTTTTTTTCAACGTTTTTTTATTTATTTTTGGGACAGAGAGAGACAGAGCATGAACGGGGGAGGGGCAGAGAGAGAGGGAGACACAGAATCGGAAACAGGCTCCAGGCTCCGAGCCATCAGCCCAGAGCCTGACGCGGGCTCGAACTCACAGAACGCGAGATCGTGACCTGGCTGAAGTCGGACGCTTAACCGACTGCGCCACCCAGGTGCCCCAATGATTTAGCAAATAAATCACCCACATCATTAATGTTGGTTGATATTTTTGTTTATTTTGCTTAAGACGAAAGTGAAGCAAACTAGAAGTATGCCAGAACTTCACTTGTTTGGTAATGATGTGAAAGATTTCTTTGTTGACTTGGATAAGAGTTTCCAAACACTGAGAACATATTTACTCAATTTTTTTGTACTATTCATAATGTAACACTAAGAGACACAACACTCTTAATTTTAATGTTTAAGAATCTGCATTCTTAACATTTCCTTCTCATTTTCCTAAATCTAGACCAGATCAGAAAACTATTTCTGTAAAGAACCACATAGTAAATATTTCTGCCTTGCAAGCCATACTCTCTCTGGTGCAATGACTTAACTTTGACAATAGAGCACAAATTAGTGATGGACAATACATAAACATGGCTATGTTCCAATACAGCTTATTTATAGATGCTAACATTTGAATTTTTTGTAGTTTTCACAAGTCATGCAATATTATTCTCTTTGTGAAATGAATGAACTAAGCATTCCTGACACTCTTCTAATTGCACAACCTGCCCCAACTCCTCACATTCTTCCATAAACCCTCTGTTCATAGTTTTTCATACCGCTCAGCACGAGCTGAAACCATTTTGTTCATTTACATGGTTTCTTGTTTACTCTCTTTGTCTCCACTTTAGAATGGGAGCTTGATGAGAACAGAGAGAGCTTATGATTTAGCTTCTTGTCTCTAGCACCTATAACCGTGCCTGCCATCTGGTAAGTGCTTATGTTGATTTTTTTTTTAAAGAAAGAATGGAATTCAAGAGTAAATCCATATTCACCTTACCATCACTTTCACTCTGGTATGTATTTTTATGCGACAGGGCCAAAGAATATTTCACATTACAAATGATGTGGAGAATTCCCGCTCCATTTTGCTCCTAGAAAAGCTGCAAAGAGCCATGCCCTGAGAGCACGCTCGTGTCTGCAGGAGGTCCTATAGCTCCTTATAGAACGAAAGCACTGTTTCAGCCAGGGCAGCTATATAAGGCAACGCTCTGTTGGAAGTTGGTTGAAAAATATTTGTGAGAAATGTTTTCCTTAGTGTTCACAGCTTAATGGAAAGTTGTTATTTTAAAGGTGCTGCACGAAGCCAGTCGTGTTCCTCGAACTGGTTCTCTATGAAACAGCTCTAAATGACTTTCAGGCTCTCTGGGGACTTTTTTGATAGAGACCAAATTTCACAGTTCCTGACTTGGCTGTGTTTGCTCAGGGAGACAGTCTTGTTTGTCCTGCTCAGTAATTGTGAGGCGGAGCTTCCTGAGAAACCAGCCAGTTTCACCAAGGCCTTGGGTGCGGGCGGGTGGCTGATGCAATGTGTTTTAAATCTGTCTTCTAACTCAAGGTGGATCTGCTGACCTGTAAAACTTGGAATAGGTGTCACTGCAAGATGCATGCTAATAAAAATTATCATCTTTAAAACTGACCTGTGTCCCTGTCGTGATCATGGAAACATCTGCAATCATATCCAAATAGAGCATTTTCAGTATCCTTTGCCACTTTTATCATAGGTTTCAGAGTTTATAAGGCAACAGAACCTTGTTAGTTGGAATGTCAGTATTACCTAGATCAACAAAAATTCTTACAATTTGTATGTATACCTGCACTCCAGAGCCATATAGTTTAAGCAGATTTTCCACAAGTGTCTCAAACTCATCAAGTTAAAAAAGAAAAAGAAAAGAAAAGAAAAGGAAAGAGAAAAGAAAAGAGAAAAGAAAAGAAAAGAAAAGAAAAGAAAAGAAAAGAAAAGAAACCAAACTTTCCCTCATAATACCGCTGACCTGACCTGGTTCCCATGAAATGTGTGCTACCTCTGTCTTTTATTCTTCCAGTCACCCAGCTACTACTCTCCCGGACCCTCTGCCCTCATTTAGGACTGAGTGCTTTCATTTCTCTGGAAGCAGCCATCAGAAGGCTCCCCAAGTGCTCTGTTCTCTACTCTCCCTGCTTCCCCTGCCACAAAGCCTGCCCCACACCCACCATTCTTCCACTTCCAGGCCTCAGGAACTTTGCCCTGTCCATTTTGTGTCTTTAGAGCTTCATGGAGTCCCTGGTTGTGGTGGTCTTGCAGAAAGTAAACACAGAGGATCTCAAACTCCACGAATATCCTCTGAGTCCAAGGGCAAGGAGAAGTGGCCAGAGAAGGGCACCCCTGGTTACAGTACCTTTGGCCAGCATGAAGAAGGTTTGGTCCCCAGACCTAGACAAAGGCAACCATAGCAAGGGCATGGGAACCCAGAGAGCAGCACTAGGGGAAGAGGCCACGATAAGGGTCTTCTGTCAACATATTACCTTTTAGGAGCTGGGTCAAGGGAAAGTGTGTGGCTCTGGGAGGCCCGCCAGGCCGTGGTCAGTGGTAGGCATTAGAAGGTTTCTCAAGCAGCAGCAGCAGGCAGAAGGCCAAGCAAAGAGATTGGCTGGGCTGGGAGGCCGTGGGGGCCACCATGGCGTGCAGGGACCAGCTGCGTCTTTGAGCAGAGGTTGTTCTGGGAGAGGCAGACCCAGGAGGAAGCTCAGATACCGGGGAAGCCGGAGAGCAGGACCCTGGCAGAGCAGCTTTGCCAGAAGCAGACTGGAGTTCCACTGCCAGGAGAGTCCCAAACCCTGTCCTCAGCCCCCAGTTAGTGGATCCCACCAGCTTAAGAATGTAAGGGGGCTTTGGAGCAGAATCCTTTTGGCATAAATACTAGGCCTGCATGGAACCCTCCTTGTTCAAAAACGAGTGGAAAGGAAACAAAAGCAGCCAACAATGTGGAGGTCATTTTTTCCTGCTTGTTCTTAGATTCCCTGCCTCTGGAGACCGCTCTGTATCAAAGGCCTTCTTGCTCTCTGGAGGCACCAGCCAGAGACCAGAGGGAGGGAGAAAAGTAGAAACCAGGATGTTCTGTCTTTGCTTGGAAGGCCACTCCGCAGTGGCCCCCAGAGCTCCAGCTCCCACCGGACGGCTCCTCCTTTCTCTCTGTGGTCCCAGCCCCCTGTGCAGCTAGGGCCAGGTAGCCTGGCTCCTGGCTTCCCCTAGCTCCTCTGCTCTCATCTCCTCCCTCAACCCTGCAGCTAGTTCCCTTTATATAACTTCCTAGTTTAAAATACCCCGGGTGTTTATGCTTTCCTGATTGAACCCTGACTCATACAGGATTAGGAAGAAATTCTCCAACACAAGAAGGAAAACATAGCCCTCAAAAGGCTATGGGAACGTAATTTTATAAAAGATCTGTTGCAGAAAAAGGAAGTCATATTTAGGCAGCATCTGCTAAGGACTCGATCAAATTTAAGAAAACATGGACTTTATGAAATGGGACTGAAATCAGTCATCAAGCTAAGATTCTCTTGAAAAGCTAAATGGGGTATGGAAGGAATGCTATGAAATACAAGATGAAATAAAATATCTGAATTGCTATCCTGGAATACCAAGTTAGTAACATGGAAGACAAGCTTAAAAAAAACCTCACAAAAGAGAAAAGGAGGAAAACATATTCTGAGAGAAGAAAATAGTTATAGAGGCCATCTTTCTAAACTTAGTAAAGAGTTTTATATTTTGGTTAATGCAAGATAGAAAATTTATTATAAAGCCAAGGGACCTTTGGCTAAATTTCCCCTCTTCCTGTTTGTCAAATTTAAACTTTAGTTAACATATAGTGTGTTGGTTTTAGGAGTAGAATTCAGTGATTCATCACTTACGTACAACACCCAGTGCTCATCACAGCAAGTGCCCTCTTTAGTAAGCATCACCAATCTAGCCCATCTCCCACCCATCTCCCTCCGTCAACCCATAATTTGTTCTCTATCGTTCTCTAATCGTCTCTAATCTTTGTTCTCTATCGTCTAATCTTTGTTCTCTATCGTCTCTAATCTTGAGGTTTCCTTCTCTTCTCTTCCCTGCCTCCCATATATCCATTTGTTTTATTTCTTAAATTCCACGTATGAAATCATATGGTATTCGTCTTTCTCTGATTGACTTATTTCGTTTAGCATAATACATTCTAGTTCTCTCCATGTCATTGCAAATGGCAAGATTTCATTCTTTTTTATTGTCAAGTAATATTCCATATATATATATATATATATATATATATATATATGGTGGAATATCTTCTTTATCCATTCATCAGTTGATGGACATTTGGGCTCTCTCCATAGTTTGGCTATTGTTGATAATTCTGCTGTAAACATCAGATGCATGTACCTCTTTGAATCTGTATATTTGTATCCTTTGGGTAAATACCTAATAGTGCAATTGTTGGATCACAGGGTAGTTCTATTTTTAGTTTCTCGAGGGACCTCCATACGGGTTTCTAGAGTGGCTATACCAGTTTGCATTCCCACCAGCAGTGTAAGAGTGTTCCCCTCCCTCCGTATCCTCACCAAACCCTGTTGTTTCTTGTGCCGTTAATTTTAGCCATCCTGACAGGTGTGAGGTGATATCTCATCATGATTTTGATTTGTTATTCCCTGATGATGAGTGATGTTGAGCATCTTTTTCTTCTTTTCATGTGTTGGTTAGCCATCTGGATGTCTTCTTTCGAAAAGTGTCTATTCATGTCTTTTGACTATTTCTTAACTGGGTTATTTGCTTTTTGGGTGTTGAGTTTAATAAGTTCTTTATAGATTCTGCATACTCGCCCTTTGTCAGATATGTCATTTGCAAATATTTTCTCCCATTCTGGAAGCTGCTTTTTAGTTTTGTGGATTGTTTCCTTTGCTGTGCAGAAAATTTTATCTTATTAAGGTCCCAATAGTTCGTGTTTCTTTTGTTTCCCTCGCCTTCAGCAATGTGTCTAGTAAGAAATTGCTCTGGCTGATGTCAAAGAGGTTGCTGTCTGTGTTCTCCTCTAGGATTTTGATGGCTCCCTGTCTCACATTTAGATCTTTCATCCATTTTGAATTTGTTTTTGGATATGGTGTAAGAAAGTGGTCAAGTTTTGGTGCTTCTGGGTGGTTCAGTTGGTTAAATGTCTGACTTTGGCTCAGGTCATGATCTTATGGTTCGTGAGTTTGAGCCCCATATTGGGCTCGCTGTTGTCAGTGTGGAGCCTGCTTTGCATCCTTTGTCCCCCTCTCTCTCTGCCTATCCCCTGCTCATGCTCTCTCTCAAAAATAAGTAAACACAAAAAAAAAGAAAAGAAAGTGGTCCAGTTTCATTCTTCTGCGTGTTGCCATCCAGTTTTCCCAACACCGTATATTGAAAAGACTGTCCTTTTTCCATTGGATATCCTTTCCTGCTTTTTCAAAGATTAGTTGATCATATAGTTGTTGGTTGGCTAAATTTTTTAAAAGTTAGATTTTGAGCAAGGTATAAATGTGCGTCATATGGAACGTCGGGGTGGCTCAGTCGCTTAAGCATCGGACTTCGGCTCAGGTCATGATCTCACAGTCCGTGAGTTCAAGCCCCGCGTCAGGGTCTGTGTTGACAGCTCAGAGCCTGGAGCCTATTTCAGATTCTGTGTCTGTCTCTCTCTCTGACCCTCCCCCGTTCATGCTCTGTCTCTCTCTGTCTCAAAAATAAATAAAAATGTTAAAAAAATTTAAATGTGTGTCATAGTTTGTATCAGGAATTCTAAAAACCAGTTGTGAATCGGATTCACCTGAGAACTGTTAACAAACAAAAAATTCATGAACCCTAGCCTCAGACGGTTTTTGAGTAGGTCTGGGACAGAGCATGAGACTCTGTAATTCAAAAAATGATCTCAGCTCATTTGGACACAGCTGGCTCTGACCAGGGTTTTAAAACTATGGGTTTGAACAAACAGTTAAATTACTGCACCATCTGGTGGCAGGATACCCTAACTGCAGATTCTGTGTGTTGATGGTGGGGGTGGTTCCTGTCTGGAATAGGTCCTGATTTCTCTTTCTTCTTTCTTTCTTTCTTTCTTTCTTTCTTTCTTTCTTTCTTTCTTTTTTTAAAGTTTATTTATTTACTTAATTTTAGTAACCTCTACATCCAGTGTGGGACTCAAACCCATGACACCGAGATCAAGAGTCCCATGATCTTCCGACTGAGCCGGTCAGATGTGCTGGACCTGATTTCTTGTAACTGAGTTAATGCTACTGAACAAAAATTAGGCTCAGGTCATGATATTGCAGTGTATGAGTTTGAGCCCCACATGGGGCTCGCATTGGGCTCACCACTGTCAGCACAGAGCTTGCTTCAGATCCTGTCTCCCTCTCTCTCTGCCCCTCCCCTGCTTGCTTGCTCGGTCTCTCTCAAAAATAAACACTTAAAAAAATTATCTCAATAGATGTGAAATAAACATCTATTAACGCTCAATATTCATTCATGATATTGGCTGCAAATGTTTGGGGAAGGAAGAAGGAGATCATTAAGTGAGTTGGGCATGAAAAGACAAAAGAAGTACCAACGTCCATAATGAATTAAGGCCCAAATACCCTTCCGTTAGTTTTCAAGCGGGACGCTCTTTTTTGAGAGAGGTCCTAAGCCTCTCCCTGCCATAGACACTCTGCTGTCAGGGTCATGCTGGCCTCTGGGACTCATTGAATCCTTAAGGCACTCAGGCCTAAAAAATGGCAAAGAGGCCAAAAATTGACTCCCTGAGAAAAATTCTTCAATCATGGATAAGGATAACCAAAGGGAAATAAAAATGTACAAAATACTGAAAATGAAGGGAGTTTACCTTGTGCGGTAGTGTGCAGCCCAAGTCACAGCCACTTGTGGGACACCTGAGTATCAAATCCAGCCTTGTTTTGAGACTTTCTTTTCTGGGTGTCAATTCAAAAATGCCATATTTAACAACCACCATTCAGGAGTGTTTTCCCCCTCCCCCCGCAGATGTTAGACCCTGTGATGTTCCGACCAAGAAAAGCTGAACCCTATTTCACACCTACCTAGGTCCGTGCTCTTGGTTCCAATTTCCTTTTTTGAAGCTCAGCTTCTTTCCCAAAAAAGCTGGCCCAAGAATCACTCCATCTTTCCAGTGAGACTCCACCTACCAACGAGGGTGCAATCCAGCCCTTGTGGATTCAACAGTAAAACCATATTAAAACACAACACGACCATGTCATTTTCATTCTACAAGACACCCAAATACGGTAAAGAGTTGTTTACAGAAAGAAGTGTTCACATTGGGGCTGTTGGTGTACGTGTGCATGCGTGTGTGCGTGTGCGTGTGTGTGTTAAGTTTGTTTTTAGTATCAGAATGCTGACTTCAACTCAGAAATGAATTGCTAAGTAGCTATATAAAGAAGAAAAAGGAGACAGAAAAGGAAAATAATTAATTAAAAAGGAGTCAGAAAGTAAAACCAAAGGGTGGGGCTCAGTTAAAAAAATCGTGTGCTTGCATAGGCTATTTCTGAGGACAATGGTGGAGGAGAGAGTGAAATGTAATTCCAGATACTTTATTGCAGCTACACTTTGAGCTAAGAGGGCAGCACAGGAAGCAGTCAGCTCCGTTCTGGTTTAACGTGATCAGGAGCCTTCCCTCTGGGATGAGATGCTAAATCCACTGGCTCCTTTCTGAAAGGTCTTAATGAGCCAGCTCAAAGTTGAAGCTGTTTCTCCATTGGTCAATGGCAAAAGTATGGAAAATTCCAGACAGTAGATAAACAAAAATCTTCGAATGTATTTGGCTTTGGGGGTGCATGATATATGATGGTAGAGTTTTCAGTAGCAGATTTCCTTCCTAATGATGTTTTTCTTCGGCTAATAAGGCAGTCCCCCTCTCTGTGCCTGCACCAGCTCGCACTGCCTCAGAAGCTCTGCCACTCTGGTTTTCGCCACTGTCACCTGCTCATGTGCAAGTCCTTCTGATGATTCTTAACAAATGTAAGCAGATAAATGCAGTTAAGCTCTACTTCTTACTGTAGAAGCTGGAACCTGGCATTGTCTGTGGTAACTGGGTAAAATAACTTAAATATTTGGTATATATATTGGTATGCTCTCTCTCTCTCTCTCTTTTGTGTCTATGTGACAAATACGATTTCCTGAGAAATCTGAAAATAAGCTTTATAGGAACCAGCATTGACTCTAACTGGGAGTCATTGGGTAGAGACTCCAACGACATGAAAGCAAAGTCACTAAATGTCAATTCACTTAATGACCAATTTCCTCAATTAATGAGGATTTCTCCCCAAGTTTGGTGTTGCTTTGACCTGGCCACAGGTCTCTGACCCTGCCCCCTTCTGTCCTTGTCACTTGTGTATGCAAGGCCGGCTTTCCGGTAACTCCACAAGATGCTGACTGTCTTCTACTCCAACAGATTTTGCCCCTGACCTGGTATTCGCGTTTTCAGCAGTATCTGCCCCTGCCTCTATAGTGTTTTAGAGAAAGGAGGATCCCTCCTGAAACAGGGCCCTCTCTGTTTTTGCTGATTTGACCACTGCTTCTGCAGCCCCACCCTTGCCAGGTGCCTGTACCTACCGCCTGCCTCTGGCAGTGAGACCGCAGCAAACGGGTCGCCTGGTGTGAGGGATTTAGGGCCTGGGCAGAGGTCACACTGGTCACCAGACCACTTGGTGATTTGGAACACCGGCTCCGTGCTTTGCCTGCTTCGTGGCCCCACCGCCTGCAGAGGCTGTGGCTCTTCATGGCCACGGTTGGGGAGGGGCTGCAGAGGGACAGGAGCCTAGTGATGGTACCTGCCCAGGTCTCCACGCCCCCCAGGGAACTGGGCAAGTGCTTGTGTTAAATCTCAGCGGTGTCCAAGGGAATTGCCTCAGTGTCCATGGCAGGGGGACTACTCAAGGGGGTGTCACAGCCTGCCTGCGAAGAGAGGCAGGGGGATCCAGGGTGGGACTGTTTGGGGAGGGGAAGCGTGGGAGACAGAGGTCAAGGTGGCACCTCCAGGAGGACGGCCCAGGAATGGAGAAATGGTGGAGCCGGGTGGAGAGAGATCCACCCGCACATAGTCAAAGGGCCTCTCGTTCTGAGTGAGGACAGAGGATCCAGGGGCAGGACGGTAATGACGTACATTTACTCAGGTTCTCTCGGAAAAGGTAAATGTGAGGGGTGCCTGGGCGACTCAGTCGGTTTAAACGTCCAACTTTTGGTTTAGGCTCAGGTCATGATCTCCCAAACTGAGATCGAGCCCCCGCATCCAGCTCTGCACTGGCAGCGTGGAGCCTGCTTGGGATCCTCTCTCTACCCCTCCCCTACTCTGTCTCTCGCTCTCAAAAATAAGTAACTAAATCTTAAAAAAAAAAAGAGAGAGAAAAAGAAAAGGTAAAGGTAGAGGAAGTAAAAGTCCTAAAGTTACTTTCTCATGTCTTTTTATTACTTTTTTACTTTTTACTTCTTATTTTTTTAACTTTTTTTTTTTTGAGAGAGAGAGGGTGCAAGTGTGTGAGGGGGCAGAGAGAGAGGCAGAGAGAGAGAAGTGGGGTTCACCTGGAGTGGGGCTCAAGCTTGCAAGCCATGAGATTATGATGGTATATATAATGTATGTATTATATATATATATAATATATATATATAATAATAATATATATATATTACCGAAAAACACAGAAATACCATTTTTAAGTGTACAATTAAGTGGCATTAATTACACCCACAATGTTGAACAACCATCACCACTATCTATTTCCAGCATCTCCTTACTTCCAACAAGAAACTCTGTACCCATTAAGCAGTAACTGTGCATTGGCTCTTCCTTGGCTCCTGGTGACCTTTATTCTACTTTCTGTCTCTGTGAATTCATCTCTTCTAGATACCTCAGTTAGGTGGAATCATAAAATATCTTTCCTCTAGTGTTTGTCTTCTGTTACTTAGCATAATGTCTTCAAGGTTCATCTATGTTGTACACGTGTCAAAATTTCTTTCGGTTTTATGGCTGAATAATATTCGATGTCTCTTTTTTGACCGTTGGATTTCTCCCACTTTGCAAAAACACAGAGTACTCCATGGCATACATGAAGCCGTGCACATCATTGAAGGCTTTGTCTTAAAAAAAGACACCAGGGCTGGTGGCGAAGCGGCCCCTGGCAGTTCAGGCTGCTGAAGAAAAGAGTTGCCGCCTTAATAAATCCACTCTTTCTTTCCACGGACATCTCCTCCCCATCAAGAACTGACCACATTTGACCTTTCTGAGTTGGGCAAACTTGGAAGAAGGACCCGGCAAGGAGTTAAATATATGGAGAAAGATGATTCAGAGTCCATTTTAATCTTTGCCTACACCTTAAAGGAAAAGAAATGTTCCTAATTTGTGGTTATTTACAGCACTGTAAATCAAGCAAATGCCATGAAGTGCCAATAAAAATTTTTAAAAATCAGCCTTAAATAGCTAAACTCTCAACAGCAGCTCATAAAGTGAGGCTTGGCAGTTGTTAGGTAGTTATGGTTAAATTGACAGTCCTTTGGGGAGTTAAGATATCCAAGAAGCAGAGGTAGTTCAGACTATAGTGATAAATGGTTGGGCTTGTTGGTTGAAGAGATTTTATAGCACACATTTAAGCTTCACCACCTGTGAGAAGGTGAACAGGAAAAAGAGGTTATCACTTCTTCATAGCCGCTCCATTCAGTATCGACCTCAGGGGGTCTTGTGGCACCCTAGAAAACGCAAGGCGGAGGCTGTTTAAAGGCGGAAATCATTTCTAGGTAACGTGATATCGTCAGGCAGAGAGAGATAGGGAGGGAGGGAGTTAGAGAGTTGTGCAAATCTAGTCAAGATCCAAAAAGAGAACGTTAAAAAAAAAAAAAAAGAAATATCAGAAAAGGAATTTTTAAGACCACAATAAAGAAAAATAACAAAAATGTAATTTCCTCTGAGACTTTCTGACAGAAGATGGTAGGGCACAGTTATACTGACTCCACTCCCTATGCTAGAAGCTCCCCAAATAACAAGAAGAAAAGCAAAACAAAAGAGGGCACAGTTCCACAGTTGATGAAACTTGGCTTGGGCTCAACCACAGAGTATGATGAATATCTGTTGTATGCCGTGACATTTTCACCAGATGAGTCCTACCTCTCAGGCAGGGGAGTGCTCTGAAAGCAAGTGGAACAAAATGCTAAAATAGCCAACTAACTATCCCTTACTTAGAAAGACAAGGACTTGGGTCATGAGGAGACACAGAAAAAAGTGTAAATCCTGATGGGCTTTTAACCTAGAGCTAGAGGGAGGGGGGCTGCTAGACTTATTTTCCCCTATCCAGAAATGGATGAGAAGTGAGACAGGCCTGAACAAAAGACAGAAAACATGACCTGGCTTCCAGTCGCTTACCTGAGTCAGTTGAACAAAGAAGTCATCGGTGAGAGCTGCCATATTTCACTATGAGCTTTTTCAAGTCCTGCCTGGGACACCTGCTCCTCCTGGAGAGAAGAGTTATGCCCTCATACAGAGCAGATTGCCTGAGAAATATGAGCCCAATGTTGTTTTGAAGCACATACCTGGACTGAAGTTGCCAGGGACACTTTGCCCTCCCTGGTCCCACAACCATTTTTTAAAGTTTATTTATTTATTGGGGGGGGGGGGGTCAGAGAGAGAGGGAGAGGGAGAGAATCCCCAACAGGCTCCACCCTGTCAGCGCAGAGCCCAACATGGGGCTCGAACTCACGAACCATGAGATCATGACCTGAGCTGAAACCAAGAGTTGAAGGCTTAACTAACTGAGCTGCCCAGGTGCCCTGGTCCCACACGATTTTTGAGCAAAGAGTAGTAGTAAGTATAAGGACAAAAGGTGGGACCTGAATGTTATTTTCAAAAAGGACAAAATCAAACAGAACAAGCAAAAAGCAAGTGCAGAACCTATATGAAAAGAAAGTTTCCAGAAAAAGAATAACATTTATGACAAATATTACTCTATGTACTCTACCCAGAAACTAAAAAGGAAATACATTTTGAAAAGCAATCTCAAAGAGGATATAAATGATACAATTATCACAGAGGAGAGAATAATAAGGGCATGAAAAGTGAGCCTCCTAAGGGCAAGAAAGAAATACAAGATAATTTAAAAAACAAAACAGGGGCGCCTGGGTGGCTCAGTCGGTTGAGCATCCGACTTAGGCTCAGGTCATGATCTCACGGTTTGTGAGTTCGAGTCCCGCGACAGGTTCTGTGCTGACAGCTCGAAACCTGGAGCCTGCTTCGGATTCTGTGTCTCCCTCTCTCTCTGCCCCTCCCTCACTCGCACTCTGTCTCTCTCTCTCTCTCTCTCTCTCAAAAATAAATAAACATTAAAAAATTGAAAACAACAACAACAACACCCATAGAGACGTGAAAACAGAAAAAGGAAAACTCAGTACCACTAAACGTAAGATGAAAGACTGAAATAGGAGATTTAACTAGAATTTGACTCTACTCTGTTAGTATGCATGACTGATACCCAACACCTAGTAGAGTGTCTGGTACAGTGTAGGTACATATCATTGAATAAATGAATCAGGAAAATGGCAATTTTGAAGAAGGGAACAGAAAAGGGAACTGAAGAAATAATTTAGATATAAGAATTTTTTTTCCTGAAATACATTAGATTTCAGTCTGTAGACCCAGAAGACACAGAATGCTGTAGAATGCTTCAGACGGTTAAGTTGCTGAACTTTTTTTTTTTTTTTAACGTTTTTATTTATTTTTGAGACAGAGAGAGACAGAGCATGAATGGGGGAGGGGCAGAGAGAGAGGGAGACACAGAATTGGAAGCAGGCTCCAGGCTCTGAGCCATCAGCCCAGAGCCCGACGCGGGGCTCGAACTCACAGACTGTGAGATGGTGACCTGAGCCAAAGTCGGACGCTTAACCGACTGAGCCACCCAGGCGCCCCAAGTTGCTGAACTTTTAAGTGTAAACAAAGAGTTGTATGGGCCTTCAGGCAAAAACAAAACAAAACAAAAGACAAAAACAAAAACGAGTAATGTATTGGCGAGAATATAGATAATGTAGGGCTGGCCTCAGAGTTTCCCACCACACCATCTCATTGGTCAGTTAGTAGTGGAGCAATGACAAGAGTTCCCAGTGGGAAAGTAAGACCCAGACTCATATACTTTTCTAGATTGTTATGAATGTATAAGGGAACAAAGGACAGCTTCCACCTGAGGGAATACAACATTCATGAGCCCGTCTTGGAAAAAGAAAACTATAAACAACAAAATCCATCCAATCACATGATAAATGAGAATAGAGAACTCAGGAAAGGGAAGCAGTGTATAAAAGGACTCAGTGAGCGTTAAACCCCTTTCTGTAACAGTGGGACCTATGATTTCAGAGAATAAGTAGCACAAATACCAACAATGTAAAATTAACAAGAGAAATGTTTAAATGGCATGTGAAATGAAAAGAAGTATGAGTTTTAGTGACTTCATCCTTCATATTGAGGATTCAGCAGATAGTATTTAAAGTGTGTAGTTCTAGAAATAGAGAAGGGGAAGATGGCAGTACACGTGTGCTTCTCAGCTGCCCTTTCCCCCGCTGCTGGTTCCTACTCAATGCCTGAAGAAGCTGCTCTTACGTTGTCAGGCAGAACCTATGGAGTTAAGAGGAAAGAGAGAGAGGGAGAGGGAGGGAGACTGCAAGGAGAAGAGGGAGAGAAAACTAAGGAAAAGTAGGAAGGGGAGGAGAGAAGGAAGTGGGGGAGGGAGGTGATTTATTTGTTTCCTTTTGTCCAGACCAGAACCTAGAGAAGAGCCCCAAGGTGAGTATGGAGCTCCAGGTTCTTAAAGAAAATCTACCTTGTGAAAATGGAGAGCTCTCTGAGAAGGCAGCTTAGGCAGGGTGAGGCCCTGACCTTCAAAGCACTCTGGGATTGCTAAGCAATTAGCCAGGGTCTTCTTTTTTGTGGTTCTGCAGTCTGGTGAGCAGAAGGGATGACCGTAGGTGCCTTAACAGGGCATTACAGCTTGCCAGGTGGTCCATCTCCTGATCACAAGGGCTGAAAGTGTCTGTCCCATCCCCATAGCCCATAAGTTGTCCACTGCCTAAGATGAACTTGGGTTCACATCGAAGAAAGTCTTGAGCAGGCAATGAAAATGGGGATTGAGCAGCCAGAGAAAGAATAACAAACACAATCAATGAAACAGGCAGTTTCTACTGAAACGATGGCTGGAGGAGAACTATTACAACTGGATAACAAACAAATACACAAACAAATGCATTTAAGGAAGTTCAAGCATAGTATTTTATAAGATATTTTCTGTAAGAAACCTCCTACATACACACACACATACATACACGTGAACACAAACATGCACATCTGCATATCCAGAATGTATTAAGAAACACTTTAAAATCAGTGAGAAAAGGACAACCCAATACAACAATGGGCAAAAAAGTTGAAAAGGCACTCCACAATATCCAAATAGTCGATATATAACAAACCCACAAATTAAATATTAAATTTAATATTAAATGGTATTAATATTAAATAATATGAATCTATAATATTATTTTGTTTTAATATTAAAAAACAAATTAAAACTACAGTGAGAGGCCTCTGCAAATCTACCATAATGGCTAAAACATTAAAAACTGTGTAGCAAATAGGTCTCTCAGATCCTGCTTGTGGAGATGTAATCTGGTGCACTATAATGGAAAATTGTTTGATAATAACCACTGAAACTAAAATATAACTCAGTAAGTTCACTTCTATCTAGCAGAAATACATACCTAAATTTACCAAAAGAAATGTACAAGAATGTGTTTATAGTAGCATTATTTGTCATAGCCTCCTAATCGGAAACCAATCCGAATGTCCATCAAGAGTAGGATATATTAGGGCTGCCTGTGTGGCTCAGTTGGTTAAACTTCTGACTGTTGATTTCGGCTCAGGTCATGATTTCACGGTTGGTGGGTTCAAGCCCCACACTGGGCTCTGTATTGACGGCATGAAGCCTGATTGGGATTCTGTCTTCCTATCTTTCTGCTTCTCCCCCTGCTCACATATCCATCTCAAAATAAACATTTCAAAAAAAGGGTAGGATGAATTAATAATTTGTGATATATTCATATAATGATATAATAATATATAGCAATAAAAAAAAAATGAATCGGGGAGCCTGCGTGGTTCAATTGGTTAAGCGTCTTGATTTTGGCTCAGGTCCGTGAGTTCCAGCCCTGCCTCTGGCTCCACACTGATAAAAAGGAGCCTGCTTAGGATTCTCTCTCTCCCTCTCTCTGCCTCTCCCCCGCTCATGTGCTCACTTTCTCTCTCTCTCTCTCTCTCAAAATAAATAAACATTAATTAATTAATTAATTAATTAATTTTTAAAATTTTATTTATTTTTGAGTGAGACAGACAGAGTGAGCATGAGCAGGGGAGGGGCAGAGAGAGAAGGCGACAAAGAATCCGAAGCAAACTCCAGGCTCCAGCTGTCAGCACAGAGCCTAACTCAGGGCTCAAACTCACCAACCCCAAATCATGACTAGAGCCAAAGTTGGATGCTTAACAGACTGAACCACCCAGGCACTCCTAAACTATTTTAAAAAGAAGACTGAATTGCTGCTATATGCAACAAGAGGGATGAATCTCACAAATCCAATACCGAGCAAAAGAAGACAGAAAAAAGGGTATAACTCTATGACTCCATTTATTTAAATTTCAAAAATAGGCAGAAGTCAGACAAATGTTTACCTTTAGGGGGGAGCTTCTGGAATATTTCTAATGATTTTTATCTTCATTTGTGTTTGGTTATACAATTATATTCCCTTTGTAGAAGTTTGTTGAATTGTACATCTATGATTTGTGAAGTTTTCTATATTTAATTAAAATGTTTAGAAAAAATCAACATGCATTTATAATAAAATCTTTCAGTAAATCAAGAATGAAAGAATATTGTTAAAATATAAAAAAAACTAACACTACAAACCAAGATCTTTTATTACATATCATATTTAAATACTACCGGTAAGCCCATTAATGTCAGGAAAAAATACAAGGAAGCTCACTATCACTTATATCATTAAAAAATTGTTCTGGTGGAAAAAATGTTCTGGGAATGTTAGTCAACGCTGCAGGTAAGAGAAATAGAGTATAAATATCAGAAAGGGGTCAATAAATTTCATTATTTGGGAATAATATAATTGTATACTTGGAAATCCAAATGATATATCTGAAAAATTAATTTAAAGACTAGGTGAACTCAAAATGGATAAAGGACCTGAATATGAGACAGGAAACCATCAAAACCCTAGAGGAGAAAGCAGGAAAAGACCTCTCTGACCTCAGCCATAGCAATCTCTTACTCGACACATCCCCAAAGGCAAGGGAATTAAAAGCAAAAATGAATTACTGGGACCTTATGAAGATAAAAAGCTTCTGCACAGCAAAGGAAACACCCAACAAAACTAAAAGGCAACCAACGGAATGGGAAAAGATATTTGCAAATAACATATCGGACAAAGGGCTAGTATCCAAAATCTATAAAGAGCTCACCAAACTCCACACCCGAAAAAACAAATAACCCAGTGAAGAAATGGGCAGAAAACATGAATAGACACTTCTCTAAAGAAGACATCCGGATGGCCAACAGGCACATGAAAAGATGCTCAACGTCGCTCCTTATCAGGGAAATACAAATCAAAACCACACTCAGATATCACCTCACGCCAGTCAGAGTGGCCAAAATGAACAAATCAGGAGACCATAGATGCTGGAGAGGATGTGGAGAAACGGGAACCCTCTTGCGCTGTTGGTGGGAATGCAAATTGGTGCAGCCACTCTGGAAAGCAGTGTGGAGGTCCCTCAGAAAATTAAAAATAGACCTACCCTATGACCCAGCAATAGCACTGCTAGGAATTTACCCAAGGGATACAGGAGTACTGATGCATAGGGACACTTGTATCCCAATGTTTAGAGCAGCACTCTCAACAATAGCCAAATTATGGAAACAGCCTAAATGTCCATCAACTGATGAATGGATAAAGAAATTGTGGTTTATATACACAATGGAGTACTACATGGCAATGAGAAAGAACGAAATATGGCCCTTTGTAGCAATGTGGATGGAACTGGAGAGTGTGATGCTAAGTGAAATAAGCCATACAGAGAAAGACAGATACTATATGTTTTCACTCTTATGTGGATCCTGAGAAACTTAACAGAAACCCATGGAGGAGGGGAAGAAAAAAAAAAAGAGGTTAGAGTGGGAGAGAGCCAAAGCATAAGAGACTGTTAAAAACTGAGAACAAACTGAGGGTTGATGGGGGGTGGGAGGGAGGGGAGGGTGGGTGATGGGTATTGAGGAGGGCACCTTTTGGGATGAGCACTGGGTGTTGTATGGAGACCAATTTGACAATAAATTTTATATATTGAAAAATAAATTAAAAAAATAAAATTAAATTAAAAAAAAGAAACTTCATGGGAAAAAAAATAAAGACTAGGTGAGATGGCTAGCTAAAAAAACCCTCAATATTTAAATATCAATAGTTTGCCTATAGACAAATGATAATTAAGATAATAAAAAATGGAAAAATCACATTCACAATGTAATACAAAAATAAATATCAATGAATAAAAATTAAGATACATGAAGAAAAATAAAACTGTTGAGGATCAAATGAAAGAAGAAAATTAGACAATAAAACTCAATATTGCAAAGTGTCAATTGCCCTATATATTCATGCAATCCATAATCCACACAATTCTGGGAAGAGTGGGGATTTGATAAAATAATTTATCATGTTTATCTTTAAAAGTTAAGATGAGGAGGGGCACCTAGGTGGCTCAGTAGGTTCAGTGTCAAACTCTTGATTTTGGCTCAGGTCATGATCTCACAGTTTGTGAGACTGAGCCCCACATCAGGCTCTGTGCTAACAGCATGGAGCCTGCTTGGGATTCTCTCTTTCCTTCTCTCTCTGCCTCTCCACTACTCATGCGCTCTCTCTCTCTCTCTCTCTCTCTCAAAATAATTAATAAACTTAAAATTAAAAAAGTTAAGATGAGGAAAAACCAGGAAAATTATGAGAAGGGATAATAAAAATGAACTCTATACTCACTACTATAATAAGAAACTGAATAGAGAGTTCAAAAGCAACTATTTAGATTAGCGGATCATCTAGCAAATTGTTTTGAGACACCAGCTAGGTTTTCTTTTGTGGGATGGGGGCGGGGGTATTTGGTGAAGAACCAGATACCTAGTTCACTTTTTAAAATGTAAAACCTTTTTATTTAGACTTTATCTTTTTAAAGCAGTTTTAAGTTCACAGCAAAATTGAGGGGAAAGGTACAGAGATTTCCCATATGCACCATGTCCCTACACATGCATATCTTTCATGTTCAACATCCTCCACCAGAGTAGTACATTTGTTACAATTGATGAACCTACATTGACACATCATCACACTGAAAGCCCATAGTTTACATTACAGTTCACTCTTGGTGTTGTACATTCTATGGGTTGTACAAATGTGTAATGACACGTGTCCATCATTATGGTATCACACAGAGTGTATTAAATGCTCTAAAACTCTTCTGTGCACTGCCTACTCACCCCTCCCCATCCCCACCTCCTGAAAACCACTGATCTTTTTTCCATCTCCATAGTTTTGCCTATTCTAGAATATTATATCGCTGGAATCATACAGTATGTACCCTATTTCACATATTACTAAGTGAAAGTTTGGCTACGTTCCTCTGTGTCTTTTCATGGCTTGATAGCTCATTGCTTTTTAGCACTGAATCATTCTACTGTCTGGTTATACCACAGGTTATTTATTCATTCATCTTCTGAAGAACATTTTTGGTTGCTTCCAAGTTTGGGCAATTATGAATAAAGCTTCATCTTTGTGTGTAAGTTTTTGTGTGGACTTAAGTTTCCAACTCTTTTAGGTAACTAACAAGGAGTGTGATTACTGGTTCATACGGTATGCCTAGTTTTATAAGAAACTTTCCAACTGTCTTCCAAAGTGGCTATATCATTTATGCTAGCAATGAATGAGGACTTCTTGCTGTTCCATACTCTTGCCAGCATTTAGTGTGGTCGGCGTTCTGGACTTTGGCCATTCTAATAGGTATATAGTTGTATCTATTGCTGTTTTAATTTCAACTTCCTGATGACATATGATGTGGAGCATCTTTTCCCATGTTTACTTGCCATGTGGGTATCTTTGATGAGTTGTCAGAAAAGGTCCTTGGCCCATTTAAAAACTAATCAGGCTTTCTTATTGTTAAGTTTTAGGAGTTCATTGTATACTTTGGATAAAAGTCATATTTATCAGTCATAGTTATCATATGTGTCTTTTGCAATTTTTTTTTCAGTCTGTAGCTTGTCTGCTCATTCTCTTGGCATTGTCTTTCAGAAGATTTTAATTTTAATGAAGTTCAGTTTACTTATTGTTTCATTTATTGTGCCTTTGGTGTTGTATCTAAAATGTCATCGTCAGCCCTAAGGTCAGCTAGATTTTCTCTTATGTTATCTTCTAGGACTTTTATAGTTTTGCATTTTACATTTAGGTCTACATTTTGAATTAGTTTTTGTGAAAGATGTAAAGTCTGTGCCTAGGTTTATTATTTTTTGCATGTGGGTATCCAATTGTTCCAGCACCATTTTCTAAATTTTATCTTTTCTTTCAAAAATTCTTCTTGAAATTTACCATTTTATCTTCTTCATTTTATTGCCTTTGTTACTTTGTTAAATATAAGTTGTATATAGTTGTGTGGGCCCATTTCTGGGTTCTGTATTCTGTTTCATCATTTAATTTGTACATTTTTTCACCCATACCATGCTGCCTTGATTACTGTTTAAGTAATCTAATTAGGTAAGTGATTTAATTTAAGTAAGCTAATTACTATTAGCTTTATAGTAGATCTTAAAGTCTGGTAATGTCAGTCCTCCACCTTTGCTGTTCTTTAATGTTATATTGGCTATTCTGGGTCTTTTGCCTCTCCATATAAACTTTAGAGTCATTTTGTTGATATCCACAATATAACTTGCTGGGATTTTGAGTGGGATTACACTGAATCTATAGATCCAGCTGGGAAGAACTTACATCTCAGCAGTATTGAGTCTTTCCATCTATTAACATGGACTATCTCTCCATTTATTTAGTTCTTATTTAATTTCATTAATCAGTTTTGTCATTTTCTTCATATGGTTCTTGTACATTATTTTGTTAGGCTTATAAATAAAGATTTCGTTTTCACAGGGGTGCCTAGATCATTTTTTTATGTCAAAATAAATTGCCAATGGATATAAGGTTTAAACATACAAAAGTAAACCATAATACTAACAGCAGAAAAGATGGATGAATTTTTGTATGATCTTGGAACTAAGTGTGAGGTACTATGATTGCAAGTGCTTTATATATAATAGCTAATTTAATCCTCACAACTCTACTAAGTAATCATTTTTATGGTCCGTATGTTACAGATAAGGAAACAGAGGCTAGATAGGTTAAGTGTCTTGTCCAAGATTATAGAACTAGTAAGCAGAAGAGATAAGATTTGAATATCAGAAGTCTAGCTCCAGAGTTTGTGTTTGGAATACTACACTGCTTCTCTGGTAACCAAATATATGCAGTGCCCTCCTACACATCCTATGTATATGCACAGATGATATTTAAGTTTCTGAATTTAAGAACATTACGCAAAGTAAAAAATATTTATAAAAAGCAATCTTGGAAAATATACACTATATATTATAGACAAGGTACTGAATTTTTAAATATGCAAATAACGTACAAATCACTAACAAATGGATGACAAAAAGGAAGGAAAAAGAAGCCAACAAAAATAGAAAGACATGAATAAGCTGTTCATTGAAAACAAATACCAATAGCCAGTAAGCTTATATGTGCCATTCATCTTGAAAAAGTACCAGTTAAAACAATGATAAAATATCACTTTTGTCTACCACACTGTCAAGTATTGAAAAGTTTAATAAAAATCAAGGTTTTGAACAAGTTGAGGAAAAACAGACACATCCTACTGTCAAAAGTGTAAACCGCTAGAAGTTCGACATGGTGATTTGGCAGCATCCATCAAAAAAATTAATGTAACTATCATTTGACCCATTAATTACACTTCTAAGTATTCCACAGATGGAATGAGTGGCTGAAGATACATATGCACCAGAATGTTTGCTGCATCAGTATTTATAACAGTGGTGTTGAAGTATAGTCTATATGATGATGACAATTCACCAGTTGTTGGTTATTAGTCTGCGAGGAGATAAGGGATCGGAATATACATCAACTAAGAGTACTGTGAGTTCAGGTGACATTTTTTTTCATAGAAGTTTTTCTTGCAGTATGTTGGTTTATATTTGGGGCAAGCTCCTTATCTCAGTGTGAAATAGCACTTTGAATAGCACTAGTTTATAATAACTAAAAAATGGAAATAACCCAAAAGTCCGCCCAGGAGGTATTTGCTAAGCAAATTATATTAGATACAAAATAAAATTCTACACATTCATTTAAAATAATGAACTCTACACACACACACACACACACACACACCCACACACGATGGAATGGAAAAAAATATTGCAGAACAATATGAATATAGTAAGAAGTGCAAGATGAAAAAGTACAAGTTTGTGTATGCATCGAGTTTCCGAAAATACACACAAGACATTGTTAACCATGGTTATCTTTGGGGTGTGGGATTGGGGTCATGGGGAGATAGGGTATGGAGTTTTTTATCTTATGCCCTTCTACATGTTTCTACTGCTTACATGTTTCTACAACTAGCATAAGTTACATTTGTACTTTTTCAAAACATGATTTCAAATTTTAAATTTTATTTAAAAGTTGTGAATATAAGTCAGAATGGGACTCACTGCAGATCAAATTCCAGAAACTGGCTTTGGGCTGCAGTTTGTTTCAGAAGACTTACTGAGGCAATCTTTGCATGAATTTCCACGGAGTCATCTGTGTAAAGATGTAAAAAGCACATCAGCTTGTTTGTCCAAACTCAGAAATTCGTTTTGCTCACCTTAAAAAAAAAAGAGTTTATTATGGGCAATGCATACACTTCTCAAACCAAATTTTTAGTCCATTTCTAAGATGTGTCTGAATAGTCAGGATTCTGTCCCTGCAGTGTGACAATCGTTCACCTTATTCTGACCATAATTGTTATAAAGAAGTATAGGACCAGAAGACTGTTCAGGAAGGCCCAAAGATGGTATACCACAGTATGAATTGGACAAAATCTGGGGGTCCTACATGCTTCATGGACGCCACAGTTTATACTGCCAAACCTTATGGGATATTAGGCCTTTCTGAGTCATCTGGAACACATTAATAATCATTACCAGTTGTACAGTACATGCAGTTTGCAAAGTGCTTTTATATCCCCTGTCTTACTTAATCCTCACAACAAATCTTTGGAGTAGGTAAATTTCATAGATCAAATCTTATAGATGCAAACACTGGGTATACAAGGCTTATGCTTATTCCCCAAAGTCACTAAGCAGCGAAGAGGCAAAGACAGGTTATGCCAGTCCAAGTTCTTACCACCACCCCACACTGCTTTCCAAGGCATGGCCGACCTAAGCTGCCCCAGACAGAAGAGTCTGGGAGGCTTGCTTATTCTCTGTGTTTATTTGCATGATGTTATGCTGTTGAGCTGGAGGAGTTTAAAAGCAGACCATGGCTGTTGCCACTGTTTGTTAAACACTGCTACTTGGAGCAAGCAGAGAACACAGACCGCAGCTTGAGTTCTTAGTCATCTTGAAGAAGATCAGGCAGGATGAATACAGGGAAAAGCAATTCTAGTTGATATGGACGAAGGAAGCTCTCGCACATGCTGTTTTTTATTGGTATGTCTGTTCTTTCCTACCTTTGTTCTACTTTGTGCTTTTCTCCATGAAGTTCAAAGTAATGATAATAAAACGATCTTTCTTGAAGGTGTTCCCAACTCTGATCCCAACTATTAGTACTTCAAATGTTTATTTATATTTTTCAGGGAAAGAGTGCATGTACATGTTGGGGGAGGGGCAGAGGAAGAAGGAGAGACAGAGAGTCCCAAGAAGGCTCCATGTTCTCAGCACAGAGCCTCATGCGGGGCTTGATCTCACAAACCATGAGATCATGACCTGAGCCGAAGCCAAGAGTGGGATGCTTAGGCGATTGAATCACCCAGGAACCCCAACTATTATTACCTCACAGCAGTCTTTCGTGTCAGATAGCTTTCCTTTCCCAAGGCTCTTCACTAAACTATCCTTTTCTCATATTCCATGTGTATTTCTACTTGCATTCAAACCTTATATAGAGGAATTATAATTACATGATAACACTTTCCATTTATTAAGCACCTTTTAATACCAGGCACTGTGGTAGGCACTTTATATATCCTATATGATCTCTAAACCTTGTAGCAAATCAAGGTATGACTCATTCTTCTCACTTTGCAGATGAAGAAACCCAAGCCCAGAAGTGACTGAATCTGGATCTTATAGTAGCGAGTGGGAAGAGCTGAGATTCAAACATAGATCTGTCTAGCTTCAAAGTCAAGATTGTCTCCAGTACATACATAGCACATGGTAATAATGCTTATTGTCATAGCTATTGAAAGAAGGTATTTAGTGAAAATGTTCATTTTGAAGTTATGTATTTTAACAGCATCATACTCTCTTTTCCTCGGCTCTTAAAAGGTGGGTTGGTGGTCTAAGGTGATGAAAGTCAAACCTAATACAAATGCAGTACTCCCATATCATATCCCTTACCAACCTGAAGAGAGTTACAACATATAATGGACCCTTCTGTTCTTTCTCCACCTGGTCAACTCTCAAAGGAAAACAAAATTCATATGATCATTGAGGTCTAGAAATTAACTTTTATTTTCAATCTGTCAAGAACTCCTGGCAGTTATTAATTTTATTAAAATGATTACATATGGCAAAACAAAGAATAGAGGTAATTCTATTTCTCTACAACATAAATTATGAGTTAGATTCTT
This sequence comes from Panthera tigris, assembly GCF_018350195.1. NCBI lineage: Eukaryota > Metazoa > Chordata > Mammalia > Carnivora > Felidae > Panthera > Panthera tigris. Next base: position 25,126,925 of record NC_056666.1, read on the forward strand.
AGCTGCTGGCTCAGCATTGTTCAGGATTCTTTTAAAGGATTTGGGAGGGGAGACTTTTATTTCCAGAAAATGTTAAAGCAGCAAGAGAAAAAATAAATTAAAAGTAATTGCAAATGGAGATATTGCCAAGGATGTCCTAATTATAAAAGCTTCTTGATGTGTTTATAGGCCAGATTCCAAGCTTTGGTATTAAAAGAAAAAATCATGTGAAAGCTCTCCTATATTGGCTTGTCATCCATATTTTATATCATAGAGCAAATCTGCTGATTCTTTTTAAAAAGATGGCAAAAGTGAATTATGACTAATTCAAACAAAAAACAACCAGCATCCATTCATCTAACTGAAATATGTCAAAACAAAATCAATTTTATTAAAATATTTAATACCAGAATAACTTATAATAGTATGAAAAAGAGTGAAGTACTTGTCCTTAGTTTTCTCTGACATGATCACATTTTGACAAATTAATTTATAAAGATTCCAAAGTTTTTATCATGGATCCGTAACTACTTAAGGATGTAAACCAAAAGAACTCATACTTCATCCGATCATACAGTCATAACTTAACATATCTTGCTTTGCACTTACTGTTACTGCAAACAGCAATTTAGAAAACAAAGTAAAAATATATATATACAAAATATTTTTATATCAAATTATCTTCATTACACTAAATAAACCCAATCCCCAAATGCTATGTTACATGAAAAAGTGTCCTACAATTTATATCAAGAATGATATTGTCCATGTATCAACTAGAGCAGCCTTTGGTTTTAAAAGCGTTTTGCAAAATAAGGAAAAATATCACCACACGGCTGCACTATTGGCTCTCATTCACACTCACAAAAATGCTTTCCAGTTAAAAAAAAATTACAAAATAGATTACATACCCAGAAAAAACATCCCACCATAAAAGAGTCAAATCCTTTTTTACTTCTCTGTAGCACATATACTCTGTTATATTTGGCATCTCTGGTGTTTATTCAAGTTTCAAGTCTCCCCAAGCTGATTAGAATATTATTGTTTGATTGAAACCTATATTCTTCTTTCTTGATATTGATTATTCTCACTCAGTGATAGTCTAATTTAGAAACGAAATGTTCTTTCTTTTAATGCATGATTTCACTTAATTTTTACTTAAATGTCCTACTTGGCAAATTCAAAGACTGTCAATGTTTTGTTTTCCATATGTTTTAAATTTAAAAATCAATTTTATGTCTGTATATGTATATTCACATAGAGATACATTTCTTTCATTGTCTTGTTCTCGTTGCAATATAAATTGTCCATCAGCAATTATAATTTGAAATGAACCAAATAAAAGGTTTTCAGCCATTCCATATGAAAAAGTTTCCATCACAAAAAGCACTGACCTCTAATGCAAACAGGATTATGTGTTAAAACTAAACTACAGGTTTAGTTCTGCACGGGAAAATTCTGAGTAACTTACGTAATAAAATTTTAAAACACTTATGCAAAACTTAAGAAAGAGAAATCCAAATTACTTCTAAAGGGCACTGTGGTGTTTCCCAGCAGTGCTTGGAAAAAGTTTTCCAGATCACAATGGATTCACTGGGATTCTTCTTAAATAAACATATTACGTGATTGCCGCTCCTTTCATTTTGGACCTTTGTAGTGTGTCAGATAGGCAGGCAAGATACATGCATGAAATTCTCACTGTCACTCTGAAAAGCATGCTGAACAATTTTAAATACTGCAGCAGTTTTTTGTTTTTTAAAGGAACATCTCATTTGGGCTGTGTAGATTTCCAAGTTTTAACATGTGAATTACTGAAAACATTTTGAGGGCTTTCAGCAGTTCTGGTTTCTGTCCTGAAATGGTTAGGCCCATCTGGAAGGACACACACGGACTAACAAGCATTGTGGCGTTGTCATTTGAGGCACAGCAGCTCTGCTGTGCCCACGTTGTTGCTTATTTTGGGGGGAAGCAAGGCACTTACTGTAATGGCAATGCAGACACTTTATGCATAGTTTGAGTAACATAAAATAAGTTACTACTTTTGATTAAAGTGAGGTTTTTATAATTTATATGTCTCTTATAGTAGCAACTAAATGATATATTTAGGATAATTAAAAACAAGAAGAGGTTTGAGAGGGAGTCATTTTCACTTTTGCTTCGGCTCTTAAGATGAGGGTTGATGGGAAAACACTGACACGAAGAGCAGCCGTAGGTCTGAAAAGTGACAAACCCTTAAAATGGCTGAACCAGTGGCACTTTGACCGTCTTTACTTCTGCTATATGTGATGACTTCTGGATGATGCAGCTGGTTGTTCCCTGCAGTGTGTCTTTGCCCTGTGCAAGATTGGTTAAGGCCATCGCTGCATTAATCTCCTTCCAGTATGTATCGTCCTTGCTTGGTCCCTTCCTATTGGCTGCACTGGATTTAAGCAAAAAAGAAAGAAAATGATCAAACTCATTGCAGCATACACAGAAAATGCCATCAGCGAAACGCATAAATGGCAAATAAAAACATATTTCTCACCTGTCACCCTTATTGGATCCATTTTCCAGAGCGTCTGTAAAGACAAGCAAAAATTCAATTACTTTTCTTTTTTTCTTTCTTTTTTAACCTCAGGAGCTGCATCATTAATTTACCGGCATAGAGATTCATCAGGAAATCTGGTTGAAATTAATTAATTTTTTTTACAAAGAAAAAGTAGTTTAGATTAAGATACAAAAGAAATCTCTTTGCAAAGAAGCAGGATGAGAAGAGGTAATAAAGAATTAAAAATAGCTTTCATAAGTAAACAAAAATCTGATGTTAATGTATGCTGAAAAATTGGGCCTTTTCATGAGGAGGAAGACAGCACAGGGACAGGAACACTAGCTCTTCCTGGGCCAGGTTCTGGTCTCACTCCCTCACTCACCCGCTGTCTACCTTTGGATAGACTATGATGCCCCCACAGTCTGGGATGCAGTTTCCTCAACTATAAAATCAGGGAGTTCCTAGAAGATCTTTAGAGTGCCTCTGTGATTTCATGGGACTCAAACCTTCATCTCAGAAAAAGGACTGGCAAATAGTTCCCTCTGACTAGCTAGCCAGAGTGACAGATTCAACACTGGCAGCAGCACTGGACTTCTGGCATGTTAGAGTAAACAGACATCAGTCTTCAAGCTGCAAAGGAAACCCTCTTACTGTAGGAAATGAGCATTAGGGTGTGAGCTTTGCTTATGCACTCTCTCTATTGGTGTAGATTCCCTCCCTCTCTCAGGCACTAATGTCTACCAATGCAAACATCGTTATCAAGAAGGACGAAATGGCCTCTTGATCTTGATTAAATCTCCCTACGTAGCTCTCAGGCTAAAAGAATATGGTATTGGGAACACAAAAAATAGACATGCTGGAGGGAAAGATGCTCAGAAGGTAAAGAGGGTCCGCTAGCATGGCATGGGAAGTGGGGACAAAAGAGTAGAATTGAAACTCCCCATCAGCCTATGAGTCTCCAAAACTAGGTTAAGTCACCACCACCACCATCATCATCAACAATAGCTACAGAATGAGGCACTTTGCCCCACACAGGAAACATGAAAAACACAATGTGTGCTCAAGGCCTTCTTCTGTTTCTATGGCCTTTGGAAAGCTGTCTTTTGCTGCCTGCAGTCCTCTCCCTTTGTTTTACCTCCCCCAGCTCAAAAGGTATTTTTTTTTTTTTTTCTCTGCAATGCTCAAGGCTAGTTGGGTCAGACAGCATAATTTCCAGATTTGGGCTCTAAGAGAGTCATGGGACTTGAGAATAAGAGCATCAACATAATCATAATACAGTGTGACCAGGATAAAATTCGCCAAGGAAGATATGGTCAACAGAAAATGATTAAATGTCCATGGAGATGAGGCAGCTGAACTCCTATGTCCTTTAGGAAGGAAAAAGAATTGGGAAAGCCTGTTAGTGCATCCTGAGTCAGGCCTCAGGTCGCTGTGAGCTCTTTTGCATAACCCTTGCTAGAGACCCAGGAAGTTAAAAAAGAAAGAAGGCAAGTAAACAAAACAAAAACATAAATGACAAGGTTGTTATGAAGAATAAATGAGATGTTATGTGTCTGGCCCCAAACAGAACAACAAACATTAGTCTCTTTCTTTGATCTTTCACTTATCCTTTGGGGACATAGCTGGGTCTGTGAGCAGATGGATGGTCTCCATCTGGATCTACTGGTCCCTACTAGGTTGCCCTGGATGGTTAGCTATATTTCTGCTGCTTTTGATATTTTGAATTATAAAATTACTTATGTAATTGGAGGCAAAGAATGACAAGTTTTAATTCATGGAACTCCAATAATCTTAGTTTACAGGTCACTTTCTATGTGCTAGGCACTATTCTAAACACTTTGTGTCTTAGCTTATTTAGTATTAGTGACTTTCTATGTGCACAGTATGTCTCTGTTATGTCCGCTAAGTCATTCTTTGTTTCATACTATTATCTGTAAATCTTTACTCAGGAATGACAGAGACAAGGCACTACTAAAACAGAGAACAAGTCAAGGCCTTTGTTTAGGAGGAGGGAAGCCAGCAACATTGGATATTTTACAGAGGAAAAAAAAAAAAAGATCTAGGCCTTTGCTCAATTTTGCCCACAAATTGCAACAATTCTGTTGCCAAAGTGAAGCAATAGGTTATGGAGATATTTATTCAATGGAAAGACTTGGCAAAAGCAGAATAAGTTCCATGAAGCTTAAATAACATTAGGGAAATAACAAAACATAATTTAGAAAAGACCATGTAACTGATGCTCTGGCTTACAAACAAAGCGGTCTCACAGATTCAAAGGGGACCAGAGTCAGATTCCCTACCTGAATGGTCAACCCGAGAGTGATTGCTGCATAGATGACAAGAAGGAAGCCTGGGGCTATCAAATATGTAATGGGTTACAGAACCCAGAAATGCCCTAAATGAGTGGAGGAGCCTGCACGTGAAAGGGGAACATGTAATTCACTGTTAAGGTCCATGGAGAGCTTGCATTTAAGATGAAGAGTGAACTTGTATGTCCTGCAGCCCCATTTATGGCTGGATACTGCTGGCACTCCCTGGGGCTGCCTCCCTGAACTCATTCCACTGAGAAACAAGTTTACTACAGCCAACTGTGAAATTATAAAACTCTGCTTACTCTTGGGGTGTATGTGTTTTACAGTTTGGTGCCTATGAAAATACCTTTGAAGTGTAAAACATAGATTCCAATGTCTGTTTGGGTATTCTTAATTAGTTTCACAAATTTCAACAATATGCTCGCCTGTATTCAAAAGAACGCATCCTGTATTTTATTTCTCAGGCAGATGGGTATGTTTAATGTCATTAGGTATGGATTTAGGTTTTTCCCCATCAACAGTAGAAAAGTCTTCATTAAAAAGTAATGAACAGAAGAAAACATTTTGCTTTTCTATCAATAGCAATGCTAAAGCAGTGTGTAACAAAACTCAATGTCAAACATTTCAAACCAACAAGAAAGAGGTGACCACTACTTTTTTTTTTTTTTTTTTTTTTGGTGGGGGAGGAGTCTCTGTGTCCAGGGTGCTTTTGGTTTAAACATAAATTGGTATTAGGAGGACATGCTTTTCCTGTTGCTGTTATTGGTGAGTTGCCTGCTGTCACTAGGATGTTATGCATCCAAGAGCCACCTCCTTCAGAGCTGGGTGTTCTAGTTCCCAGAAGAACCAGCAACAGGAAGATAGCAAACAGGGGTCCTTTTACTCTGAAACATTTGTGCTTTTGTAGGAAAGCTTTTGCAGGACAATCAAGATCTGGTAGTTTGGGGAGACTGTTTTTCTATTCCTCATGTGGAGATGAAATCTGGGGAGATACCCCAGCTATTTTAGAGAACTGATATCATTTGAGGGGAACTCAGAAAATTTACAATCCACTCGTTATATTCAATAACTGTATTAAACGTGAAGATTTTTTTCTTATGCTAGCTCTTATCTGATTCAAGTATTTTGTGTCTTTTCAGCCAATAGTTAAGAGCAGTGGGTCTACTGACCCATCACCAGGGCTCAGGGGGCTCATGCCACTTCTGTCACTACAGACAGGTGGTCTCACAGGCTCGCCTCCAGCAGTGGCATCGAGGAACAATCTGACAGGAGAAGGATTCTGTAATGCTGCTGAAAAGAGAGAAATCTGAAGTCTGAGCCAGAGCAGACGTTTCACTGCTGTTAATTAACATGCACAGACTTAGGGTCTGACTGCCCCACATTCAGCTCAGCTGTATCTCTCACTCTGCAAGTAGCTTGGCTCGGCCTCTCCAAAGTCTGGGCTAAAACGCCTTTTTAGATTGTAAGGTTCCAAAAATCAGCTACGCTGTCAATTACCATAAAAGCAACTGGTTGGCAGGAACAACTTATTGAACCAGCCAAAAGAGCGTGTTTTAAGACCAAAAAAGAAAAGGAAAGAAAAAAAGAGGTGCGTAGTTAGGAAAATCTTGGATGCCGTAAAACCCAAACCATGTTAAAACTTAAAGTGGGGCTATCCTCAGTTTGGACATGTGTTTCCTTATAAAGTTACGTAGAGAAACAATTATATTGAAAACCACTTCTATTGCAATTCGAGATGTGTAAGCACCGAGCTCTGTGGGCAAAGCGTCCACTCAATTTTGATAAGTGCAATTTAGAAACGTATTAGTTCTGATATATATTCCTGAAGTAAAGAGTTATAGTCATAAAAAGAGACAAAAATATGGCCAAGTCTGTTTCTCTGAGATTTTTTTTCCAAATGTAATCAATAAGCCCTAAAGTTAGGAATGTTTCAAAAATTCTGCAAATGTGAAGTAGTAACTCACACCACTGAAGTGTAAATAAAGAATATAAGGATTAAAAAAAATAAATAATCTAAAAATCATGCTTTATGTATTTCCCTAACTTAAAATGGAGACAGTCAGAGCTCCAGATGCTTGACAACTGTGTTCTTTCACACTGTGTCCGTTTTGGGGCTATTACTGCGAACAGCAGGTGTGGACAGCCAGGGTTTGATGTGTTTCTGATCTTGGACGTCCTGAGAGCCCCCGGGACGCCAGATCAGTTTCTGGAGTGATTTACATACTTGGAACAACTGAAGTAAAGAACGCGACCCTGGCGAACTGGGCAGACAGAAGACCTCTCTGAAGATTACAAACTACCGATGGCTCAAAATCTGCAGGACCTTACACCAAATGGACGGAGCGATCCTTGGGGCTCCCTGCTCCCACTTTCCATGGTCTCTATCTCTACTTCCCCCACATACTACTAGATCCAGGCAGGGCCACACACACACCTACAGATTGGTTCCACTGTGACTCTATGCTTCTTTGCTTTTAAAATTAGCATTGATGGGGAACCTGGGTGGTTCGGTCGGTTGAGCATCCGACTTCAGCTTAGGTCATGATCTCGCAGTTGGTGAGTCCCAGCCCCGCGTCGGGCTCTGTGCTGTCACCTGGGAGCCTGGAGCCTGCTTCGGATTCTGTGTGTGTCTCTCTCTCTGCCCCTCCCTTGCTTATACACTCTCTCTCTCAAAAATAAAACATTAAAATTTTTTTAAAATTAGCATATGCTGTTTTTCTCTAATAAGAAAGGAACACAGGTTCACTGCAGAAAATCTGGGGAAAAATATACAAGAGAGAAAAAAAGGAAATTTAGGGATAATGAATATAATATTTGTATATATGGCTTTCCAAGCAAGTTTATATCCTTTTTTAAAAATGGGGTCATTCCGTACATGTTTGCTTTTTTTCACTGAACTTCTACTTTTGTCTTACACTTTGTTAATAAATAAGGTAATAATCTGCCATTTGGCTTTCCCTGATGTGGCAATGGTTTTTGTCTGTGAAATAGAAACAGATTGAAAGAATTCAAAATCCAGCTTCATCCAGTTTAAACTTGAATATTGACAGACCCCGATGTTACATGAAGGGGTTATCTTTAAAATAAAGTAAACAATTACTAACATTGATTGAATGCTTATTCAGATGCCAGGCACTATGCCAGGAGCTCTAAACCGTTATCTGCTGAAATGCTTACAATAACTTTGTGGAAGAACATCATGGCCCTTATTTACAAATGACACTGTAGCTTAGAGGGGTCCAGAAACTTACAAAGGACTCAGTTTGGCTGTGGGGGTGGTGAGTCTCAGCTCTACATCAGTTGACTCTGAAAGTCATGGTTTTTTTTTAACTCTTGCATTCAATTATTTGAGTGCTCTCTGTTGATAAAGCCACCTTCAAAGACCACAGCAAGATTTAATGCACTGTTTACATGGAAAGCCTGTGGAATGACAACCTATTAAAAATCTATTGGAGCGCCTGGGTGGCTCAGTCAGTTAGACGTCTGACTCTTGACTTCAGCTCAGGTCATGATCTCATGGTTTGTGAACTCTAGCCCTGCATTGGGCCCTGTGCTGGCAGTGTGGAGCCTGCTTGGGATTCTCTCTCTCTCTCTTTCTCTCTGTCCCTCTCCCACTTGTTCTCTCTCTCTCTCTCTCTCTCTCTCTCAAAATAAGTAAAAATAAGCTTTAAAAAATCTATTAAGCACATTTTCTGTTCTTTTTGTTAGTATTTTAGTTAGTATTTTTGTTAACAATTTGTTAACTATTTGTTAACAAATAGTATTAACTGTTTGTTAACAAATAGTATTAACTATTTGTTAGTATTTTGGTTAGTATTTGCACAGAGGTGCAAAAAGAGACTTTTTTTCTGCCTATAATGTCATCTGTAACATAAAAAAAATCTGTCCAAATCACAGAGTAGGGACTCTAAGCTCTCTTGAGCTCTTCCCCATGCTTTAATTAGAGTGACATTTTAATAGATGTGATAACCTTATAACCACTCTTCTCTTGCCCAGAGTGAATTACTGCTAAATAACTCCTAGACAGCTGTGGCTGCATCACTTTTAGAGGAAATTTCTGTGGTTAGCCATTCTTTGGGGGTAGTTGGAGCTTCTGAATGAGTAATGATAAATCATTCTAAGTGATGTCTGCCCCAATAGGAAGGGAAAAAAAATACCCAACAACCTGTAACACTTATCTTTTGATGACTGAACTGCTTCTTCCAGTTCTGCCACAACCAAAAGTGAGTTCTACTTGAACACTTCAGCATGACAGGACAAGATTGTAACTGAACTTGGGGAGGTACCACAGACATTGCTCATTGAGTTTTGAGAGCCTTGAGGTGGGGGAGTTTTGAAAGCTTTCTGAATAGTGAGAATTATAAAATGAAACCCACCCCATCTTCATGGGTAGAGTTAGTATTTTTTTTCCCCTTTTGCAATATGCTAGCTAAATTATTTATCCTGAGGCCTTAAAGAATGAGTGGCTTCCAAAATCATTTCAGAGTTTGAAGAAAAATCTTTTCCAAAAATTAAGCCAGTGTTTCCTCCAGCCATGACTTCTACCATCTGGCCCAAGATTCTTTTCCTTCCTGCTACCTCTCATGCGGGCTGGCCCCTCACTATGGCTAATGATGCCCAGATGTCCTGGATCCACAGGATCCCCACCTTCAGCTGCCTCTCTGTCAATGCATCATCTCCTCTAACTTCTGCCAGGAAATAAAAATTGGAAACCACACCCCTCTCTTCTGAACCAATCACGAAGAGCTCCCTGGTCAGGGTGTAGGTAAGTTGATATCTCAAAGCTTTCAGGATAAGATTATATTTCCATTAACAACAACAGAACATCTTTATTGTTTCCGTAGTACCCATGTCTGCGTGTAAACCTGTAAAAGTGTTGCTTGGCTCCTTATTGGTCAGGGAGTAGTAGCCTTGAGGGCGTTCCTTAGCTCCCTTTCTTACTGTGAAACAGGTATTCTGACCTCATTAGTCTAGGCTGGAGGACTAAAGGTGTAGGAAGTGGGATTTGTAACTTGAAAGTAACTTTTCAATAAGCAGAGTACCACCCAGTTATAATGTCTCAACTTCACTTTTAATCTTTTTCACTAAATATATTAAATATCCTTGATGCTAAGTTATTCTGCATATTCCTATCTGCTAAGATTGCTCCTCTGTGATCTCAAAGACTCCACCTTCCCAAAGTCTAAAACATTCAGTCTGAAACTTCACTTTGAAGATTAGAATGCAGTCTATGGGGAGGAAATTGTTGGTGAATGACCAGAAAGGGGGTCTGGAAATGTTAAATATTCTCATTTCTATTCTTAGCTCATCGCTATTAACTACGAGGGTGGTCTGGTGTGAGGCATGGAGGCAGCTCAGGGCAGTGGTTGGAGCCCAGACCCTGGAACTAGAAGCAGGAGTTGCATCCCTGCTCTAACACTTACTATCTGTGTGACAGCTGGCCAGCTCCTTGACTTCTCTGTCTTCAACTTTGTCACCTATACAATGGGGCTAATAGTACTAGACTCATAAGCTTCTTATGAGGACCATATGAGTGAACATTTTCTGAAAGAGAAGGGAACCTGAGTATATATACCAAGCACTATATAAACCCTTGTAAAATAATAATAATAATAAAATTAACCTCCTTTCTGACTTTTTTACATCTAAGATATGGGGTTGAATGTAGTCACTAGGAAAATTAGTATGGCTCAGAGATTTAATAAGAAAACCATTATGTAGGGGCGCCTGGGTGGCTCACTTGGTTGAGTGTCTGACTCTTGATATTGGCTGAGGTCATTATCTCACGGTTCATGGGATCAAGCCCCACGTCAGGCTCTTTGCTGACAGCATGCAGCCTGCTTAGGATTTTTTTTTCTCCCTCTCTCTCTCTGCCCCTATACCCCACCCCACCCACTCCCACCCCCTGTACACATGCTATCTCTCTCAAAATAAATAAATTAATTAAAAAAAAAAGAAAACCATTATGGAAGAACAAAATACTTTAACTCTGGGCAAAGCCCATAGCTCAGATTCATGGATTAAGTGTGCAGAATCTATCATCTTCAAGGACAAAATGGCTTTTCTGATGTAGTTTTGTGCCAAACTAACACAACATGCCAAGATAAAGAATCCTGGAGCCACAAGAAAGAATAGCTACAAACTTTAAGTGTCTAATGGATTCTGTTACTCCATTTTCTCAAGGGAAATACTGGAGATGTTACCCAAAATGTTTCATCCATGAAAGCTAGGTTTCCAGCCAAAGTCTCAGAAGGTGACTTCCTAACGATGCATGAATAACTTCTGTGTGTGCCTGTGTGTTGCAAGGAGCATTAATTGTTTATAAAATCACTCCTTTTACATGCAAGTTGGGCTACTAGTTCTGAAAACTGAATGGACTTACCAATTCTTAGCTAAATCTTAATTTTGGTCCAAAGTTGATATCGATACTCATTCTCTAAATTCTACAATAGCACAAGAACTCTTTCTTCCGAGATCAATTTTATAGCTGCCACACTGTAGTTCTAGAAGGTTGACTTGTTTAATGAATATATAACTGCATAGTATTAGGTTATGAAGTATTAATATGTGTTTCTTCGGCAAAAAGAAATGGAAAATATGCATTTGTAATAATCTAGAAACTGGCTGGAGAGTGTGGCTCCATCTATGTATTTTTAAGCTCTTCAGTATCTCTGAAAAACCATCAGAAAGGATTTTTCCTTTGATATATGAACCGTAGTATATCTTTGAATTGGCTCACATTTTTGCCATGCTTTTCAAATTCCTCAAATTACCATCTCCAGAAATGGCACTGGAGACCAGGAGACCTTGCTGTTAAACCTGTCTGACTGCATTAACACCAGAAATGACACAGTAAAAGAGATGACGTTCACAAACTTCTTGGATCTTTCCAAGGAGTAGCAAATGACAGCTTCTCTACTCACAGTTCATCTGCTGTATTTATTAATAGAAAAGAAACATATTTTAGACATAAGATGAACAGTATTACCAGCCCTTCTACTTTTCAAATACATTTCAATGTTCTTAATATACTTAAAATGTTAAAACTGTACTTGGCATGTCAGCGTTCTATGTTCACACATTTCTACATTTAAAGGTTCTGTGATTTTCTGCTTTTCATTTCAGAAACAGTCACTTAAAGTCTCAAGTGGGGTGGGGAGGGCTTTGAAATGAAGATTGGGAATATTTTTGCCAATGATATTGAAGGACATGAGAATTTAAAAAAGGAAGTAGATGTAGGGTGCATCGATGACTCAGTTGGTTAAGCATTGGACTTGTGCTCAGGTCATGATCTCGTGGTTTGTGAGTTCAAGCCCCATGTCAGGCTCTGTGCTGACAGCTCGGAGCCTGGAGCCTGCTTTGGATTCTGTGTCTCCCTCTCTCTCTGCCCCTCCCCTGCTCATGCTCATGCTCATGCTCATGCTCTGTCTCTCTCTCTCTCTCAAAAATAAATAAACATTTAAAAAATTTTAAAAAATGGAAGTAGGCATAAGGGGGAGGTAAAATTCCTTCCTATGCTTTGGCTGTGGTTGGAGGTCTCAGAGTATTTATTCCCAGTCTAGAGGTCTTCTGATGATCCGTTTTGACCAAGAACATACCAAATACCCCGTGCCCCCCACTTTAAATCTTCCCAGAGGTATCCACTCTAGATTTTGTTCATGAATCTACATCCCAGAGCATATATTAAATTCCAGTGGAATACAGATCCCAATCCACTGTTATCACCTAAATTTAGAATTACAAGAGATTTCTAGGGAAAAAAGTGGGGGATAAATTGCTGAATATTAATAAGTTGATTTGTTTGGGGGGTGGGAAACAAATACATTTTATGGATCAAAACCCACCTTTTTGTACAATAATTTGTTGAAGCACAGGATGTGTCCTAGGACTATAGGAAAATAGCCGACTCATGAGGTATGTGACCTTGTGTAAATTATTTATGCACACTGCATCCAAATGTCTTCGTCTATAGCATGGGGATAATAGTAACACCTACTTCCCCCTGGGGTTGCTGTGAGGACTAAATGAGGTAGTGAGTGTTAAACTCTTGGAACGGTGCCTGACCCGAAGGAAAGTCTATGGCGTCACGATTCCTGAAGTGAAGAAGAGACACTTGTCAGTCATTCTTCACCAGTCACGGGGCTATGTCGAATTCCATGGAGAGGCTAAGCCCCATAAGGGGCTTCCACCACCACGTCCTAACCTCTAACACATATTCTCGAGATGGTGTAGAGCGTTGGAATACACAAGGGAACTTCTCCAAAGGGCAGGCTCCTGGATCCCATGTCTGAGATGATGATTCTGTAGGTCACAGGGATGCCAAGGCACGTGCCTTTGAACGAACTCTGCAGGTGTTCTAATGCAGATGGGAAGAGGGCTGCCACTGGAGAAAACTGCCCTGGAGCATTAGAAGTGGCTAATTCCCAGCCACTGGAATTCCTGGGTTTTCACTCAAGTGTAGCAGCATGAGGCAGAATTTCTTTGGTAGTTTTCAAAAATCATTATGGATTCTTGGTGTTCCAACAAGGGTCAAATAACAAGGCTGTATTCAACAAACCAAGTTCTTGATTCTACCTTCATGTGAATAGGAAATATAACACTTTTGTTGGAGAATATTGTTCAGAAATGGGCACTCCAGCTTCAGAGATACTTTTTTACTATTTTTTGCTCAAAAAGAAATATAACACTAAAAATGACTTTTTAAAGATTTTTTATTCTTTTATTTTAAAGTAATCTCTACATTCAATGTGGGGCTCAAACTCACTAACCAAAGATCAAGAGTCACATGCTCCACTGACTGAGCCAGCCAGGTGCCTCCCCAAAATGCCTTTTTTGGGGGGGATAAAACTTCACTTTACTTGCATTGCTTTCCCAGTTATTATAATTTTTAAATTTTTTTTAATGTTTATTTTTCAGGGAGACAGAGACAGAGTGTGAGCAGGGGAGGGGCAGAGAGAGACACACACACACAGAAATTGAAGCAAGCTCCAGGCTCTGAGCTGTCAGCACAGAGCCCGATGCGGCGCTTGAACTCTGTGAACCATGAGATCATGACCTGAGTGGAAGTCCGACGCTTAACCCACTGAGCCACCCAGGCGGCCCCCCAGTTGTTATAATTTTTAATATGCTATGACATATAATTAAGGGACAGTAATTACAAATACAAACTTGAGAATAAAGAAACCCAAGATTTTCACTGTAATATATTACAGAATACTTCAGAAAAATCAAATCATCCTCTTCTAATTGGAACAGCGATGGTAACAATATACTGTTATAAGATCTGTGTTTTCTGTTTTGAAAATAAACATGTTGGCACAGCTCTATATTGCTGTGATGGTGGGGTCTTTTATTTTTGTAACTTTTTTATTTTTTTATCTTTCCTTTGGGAAAATAGGGTGACAGTTAGTAATCCACATAGGGTCATCAAAAACTAATTATTCAACCTAACATAGAATTTTTTATTTCTAGGGTAGGATAATAAGCTTTTTTAAACTAAAGTAAACTTAGTTTCTGCTGCCTTTAGTAGAATATTTTATTCAGGCCTGTCTCAAAAAGAAAAGAGCATTGTTTTATTATACATCAACATAGTGATGAGGTTTTACAAACAGCTTTTGGCTATTTTTAATGTTATTTTTACAGCAACACTGAGATGTAGCTAGAGCTATATGATCTCTACACAGGAACACAGATAAGGGGTACAGAACCACCATGGAATAAGGATTAGGGGTACAGAACCACCATACACCAAGGCCAAAATCACTAAAATTGAATGCAGTGGTTATGATGTTGAGTACAGTTCCGAAGAAGGATTGAGAGGGTCCTGTCCTAGATTTTCTTTTGACAATGGCAGAATGCCAGGGCATCTGTGACCAAAGGACTGAAGAGAACCAGAGTGCTAATGGTGGTTGCCTCAAAGCCACCTAACGGTCCATGAGCAGGCTGAGAACTCAGAATGACTCTTGGCTGGGTGTCTGTGGAAGGGTGAGCTGAGAATGTTCTTTCCCCAGAGTATGCAGACTCATTCTGTGTTGAGGTCACTACTGCCAAGGGCCTACCAAAATTAGACATAGCAAGTCTAAAATGATAAACTTCCACCATAGCCTTAAGAAATGTAGTATTCAGGGGCGTCTGGGTGGCTCAGTCAGTTGAGCATCCGACTTCGGCTCAGGTCATGATCTCCCAGGTCGTGGGTTTGAGCCCACATAGGGCTCTGTGCTGACAGCTCGGAGCCTGGAGCCTGCTTCGGATTCTGTGCCTCCCTCTCTCCCTGCCCCTAACCCACTCACATTCTGTCTCTGTCTCTCTCAAAAATAAATAAACATTAAAAAATTTTTTTTAAAAGAAAAAGAAATGTAGTATTCAGGAGGGGTACTTCTATGAGCATTACAAGTATTAAAAAAAAGAAACGTAGTATTCAGGAGGGGTATTTCTATGAGCATTACAAGTATTAAAAATTACAAGTATTAAAAATATAGTACTTAAGCATGGAAACAAATCATAAAGAGAAAAGCAATCACCCTTAAGATCATACATAAAAAACCCCAAAAACCAGAGCTCAATGACTACCAGGAAAGGAGAACAAGTACAAAATACAAAAAAGTTCTCGAGAAGGCATTTCATAACAATTTAAATACAAAAGAATGGCATGATTTCATGATTTAAATATATTTAAATACAAGCAGCTACCATGATTATTGTCTTATAAATATCATGTGCTATTATAAGTCAGGCACCTTTAAAAATAAAAAAGTAAAGATTTATTTTAGTCATTAAAAATTATTGATTTAGAGAAAGGAACGATGAACCTAATGCTTTTTCCAGATTAAAAGTAATCCTCTGCTATTCTTTATATTTTCTACCCCTTCCCATATTTTTTGGACTTTAGAGAGATATGTAGTATTTTAACAAATAATACAAGCCAATTTTTTAAAGTTTATTCATTTAGTTTGAGAGAGAAAGAGAGAGAGAGAGAGGAAGAGAGAGAGGGAGAGAGAGAGACAGTGCATGTGAGTGGGGGAGGGTCAGAAAGAGAGGGAGAAAGAGAATCCCAAGTAGGCTCTGTGGGGGGCTCAATCCCATAAACCGTGAGATCATGACCTGAGACAAAATAAAGAGTTGTATGCTCAACCAGCTGAGCCACCCAGGTCCTCCTAGACCTATTTTAAACAAAAGAGAGATAGAAGGGAAAGGCAGAAAGTTGTGCAAAGAATAAAAGAAAGCAAAAGTTACATTTCCAGAACAAACTAGACCCACTTACCCACTCTTTTGTTTCTGGTGATAGAATACACTAAACATTCTTAAAAACAATTTAAAAATGAAATTATTCAATTATAAATTTTGTCCAGACACCCAGAAATAGATGGTGAATAAGAAATGAGAAAAAGATAGTCATTATTGCCTCGAATCAAAGTATTGTATAAAAGAGCCTGGCTCTCATACATAAGAGTAAACAAACTACATATTTTCATCATGAAAGCACACAAAAAAATTGCCCTTTTCTTTGGGGTGGAGGGAGACTAATAAGAGCCAGAAAAATCATACATTCCTTGTAAGATTCCCAAACTCTTGTAGGTATGTGGCCTTCTCCCCTCCCTAATAGGATTTGGTAGTTCTAGTCACTTTTCCACGCCCAGGAGGTGGAAGCAAGAGGGGCTGGTATTCAAGGGCAGACTAGTTTTGCACAAGAAACCAAGAACTGTGAAGTCCCCTGACCCTAGAAAAGTACCACAGCACCATTGTTCATGACATCTTCTGTTATTTCAGATGCACACCCAGTTAATTCCCTGCTTGAGTGCACCACTCTCTATTATGCATACAGGTTGCACATGGGTCCAAAGCCAAGGTTGCTGAAGGCGTCTACTGAGCATTGGAGGAGAAACCATCCTTCCTAGGCCACCCACAATGGGAGCTGAACAAAAGTTACAAAACACACATGAAGAAGTGAGCCATTGTTTCAGGCCTCAGGGCAGCACTTAGTTACACAGACCTCAGTGTCAAATGAGAACAGGAGGTGAGAAGATGGAGTTGGCCAGTAAGGCATTTTAAAAAAAGTATTTCTCTTATTTTCCAAATTTGAAGTAGCTGTATATAGTTTCCAGTTGATTTTCAGCCTACTTCAGGAGGTTTATAAAAGCCGTTCTATAAGATAGATAGTTTATTAGACAACATAATACATTGATTCTCACTTGGACAAGAAGATGACCAAGAATACTCTCAAAGTGAAAGAAACAAGAAATTTGAGTTGACTTATAGGAGCTCATAGGAGAAGAAAGAGTAAAGAAATGAAAGATGAGCAGTGATGAAGAGCCCTCGGTAAAAATGCATTTAATTGTTCACATGAATAATCATTATAGTAATAAAAATAATTGGCAGGGCTAGAAAAAGCAGAAAGTGGTCCCAGAAATAGCAAAAAGATGATTTTTATACTGAAGAGAAGAGGAAGTAATGGGAGTTGCATGGGGGCAAGTGTCGAAAGCATCTATCAAGAGGTTGCTTTAGAACTGAGAAACTTAACAGAAACCCATGAGGGAGGGGAAGAAAAAAAAAAAAGAGGTTAGAGTGGGAGAGAGCCAAAGTATAAGAGACTTAAAAACCAAGAACAAACTGAGGGTTGATGGTGGGAGGGAGGGGAGGGTAGGTGATGGGTATTGAAGAGGGCGTCTTTTGGGATGAGCACTGGGTGTTGTATGGAAACAAATTTGACAATAAATTTCATATATTAAAAAAAAAGAAATGGGAGTCAGAGTTTATGATTAATTGAAGAATTTTTCAAATGGGATCCCATGTTAACTTTAGCAGTCTTGGAGGCACACAGAAAGAGAATAACCAATTAGTTATTCAATTCCTTCAGCTGCTTTAATGGGATTCGTGCCTTTGTTTCGGTTTATCATGAATTAAGTACACCTGTTCCCTGCTAATCAGTCCAAACTGTGAAGGATGCAATCACTTAACCACACTTGATTCCCCCCAAAGTAAGATACACTGTTGTGTATAGATTTGGAAGCAGATAGGTTGGGGTCTGAATCCCAGTTATGCTGCATGTTAGCATGTGGTGTGGGGCAAGTTACTTCATCTCTCTGAGCCTCTTTTTTCTCATCTGCAAGATAGATACAAAAAATACTGAACAATGAGAAGTACTGTAGAAATTAGAAATAATCACTGTAAGACACAAGGCACCCAGTAATACTCAATACACAGCAGCTACAATTATTCCGCAATTGGAAATACGTTCTTACTAATGGTAGCAATCTTTGATGAATGTTGGATTTACCTTGAAGGGGAGCAGATAACAAGTAACATAACAAGTTGAAATAGTTTCTGTATTTGAATCATCTAAGCTAGGTCAAGGACAGCCATGTTATGTCTACGATGCTCTAGTGTGCAGAATTCTCAAAGCAGCAAGACTGCATATTATGAAGGCTTCAGTTTTGCAATGGCTTAGAGAATATCACTTCATTTGCTCTGGTAGCCATAATATGCAAAACATGAGCACGGAATCTTCGGTGAAAGTGAGAATGAGCATACCAAGGCAAATTCCAGGATTATGTCAGCAACTGCTCTTCTGCTGCTCATTTTGGGGTAGGCCCATGTAACAGCTATTGGACCAGTGGTTTTCATGTGTTACCACACAATCATATAGCTATGTTGTGGTGTTTACTCTTAATTGCTTGGAGAAAGTTTTAAATGTGAAGGCCCTTACTCAAGATAGAATATAGCACTTGAATTTGGGGAAACGGCTTTGGAAATTCCCAATTCTTACAAGCTACTTCTCTCATATTTGTTATTAAGAATTTTCTATGAGGATCTGACTAACTTATATACCTGTCCTTTTCACAAGGAATAAAATAACTACCTAAATAATATTTAAAAGATGTTAATTGCATCACTGCTTTATCCTAAACAACTGTATTTGATATCCTTAAATTCTTGATTGATTGGAGAAAGAATATATAATTTCAAATACTCATGATATGTTACAAAGAGACTGATAATTATTAAAAGTTCTTCCCACTGCATGTCAGAATAGGAGGAACACTTGATTTCTTCTAGATTTTTTTGTCATTTTGGATGGCTGGCATTTGATAGAGAATGTATAACCACATTACAGTGAATCTGAACTGTAGAAAACCAAATTATCTTCTTCTGTAAAATGGAAAATTATACTTTGTACATATCATTTTATTTCCCTACATCCCCCCTGCCTTTTTGGGGGCATAGTTAAGGGCTAGGTTAACACAATTCAGGTGTTGATAATATTTTATTGAGCATTTTGCAAGTCATAAATGTGCAATTTATCTCATTTCCTTTGTGCGCATATATCATCTACCCGATTTTATAATGTGGAAATTGAGACTCAGAAAAAATGACAGGTCCAAGGCCAAATTGTTAATAACAATAGGGTTAGTACTAGAAGCCAAATCTTTTAATGTTCAGTGCAACAGAATTTGCTCTTCTCCAAGTTGTCTTTATTTACATTATTTACTTATTCATGAGTCCATGGTTCATGCAGCAAATATTTACTGAATGTATCTTATATGCCAGGCACTGTTGTAGGCCTTTGCAGTACAGACCACAAATGGATTTCATCCCTAAGCAACTCATACTTTGAAAAATAAATGACAACAGCTCCTGATGGGAACTGCTGTGGAAGCAAGGAAGGGAGGAAGCCAAGGTTGGTGGGGGCGGGGGGGGGGGTCGTGAAAGGAGAAGATACCCTTGGGCAGCAGGTAGAAGCCTCCATTCATGCCAGCACGCCCAACCAATGTTATCATCATTTGAGTGCCAAGTCCTGGAAAAGATGGGAAAGCACAGGCCTGGGGTACAGATGAGCAGGAGTTGCTCAGGGGAAGAACATGGGGAAAAGCCTTCCAAGGAAAGGGAACGGCTGGCTGTGTGAAAGCACAATGTCATGATGTTGTATGGCTCCTTTGGGAAACTCTTTTTGGCGTAGTTGAAACGAATGAGGCATGAGACAGGGCAGTAGGGAAATAAACCAAGAGAGATTAGCAGAGGCCAGGCACTGAGGGGTTTATGGGTTTGTGTGCCAAGATAAAGAATGTGAACTCTACCCTGAAAGGTATGGGAAGTGAGCAAAGGATATTTAGCAGTGGTATGATGAGATCTGGGTCTTAGAAAGCCCTCTCTTGTCCTAGTGGAAGACCCGATTGGAGGAGCCAGGCAGGATCACGGCAGGGACCTGCAGCAGAAGTGAGGAGTCCTTGAATTAAGGAGGTAGCAGTGGGGGTGGCAAGCCAAGATTTGAGACATAAGGGGGCAGACTTGTTGAATGAGTAGGTGGGTGCAGGGATGGGAGGCAGGAGTCTGAGATGTCCCTTAAATTTCTGTCTGGGATGACTGGGTGGACAGTGATGACATTCTCTGAGTCAGGGAAGAAAGGCAGAAAAACAAATTTCCCTTTGGAGGAGGCAGGCCATAATATGTCCGATTCTGACATGTTGAGAGTATGAGATGCTTTGACAACCTTCAGGTGTGGATGTTGATGTATTCATAGAGATGTATGATGCCACCCTTAACGTAAAAGAGAAAACTGTGTTTCTGGATAAGTTTTAGGAATTTTTTGATATTTTCGACTGAAAGCATTTATTTTAACATGGAAATTCATCAACATATAGGAAAAGTAGGTATACAAATAAGTAAGGGTGGGTCTTACAGGAATCTAAATACAGAAGCACATAGATCTAAATATTTTTCCATGTGCTCTGTTAATATTATTCAAATATATGATTTTAAAAAGTGTGTAAAATACCAATCTTGAAACGTGAATTATTTAAAAATCTTTATTAGTCCCACACCCACAAGACATACTGCATTTACTCTGAGAAGGAAATGTACACCCGAAGGGGGAAGGGGAAAAAATAGTTTCCTTGAGTGAAGGAACGGGAAGAGCCGATCTGTCTGGCCGCTAGCCAAGTGAGAGAATATTGAAAAAGCTAGATGTTTCAAGATAAATCTCCACTGATCCATCTTTTACCAAAGTTATCACTTAAAGTCCACCTTTTGACATGAAATATTTAATAGGAACTTATTTTAGTCACAAAGCACCCTTTAAAAGAATATAATATTGGACCCCGTACTAGGCTAAAAGAAGAAGGTATTAGGTGACTGAAAAGAAACTTGCATTTTAAAAAAAGGGGTGGGGAGGGGTGCCTGGGTGGCTCAGTTAAGCATCCTACTTCGGCTCAGGTCATGATCTCAGGGCTTGTGAGTTCAAGCCCCACATCAGGCTCTTTGCTGACAGCTCAGAGCCTGGAGCCTGCTTCAGATTCTGTGTCTCCCTCTCTCTCTGCCCCTCCACTGTTCGTGTGCTATCTCTCTCTCTCTCTCAGAAATAAATAAAAACATTTAAAAAGTTTTTTAAAAAAAGGGATGGGGAGAAGGGACTTGTGGAAAGCCAAAAGTTCATGAGAGTTTCTATTGAAAACTGAAAGGTTAATGACAACACAAAAGTTTCTTTGCTGTTGAGGACAGATACTTCTTATAGAATGGATAAATCAATAAAGTTCATTTTCTAGTGGCATTGGAACCACAATTTCAATCTGTTGAAATGGCACAAAGACAAAGAACAAAGCACGAATAAACACAAAAAGGTTGTCTTTTAGCAAGAAGCTCCGTTTAAATGGCTTCCACTCTGGCAGCTTATATTCAGCTCCCTGATGGGGACCAAGTCCCTCAGGAAGGTGGCTTTTTGTTGGGTGCGTCCATGATGTTCATTCGTCTTGCATAGAAAAATTAGAACATAACAAGCTTCTAATCATCACTTGTTAATTCAAAACAAAAAGAATTCTTTATTTTTCCATTGAAAGCAGATTGTAGTAAAAAAGCAGCATTCTCCAAGGTCATATGCTGTTGGCAAAGCTCAAAAAAAAACCTTGTAGTCCAACTTGCTTATGTTCAGCTGTGTTTACTTAGACTTAACATGACAAAGTCTGCCTCTGATTATACTATTATACTGTGCAGTCATCTGCCCACAGATAAATAGATATTACACAAACTTTTGGAGAGAATGACATTTGGCCTCCATAATTTTGGAATAATTTACTAGGTACCTTCAACTGAAAACACCAAAACGATCCACAATATGTTTTTGGGAATGAAACATAAATATTTCATTTTACAAAGGGAGCCGTCTCCCTGACCTTTATGGATTTTAGGTGATTTACTAACAAAGTATGGTACTGGTTTGGAAGGTGTGGGGTAGCTCTGCAACAGGCACTTTGAGGCAACATTTATTTCAGTCTTTTCAATAACCATCAAGATTTCAAGGAATTTCTGTAAACACACTGTCACTTAAAGAAAATAACTTTCCATCAACTTTTGCAACAATTCTCCAGAACAGAACATGCATATAAAAATAAGAGTTAACTAAATTATTTCCAGAGACTGCATCTTGGAGTCATGTTTATACTATCGGTAGAAAGCAAAAGCTCAATGTTTTACCACCATATCTTACACTAAACGCACAATTTTGCTTTTGGAGTAATGTAAACCATTTCCACAGCATACAGTCTGTTCCCGATTACCTAAGAATTGATGCTGGCCCATCATATTTACTTTGCTTGCTGTTGTATTTACGTAACAAAAGGTGTACATACTTTCCTCTCCAAACTAAGACCGTTTCCAAGGTGGGAGTACTTATTATATTCCCCGGCTATCAGTCAGTAAACCAATCAATCAACAGATCTTTAGTGCACTTTGCTAACAGCTGGTAATACAGTAGTGAACCAGAAGGAGACGGTCTGCCTTCTGAAATTTACCTAATGAGAAAAATGATAAATGGAACACATGCTGTCACTTTCTGGGTTGCTCAGTTTAATTTATATAATTACGAAGGGTTTTCCTCCACTGACATGGATATATTCTCAACCCTGACTCTCGTTTTGTTATTGAATTAACTTAGGGCTGGAGCCCTTCATTCGGAATGGTGGTCTGTCAAGGGAGCCCCAGGTGCTGTGTTGTGCCAGGCCCTCTACCAGCTTAGGCCATGTCTGTGAAAGGATTAGGTTTGGACTGATTCATTTAATGCCTTCTATTTTGGCTTTTATTCCAATTTATTAAATTTGCTTTGAAAAGCGCTCCGTAAAGGGAACTTACATAAAGGAGGGCACTGCCACTGTTTTAGCAACTGCCGCTTACCCTTAATAAGCAAAGATCTCCAGAAGCCTTCCCCTCTAAAGAACCGAATCGACCCACGTACCTTACGGCACATTCCCCCATTGTCTTCTTTTACCGACTTTGAGATTCACAAAAGATGATCTCATGTGTGTGTGTGTGTGTATGTGTATATATGGAATATCTTTCTAAATGTGCATGCCTTTAAGGTCAGCAAACAAATCCATAACATGTGCTGGAAACTACTGTCCTCCTCATACCAGTCTCTGCAAGAGAATACATTTAAGCCTCATTAGCTTTCAATGTAAAACTGCACCCACAAACATTCTAGAAAGGGCAGATTTCTCAGATTCGACGCATAGTCAGAGAACTGAATCCAGGAAAATGAGGGAGTACGAAATTCTCTTCTGAAGCCCAGCCACATGACAAAGCCACTGATGAAACAGCAAGCCCGGTGAGAAGGCTGCTGCTGCTCAAAAGAAATGACTTTCACAGCCTGACATGTAGGTCCTGTGAGAGCTGCCTCAAAGAGGAAGGTAAGTGGTGTCAGAAAACATGGGGGACATGCGGATGACCACACAGTTTACCTTCCAAGCATGGGGGCCAGGGTGGGGCAGGTGATATATTAAAGTAATGAAAACCCTTTAAGTTCCAAGCCAATACTCAATCACTTGCTGGGTGATTTCTTACAGAGGAAAAGTAAATGTGCAAATCTTGTTAGATTGGACCGAGACATAACCAAGTACTTGCACAAAAACTAGGACAGAAGCTCATTTTTAAAAGGAATACTAACACCCTATATGCACAAATTATTTTCCATTCAGTCCCGGCTACCGGGCGGCAGTGTTAGGTCTAAGAAAGGAACAGCAGCCATCGGTATCTCCAGACAAGCAGTTCACTCTCTAAAACACAGAATTTAACACAAAAGAAAATGTTAGTTAGCAGATCACTGATGGGTATTAGTTTGCAGAAGACATGTAATTGAATCAAACTTATACGGCTCTCAATGTTAACCAAAGTTGGAAGGAAAAAAAAAAAAAAAGGAAAGCTTTCACAACCAAAAATCTTGAAAAATTTCCTCTATTTTCTGGTTTCATTTTTCCCAGAACTGAAACACCACAAAATAACACCACCTCAGTGCACTCACTTCCAGCTCAGTCAGGAAGTGCTGAGGTACATAAACATTTTTTATTTCACTTTTTTACAAGAAGGTGACCAACATTTTCTTAGCCTTCCAAAAAGCTTCAGGTTTGGAATACATTTTGGTTAAATGTCAGCAAAGGAATTTGCTCATCGTTCAAAAAGCACTTTTTCTTTCCAACCTTGGAATATACGTAGCAACCGTGTTGTGAATGGAATGACAAAAAGGTTCTGAGCCACAAAAGGGAAATCCAGTTTTACAATTCCGAAAACAGTTGTGTGGGGAAGCATTCTGTACAGGAGGAAACAGGAATAACAAGGGACATTCATAAAGCACAGCTTGTCGAGTGCTTTCATGATCATTATCAATAGCTCTGGGAGGCAGGAAATTTTCTTTCCCTCATTTTACAGATATGGAAATAAATCAGGGAAGCTAGATGATTTATCTAATGTTTCTCTGTTAGTGGTAGAGAAAAAAAATATCTGAACCCAGATCTTCAAGGTCTAAAGCCATAACTGGAAGGCATGGATTGAAAACCAAACGCCAGCATCATGCATAATGAGAAAAAACGAGAAGTGCTGCCACAAAGGTCAGAAGCAAGATAATGTACACCTTCATCACTATTATTTAACACTGTACTTGGGGGTGTAAGTCAATGCAATAAGCCAGGGAAACAAACTCACGGCAAAAAGTTCAGAAGGGAGTTAAAACCATCACTCTTTGCATGTGATGTAATTGTATTACTAGAAAACAAGGAAGTCAAGTGAAAAACTCCCCAAAGTAATAAGTAAATTTAAGGTGGTACCAGAGTATAATGTTAACAATTGGAAATTAATAGCATTCTCACATTAAAAAAAACAACTAGTTAGAAAGATGCGATGGAAGAAAGGACTCGACTTAGGGCAAAACATAAAAACAATAAAATACCTAAGAATAAATTTAAAAAGAAATATTCGAGACCTATTTAGAACATTTTAGAGCCCTACTAATGGCCTCAAAAGAAGACACGGACAGATATACCACACGTTTGGATAAGATGATTCTACATCCTAAAAATATCAATTTTCTGTAATTAATTTATAAATGTAACACAATTCCAACACAAATAACAAAAGGTTTTTTTGTAGTAGACAAGTTGATCTTAAAGTTAATATGAAAAAATAATCAAGCTACAATATCTAAACAAACTGAAAAAAGAAGAATGAAAGTAAGCACTGCCAGATATTAAACATATTCTAAAGCCTCACTAATTAAAACAGTGTGAGACTGGAACACGAGTAAAAAGAGAATTCAGTAGAGAATAACAGAAAGATAAGATAGGCTCAGTTTAAAATGTGGTATTTCCAACCAGGGAGGAAGGAAAAAGATACATCGATCAATAAATGGTATTAGGATAACTGAGTAGCTACATGGAAAAAAAGTTGAATATTTTTTTACACGTCATGTGATACCATATCTCAAACTAAGATGCATTCCAAATAGAGAAAAGACTAAAGGTAACAATTGAGACCATGGAAATATTAGAAGAAAACTTGTGATACTCCCTTCAAAGTTGTTAAGTGAGAAAGTTCTATGGCTTAAAATCTAGAAGTCATACAGAGAAAAAGTATGAAATGTAATTACATTTTTTAAAGGTGAATACTTGGGGAAAAATCAAAAGGAAAATAAACACATATGTATTTAACCGGGACAAAATATTTGTTACTCACAAGTATCTCCCTACTCCATAAAGTGTTCTTCAAATTAATAAAATATTATCCACAAGAGAATCCCATATCAAAAAAAATATGAATAGATATACACACAGGAAAAATGAAATTTTGTGACTGGCTTATTGCATTTAAAATAATGTCTTTAAGGTTCATCCATTTTATAGCATGTGTCAGAACTTCCTTCCTTCTTAAAGCTTGAATCGTGTAAACACCACATTTGTTTATCCATTCATGTGTCAGCAGACACTGGAGTTGCTTCTACTTTTTGGCTATTGTGAACAATGATATGAATGTGGGTGGACAAGTATCTGCTCGAGTCCCTGTTTTCAGTCCTTTTAGATGTGTGCCCAGAAGGAGAATTGCTGGATCATGTGGTAATTCTATTTTTGCTTTTTATGAAGACTTAGCATACTGTTTTCTATAGGGGCTGCCCTGTTTTGTATTCCCACCAGTGGTGTTCCAGGGTCCCAATTTTTTCACATCCTCGCCAATAGTTGTTAATTTTTTTTAAATGCTTATTTATTTTTGAGTGAGAGAGAGAGAGAACACAAGCAGGCAGGGGCAGAAAGAGAGAAGGAGACACAGAATCTGAAGCAGCCTCCAGGCTCTGAGCTGTCAGCACAGAGCCCGACGTGGGGCTTGAACTCATGGACTACAAGATCATGACATGAGCCAAGTCGGACGCTCAACCGACTGAGCCACCCAGGCATCCCGAATTTTTTTTTTTTGATAGTAGCTATCCGAATGGGTATGAAGTGGTACCCCATTGTGGTTTTGATTTGCATTTCTCTAATGTTGAGCGTCTTTTCATGATTTGCCATTTGTATATCTTCTTTGGAAAAATGTCTATTCAAGTCCTTTGCCCATTTTTTAATCGGGTTGTATTTTGTTGCTGAGTTGAACAGTCTAACTTTTATATAAAATAGGGAAAATAATAACTTATATTCATATTTTCTTTTAAATATATAAGGAATCTCTGCAAGGGCACATTAAAAGTCAAATATTTAAAAAATGTACTTAGATGACATCCCTCTGTTACATATTTATAGCGTCCTGTATTTCTTTGTAGTATTTGGCACACCTCTTTGTTCAATGCTTGTTTCCCACAATATGCTGTCTGTCATGTTCATTGTTTTAGCTCCACATAGCAGGAAGGATTCTTACTGATTCTTTGTTAACAGACTCACTAACTGATGAAGAGAGTCATTTATCACGTTAGAACATATTATGTTATGAGGATGCTAAACTGTCAGATTACAAATAGTAGTAGTCATGTTGGAAAGCAGAAGGAAGGACCTGAGGGAATTAAGCAGTAAGCTCAGGGCTGCGTTATGATTTTTGTGTGCTCTAGGTACCTTTGTCTTTGCATACTCTTTCCTACATAAAAAAATGTTAAAGTTATATATGTGTATGTGTGTGTGTGTGTGTGTGTGTGTGTGTCTGTGTGTGTGTGTATAATGCTTATTTGTTTTTGAGAGAGAGACAGAGTGTGAGGAGGGGAGGAGCAGAGAGAGAGGGAGACACAGAATCCAAAGCAGGCTCCAGGCTCCGAGCTGTCAGCATGGAGCCCCATGCGGGGCTCAAACTCACAAACCACAAGATCATGACCTGAACCGAAGTAGGGTGCTTGACCGACTGAGCCACCCAGGCACCCATGTTAAAGTTA
The DNA here is from genome assembly GCF_018350195.1 of Panthera tigris. Lineage (NCBI taxonomy): Eukaryota > Metazoa > Chordata > Mammalia > Carnivora > Felidae > Panthera > Panthera tigris. The sequence goes on from NC_056666.1 coordinate 25,154,394, forward strand.
TATTTTATGACTACATCAACATATTGATGTATATGAGCCATGTTTCCTATATATGCATTACTATTATGTTCATTTTTCTTTTGGTTTTAAAAGAAATTAATATGGAAGTATTTCCATGGGTCCTAGGCTTTGTGCTACTGTGGGAAGTTGGCTCTCAGAGAAGTAACCAAGGAAAAAGTAGTGGATGTGAAGTATTTTTCTTAAAGGAAGCAGGCTTATGATACCGAAGACTTGGTCCTGGGGGATGAGAGGAAACATAAGTATGAATGAGCCCAGCATGCACAAAGACAGGTAAAAGAAACACAAATTCAACAATATTGGGGCTCATCTTCCCTGCTCCCGCACGACTGTTCCTTGGCCCTCTCAGACAATCACTTGCCACAGTAGTTGGCATCCACCGGCACCAAATATGGGTGAATCTTGCAAAACTACTTAGTAAGTTTTGAATTTCAAAGACAATGAAAAATAAAATAGAACTTTCTTCCCACCCTACTCTCTAAAATGTTCCTTTAGTTAAATCACTTGAAATTTCAAGGGAAATTTATTTTAAAAACAACTCTGCTTTTCTAAATGGAAGCTTATAGTCTATAAAAAAATTCTATTTGAAAGCATAGTGACTCATGTCATACATGTGCAGATGAAGTTAAAGTGGCCTGTGCGTGATTCCATCAGAAATGAGCAGCAATAAAACCAAGGTCAACTCTGTACCCTTAAAAAGATGGAAAAGTGGATAATACTACCTTCTGTAAATTTTCTAAATAATTTTCTCCTACAGTCCGTGAAGAGGGAAACTATTACCTCTCTTCACTGATTTAAAGAATTTTTTTTAAGAAATTCTTCCAACCCGAGAATATTAAAGTATTTAACACCTAGTGTGACATGAACAGCAGCCACTTAGAAGAGATGTTGGCTGTACAGAAAGGGGCCACTGGTACACACTGTCGGGTGTTTTATGCTTTGTTGTAGAAAAAACTTGGCTTCCGACCTCACGTGTTCTTCCCTCTGGTTTAGTTCACTGACCATCACAAAGTCTTTAAAAAATATTTTTTTTTATTTTGAGAGAGACAGAGAGAAAGAGAGAGAGACAGAGTGGGGCAAGGGCAGAGAGAGAGACAGACAGGGGGAGAGAGAATCCCAAGCAAGCTCCGTGCTGACAGCATGGCTCCGTCTCACCAACTGTGAGATCATGACGGAGCCGAAATCAAGAGTCCGATGCTTAACCGACTGAGCCACCCAGGCTCCCCATAAGGCCTTTGATCTTTTGCCTGAATCTATACAGAACCTATATTTTTCTTGTGAACCATTCATTTATGCAGCCATTCATTCATCTATGCATTTTCTTTATACCTTAACACACACACAGAATCAACTACAGATCAGTTTTGTTGGGTGCTAGGGATGAATGAGACAGAATCTGTATTTTAAGGAAGTCAAAATGTAAGAAGGACAACAAACTAGTTCTTTCCTTCACACTGATTTCTGGCAGTTCTGGTGACAAGAACAAAGGTGAGCTACAGATGTGGCTCCCTACCATATGCATGAACGGCCATGAAGATAGCAGGGTTTCTTTAAGAGTAGAATTCTGTGCTCGTCTGGAGTGGGACTGAAGGCGTATCAACCAGTTTTCAGCCAAATGGAACTCTGACTTCCTTATCTGTGACGCCTCTTCCTTGACAATCACAGGTTGTAATGAGAAGCTCTTTCCCTAACTTGCTGCCTACAGCCACCACAAAGGCACTGCTGTCCAAAAGAATCACAGTGTGAGCCACACACGCAAAGTACATAAGCAATTTTCAATTTTCTAGTAGCCACACTTACAAAAAGTAAAAGGTAAAAGATAAAAATTATTTTAATAAAATATTTTTTATCTCAATATAGCCCCAGATATTATCATTTCAACATCCGATCAATATAAAAAGCAATGATATATTTTCCATGCTTTTTCCCCCCATACATTTAAACACATTTCAATTTGGATTAGTCACATTTTAAGTGCTCAGTACCCTCATGTGACTAGAGGCTGCTATATTGGAGAGCACAGTTCTAAGTGACTCCACATAGAGAGTGGACACATGAACCACTCTATGAGTCATTCCTTAACTCTCACAGTGATATAGTGAATTCCAAGGAATCTTCAAAAGTACAGAAAATGTGCATAGTTTCCTACAGCATTCCTGCGAAAGCAGAGATTCCTAGAATTGTCCCACAATGAAAAAGTTGAAGATAAGACAGGGCTTGACTATGGCCATATATTTTGCTTTCTATTTTTAATCCTTGGTTTAAAGAAACCTCTTATTCCAGATTCACTGCTAACTGGTCATGATGACCATTTCCCCTTTTTACCAGCTTATCTTCAGTTTCTGCGTTAGTACGAGAAGGAAAGATTCCTTGATGTTGTTGACTCAGTGCACATTTCAATACGCTCTTTTCCCCTTCACAGTCCCTTCTTATCTTATTTATGGGACTCTGGGAGAAGACTGAACAAGGCTTATAAAAGGCTTATACGTAAGCCCCGTACTACTCAATAAATAAAGAATATCAGTTTAAAGACACACCCTCACTACTCAAGATGGAATCCACAAATTCCTTCAAGAGCCTATTCAGGCCTAACTTGTCAATAATTCCTGGTATTTAAAAATTCTCTGATCCTTTGGCATGCAGAACGTGGCCTGGAAATAAGAGCCATTCTTCAGTTCTATTCTGATTTTCCCTTCTTCCTTCAGCCCTTTCCTTTCTCAATCCAAGTAACTTTTCAAGTGTTCTTTTCCCCACATCACTATGGAGTGTTTTTTGGAGGTTTCTCCTCTAGATTTTCTTTCCTATTATACATTTCCTCTGCCTTTCTATTTCTGATACCTTTATTTCTTATACCTGGCATGTAATCATATTTATACTTTCTATCTTTGCTCTAGATTATTCTCTCTCAAAATCAGATTCCCTAGCTCTCTGTAAAGATAGAGTTATCTGATGCATAGTCAAATATTAAAACAGTCCTTTCTTCCCAGGAAAGAAGTTTACATATAGTTTACCTCAAGTACCCAAATTTAAAAGATCAATGGTTAAAACAAAGAGGTGAATGAAGTGACTTTTGACTCTGGCTGAGTCTTTTTATGACAACAGAAAGAATTTGAAGAAAATAGTCTAATTGTGATGAGCTGGTTAGAGAAGGCAAAATGTGTCTGAACTTGCTCCTTTATTTTAACATCCCCCCAGCCTTCCTCTGGTTGATCAGTCAGAGAGTAAGCTAAGGATCAGGGACTCACAGAAGCTACTCCAGTGCTTGTGGGAAACATGCACAGGGCCTGATTTCCAGTTTGAAGATTTCTACCTCATCAACACAAGGTTATAATGACATTTCTGGTCTACCCCTAAGTCCATACCTCTGCCAGTTTCTCAACAAAAATGTTCACTAGTGATATTTCTAAGTCCCATCGTGGGACTGAACGGGATGTTTCCTTCAGAAATATGATACACTGTAGCCCAATCCTATCCCTGCTTTCAAGTAAGATAAAAATCTTTTTGTCCTGCCCAATCACAGGTAAGAACAAGACTATAGATGCTAGATAACCTTGGAAATGGAAATAGAATGAAAGCAGCAATGCTTTAAAATCACAGACCATCAACAACAAGGGAAAACCTATCACCGGGGGAAAGAATGTATCTCTTAGAATAACACAGTTTCATATTGGGATCAAATGGAAGAAATTACTAATCTACTCCTTTCTTAAAATACTATCCAGGGGCACCTGGGGGGCTCAGTTAGTTAAGCGACTGACTTTGGCTCAGGTCATGATCTTCAGTTTGTGAGTTTGAGCCTCACATCGGGCTCTGCTGACTGCTCAGAGCCTGGAGCTTGCTTCAGATTCTGTGTCTCTCCCTCTCTCTCTCTCTACCCCTCCCCTGCTTATGCTCTATGTCTCTGTCTCTCAATGATAAATAAATGTTAAAGAAAAAAATTTTTAAATCACTATCCATTTTTTACACCATTTTCTATTCCTATATTATGTTCTTGAGTTTTCCTCATCATATATGTATCATTTTCTTAAAGAACATCTCATGAACCAAAGTGTTTTCTGTTGGATTCATTGGTTTGTTTTCTTCTTTTCCCCAGAAGCTTCAATACCACCCTCAGTTTCCTGACTGGCCAGGGGGATGGAATGGGCAAGTCCATTACAGAGATGACCTCCACACCAGCTGTCCTGACCTGGATCCAACCCCACGGAGGTCGTGAGAGCACCCTGTGCCTAATCATCAACTCTGCTGCAAAGAGGAACTCCGAGAAAGTTCTAAACTCACACAGCCCCAAGGAGACTAGAAACTCCAGAACTATCTTCAACTGGGGTTCCAAACCTAGGGGTAATAATGGTTGGGTTTTAAGGAATCCTTGAGACTCCGAAAATTATAAAGACTTAGAGCTGAAGAAGAGAAGCTCCCATTTAATATCACAAATACCTTATAAGGAAAGGGAAGGGAAGGAGCCCCAAGGCCCCTTAGGTTTGCTTAGCATCCTGGTGGGTGGGTTTGAGCATGCAAAGGTAGGCCTGGAACAGAGTTTGGAAGCTGAAGCTGGAGACAGCTGGATTACACTTACACTGAGTGAAAAGAACTTGGAAGATTTGAGGCAACTGGGGACCTAGGGGGTAGCAGGAAAGGGGGGGAAGGAGGAAGCGTGAAACTAGTGAGATGCTGTTAGGCTGTGGACCACACAACAGGAAGGGAAGACTCCCATGTGGGATGTCTAAAGGACACTTAAGAACAAGGAAAAGTAGTGCTCCATATGTGACTGCTGCGATATAAGTCCCTCCTCCGTTCCCTCCACATGGTGCATACGGTCTGCTACAGGCACACGTCTCCTGAGAGTGGAAGGCCTTGCTGGCACTTGAGGAAGGGAGTACATCTCATATCTGAATCAGTGTGATGCACAACAGGGACTGCATATGTGGGATGGCAAAGGAACCCATAAACTGAACATAGTTTGGAAAGTACATGGCGACAGATGCTTTGAAGACAGAACCCTCAGGCATAGTCAGAAATCCTCAGAAGGGCTCAACCTTACATAGCACGAATAAAGTGTGTCCAAGGGAATCCTCCTGAGATCTAAAGAATCAGAGAAAGCTCTTCTGCCACGTGGGTCACACTACAGTGTGGGGTGGGGAGAGTGGATGTGAGTTCCACTGGAGAAGGATCCGAAGCCTTTTATCCAGTTTTCAAAGCAGCCCGTGTACAAAAGAGGGAACAGCTCCAAACAAGTTAAGAGTCATTGCTTTGGAGAGTTCTACTCCATAAATGATTTTTTATTTTGAGTGCACTTCACCAGGATGGAAAACACCGTAAAATCAAGTGGAAAGAGCCTGAAAGAGTTGCTGAGAGATTCAACTTCTCTTTCTGGCTCTGCCATTAAGTAGCTATGTATCAGTGGGTCACTCCCTCCCACTCCGCGAGAAAGCAGGAGTAATTATCCTTATTTTTACCACGCAGAGTTGTAGTGGCGATCAAACGAAATAACAGATGTTCATGTGCTTTCTAAAGTACATAGAGCAACACAATATATTATTAGCTCTAATCTGGCATTAGAGTTGCTAACCTAATACCAGAATAGTAAGTACAAAAATGACCTTAGTAAAAATATTTTTACAATTCAATCATGGATACGATCCCCTTTTCTTGCCATAATAAACAATGGGATTCTGCTTTAAAGGATATTTTTATCGTGCATCCAACTTGTGGAGTCTCACTGGGTTCTAGCTTCACTTGACAACTTCTATTTTGTGACTCTTCTGACCTACTGCCTTGCTCCTCTGCAGGCGAGCACGTCAAACTTGTGCACGGGAAAAAGAGGTTTTGCTTGCTTCATCTACGCATGGCAACGGGGCATGACATTTGATCTCAACACAGGGATTAAGTCATTCACAAGCAGAGCCCAAAGGGAGGAACAGCTCCAGAAAAACAACCAGCCTTGCTGGTACTACAACGTCCAGAAATTCACAGTCGCTTCTGCTACAGTTATAATTTGTAGTCTGTCTGGCCCTGAGAAATCCAACTGCAGTCTCTGTGGTTTAAATAAAATGTATCTACAGCAGCTTGGAGCCATGTTTCAAAATGTTCCATGTTATTTTAGTTCAAGGACAAGCTTTTAAAATTAAAAGAAAACTTTGGCTTTAATTATAGATTACAAGTGAGGGTTTTGTTTTTTCTTTTTTATAAAGGAATGCTATTGAGTCCAACTTTTGGAGAAAGCATTTAAAACAAAAAAATTAATTCTTCCCCTGAAGTAACAATCTTCATTAATACAGGAAGATCAAACACCGAGGACATACGCTCACATGTAAAGACAACATTTTTTGTGGTTTGAAAACTAGGATAGTCACAGTGTATGTACTCAGTATGATATTTTCCAGTAACTTCAGTTACATTTTACGACCAGGATGCAATATTTTAATAGGCATTACTGCTGACACAGTGACAGACCTAATAAAAGGCAGTTGATATTGTTGTTTAACCTTAAATGTAAGAAAGAACCAATATCTCACAATATAAACTTAAGAAGCAGAAGCTGAGTTACATTGTTCATATAACACAAGGATTCAGTGCAGGCGTCTGAAAATACCAAGTGTCTACACTATCCTCAAAACTTGGTTTAATTTAAATCTAATGTTTGTGAAATGTATCTATTCTGCAATTCAAGGCACAATTTTTCTGTGGATTTATATAGAGTGGCTTCAAGTAGAAGCCACTAGCAGGGGCTGTAAGGGAAACCCTAGACGTCTACCCCAGGCTCCAGGCAAGTGCTGGCTCCTTTCCTGCGTCAGCATTCTGGGGCCACTCAGGATGTTACAGGAAGGGCTCTGACTGTAGCCCTGCTCATTTTCTCAACATATTTGTTTCCACTTCCAAAGGAACAGGTCCCTGTAATAAAGGGCCCATATCACTCCTGCTCTGTGTGATTGCTGGGGAAGGAAGATAATTCCTTCTCCACATGTTTGGACTCCACAGCTCTCAGGGAGATTGCTTCAGGCAGATGCTTGCTTCCCTCTGGCCACTGTTATGTCCCTGGATTCCTTCTCCTCTCTATAGAGATGCTCTGTGCTTCTTCCTGGGAGTCTATGGCCTGAGTGCCATTGCCTCTCCTACAGAGAAAGCTCTGTCCTCATGACATCATCTCCAGCCTCAAATGCCCGACGGGGACCTGAAAGAAAGGCTGTGGTACGATAAAGGAAGTGATGACATAAATTCTGGACTGAAGGTTGTAGCCAAAGATGAAGGAGCCACAAGGCTGACACTAATCTTCTGGAATGGGGACACGATTAGGATGGCCCAGAGAAGCCAAGGAGTCTCCTCTGAAACTCTCGCACACATTCAATCGCTTAGAGATTTACAAGTTCTGCTTTCAAAATACCATGTGGGAAATGGGGGATGATAACGGTACCTATTTCACGGGGATCTTATGAGGATTAAGTAAGAAAATGCATGTCAAGCACTTAGCACAGTGCCTAGCACTTGATAAGTGCTCAGTGATTACCAGCTATTGTTACTATCATTGTTATGCCCCAAACTATTTAGACCATGCTGTTTGCATCTCATGGTGGGGGATTCCCCACAGCATAAGGACATAGGCTCCTTTGGAGGTAACAAAAGGGAGCCAGGAGGTAGAAGGTGGCTTAGAAAAGGAGGCAGGAGGATCTCCCAAGGATAAACGACAATCTTTGTAACTTTCCCTAGGTATGTGAAAAAATAAAGGACAGTTGTGCAGAGCAAGGTTTTAGAGTCAAACAGATCTGATCTCAGATCCTGGCTCTGCAACATCACAGCTTATGTGGGCAAATTTTGCTAAGTCTGTTCTCTCAAACCAAGGATAGTACAACATAGATCATAGAACTACTGTGGGGGCTGAATAAGATAGCACATGAGGGTAAAGCACAACACAAACACATTGTAAGTGTTCAATAAATGGCAGCTGCTGTTACTATGTGTAGTCAACATTCATCATCCCACTGGTAACCATCTAGGCATCTACTTAGAAATACATTGTCAGGGGGCACCTGGGTGGCTCAGTCGGTTAAGCATCTGACTTTGGCTCAGGTCATGATCTCGTGGTTTGTGAGTTTGAGCCCCATGTTGGGCACTGTACTGACAGCTCAGAGCCTGGAGCCTGCTTTGGATTCTGTCTCCCTCTCTCTCTGCACCCCCCCCCAAATAAATGAACACTAAAAAAAAAAAAAAAAAAAGAAATACACTGTCAGTTGTCTGATGGTTGCCAGAATGTTAAAACGTCGGCCTCATGTTATGAGATAAGAGCATTGTTAAGGAAAGCAAGACTAACCAAGTGTATAAAGGGAATACATATGTGTGATTTTTGTGCTCATATGTAACTAATTATGTAAATCTCAACTAATTTATTTAGACAAGATTTGATTACCCATTTTAAAGACCGTCATACCGAAAGCATTTAAAGCAGTATATTTTTCATACGTGATAATCAAAAGATCACACTAATGATAATGCTTGTTGTCTAAACTTTCAAGGTTGAATGGGCAAAATCTTATCTAAATCTGCATAACTAAGTGATCTCTGCTGGGATAGGCAGAATTTTGCCCCCATGAGTTTTCTTCCAGGGTCCCATCTGTGAATATGTTACGTTACATGTTAAAAGCGGTGCTGCAGATACAATTAGGATGATCGATCAGTTGACCTTAGAATATGGAGATTATCCTGGATTATCTGGGTGGACTCAGTTAAATCACATGTGTCCTTTAACTCAGAGTGTCTCCTGTGGGGGCGCAGGGCAGAGATATTCAAGTGTGAGAAGGAACCTATGTGCTGTTGCTGGTTAGAAAATGCAGGGGGCCAGACAGAGGAATGGGGCAGCCTCTAGAAGCCAAGAGTCAAAGAAGTGGGGACCTCAGTTCTACAACTACAGGGAAATGAATTATGCCAAAGCTTAAGTAAGCTTGTGAGTGAGCTCCTGTCTGGTACCCCCAGCTAAGAGCCCAGTGTGACTGGCACCTTGATGTCAGCCTAATGAGACTCTGAGCAGAGAATCCAGTCATGAATGCCACACTTCTGACCTACAAAACTCGGAGATAATTAATGGTGTTAAGTTGCTGTTTGTGGTAATTATTATTTTTAATTTTAGAGACAGAGAGGGTGCATGAACGGGGAGACGGGCAGGGGGAGAGAAGAGAGAGAGAGACAGACAGACAGAGACAGAGAATCCCAAGCAGGCTCCATGCCCAGCACAGACCCCAACACGGAGCTAGATCCCACGACCCTGGGATCATGACCTGAGCCAAAATCAAGAATCAGATGCTCAACCGACTGAGCCCACCCAGGCGCCCCTGTTTGTGGTTGTACCAAGAGAAAACCAACACCTAGGCATAAGAACTGTTCTTTGCTTTATAACCACAGCTATCCCTTTTGAATCTGTCATGGTTAATTAATTTAAAAATATTCATTTCCTGACTGTGATAAAAAGCTGTCTATTCCTAGTAATGTACATGCCATGATCTCAAGCTGGCCTTCTGGCATTTCTCTCACCCTTCTTAGTTTCAAGGCCTTCACTCCATATTTTCTTAGAATAAGTGCTTGGATATACTGCTGCCCGTTAGCATATTCGACAGAGGCTGTACAGGATCATTGGAAAAGAAAGCCCTTCAAATCTCTATCTTCCAGGAAAAGCCTTCTTGTGAGGGAGGCAGTGCCTGCAACGTCTGGCTAAGAATCGTGTCTTATGTGTTAACACTTACTCTCTCTGTCCAACACAGGATATCGACCAGTGATGGTAGGTAAAGCCCTCGACCTCATCAGTATGATTCGAGTGCTTCAAAGCCTATACCAAAGCATTTGCTATCTAATTCGGGGAAGGACCCACCCAGTGTTACAGAGACAGCCTAACACAATGACAATTAAGTTACCATAAGCAAAAGACTCTGAAAATGTTAGGTGTTCCAATAAAAGAGGGTGCTGCTCTAGGAAAGATACTGGGAACAGTGGTCTATTTTATATTAATTACTGTATAAATAGTACAGTTTCCACATGTTGACAGCTGGACAATCAAGCATATCCCTGAGGGAAGAAAGAAAACTCATAGAAAAGTATTCTGTGGTCAGTCCATCACTGCCCAGAGACATGGAAATGTGGCGAAATATTCAGTCAGCTAAGCCACAGTTGAACAAACTGAGGAAGAATCTGGATAGCAGAGACCTGAACAAAGACCATGCACTTTACTGTTTAAAAAAAAAGAAAAAAGTAGAGAGAAAGAGGAGAGAGTGAGGGAAGAAGGAAAGGAAGGAAGGAAGGAAGGAAGGAAGGAAGGAAGGAAGGAAGAAGGAAGGAAGGAAGGAAGGAAGGAAGGAAGGAGGAAGGAAGGAAGGAAGGAAGAAAAAAGGTATTAGAGAAAGTTGAGATATTTTGATATTTTCAAAATAAATAACATGCAAATTTTAATATGCAATTCATTAATATGATATTTTTGAAATATAACACTTTCCCTCTCACAGTATATTTTGATGTATAACTTTAATCAGCTACATTTATCGCACTAGCTAAAAATTATTAAAGCAATCCAAGTACAAAAGGGTAAAAGAAACCAATCTGAAGCATATGATTTTTTAATGCTCCATTAATTGATAATTTTGCTTGAAGGAAAGATTGGCAAAAAGAAATGGAATTCTTTAGCTCCTTGTTTTTACTTAAAAATTCCCAACAGTATTCACTCAAACAAAGGACTTAAGTTCTCCACTGGAAGGATAAAAAGAAAAGTTAGTTCTAGCATATCCTGCCACATGCTTAACTACAGGGTAAAGCAGTATCTATTCAGATTCTAATCACATCCTAGAAGTGTAGTATTTATTAGGTTGAAGACTGCCAAGTACTACTATATCATAATTACAGACATTTTTTAATTTAAATTATATTTAGCTCTTTAATTCAAGCACTGTAGTTTGGAAAGTGTTACCCATCAAAATGTGTCATGTTTACGTATATGAAACCTAGCAAGAATTTTCCAGGAGTTCCCATGTTCCATTTTGTATATAATTACTCTTTCTTCATTACTCCTTTGATATTCAGAATCTATGCATAATTCTGAATGTGTGCAAACTCCCACTAAAAACTATCAGCAACAAACATCTTTTATAATGAAATCACTTACTAACAGTCTGTATTACAGAGTTCCCTTTAAGATGGTGCACTGAATAAGCTTTATTTACTTTTCTCTCAAAATCCCATTAAAACTACAGAATGTAAATTTAAAAACAGATAAATGCCAAGCAGTGCTCGAAAACAATAAAGGGCACCGTCGTCAAATCAGAAAAGTTGAAAAATTCATGAAAGATGAAATGGCATTAAACTGATGAGGAAATCTAAACAGAGAACCACAACTCAAAACAGGTAGAGATCAAGACTGTGGCAAAGTGTTAGCTGCTTTTCCCAACAGGGAAGGTACTGCAATTCAGCAGTTCACAGAGAATAAAAGTGGGCCACGGGAAGAATCATGAAGGTTACCAGTTAAAGCACAGACATCAGGGGGCACCCGGGTGGCTCAGTTGGTTAAGCATCCGACTTCGGCTGAGGTCATGATCTCACAGTTTGTGAGTTCGAGCACCGTGTTGGGCTCTGTGCTGACAGTTCGGAGCCTAGAGCCCGCTTCAGATTCTGTGTCCCCCTCTCTCTCTGCCCCTCCCCTGCTCACGTTCTGTCTCTGTCTCTCTCTCTCAAAAATAAGTAGACATCTTAAAAAAATTAAAAAAAAAGAAGTAGAGAGTAGAAATTCAGGTAACCCCTAATCTCTATAGGGGTTGTGACTGCTATGAAAAAGGAATAAGATGTTCTTGGAAAATAAAAACATGATACCAAAATTAAAAGAAAGACTGCAGCAGAAAGGTTGATCAGTAGAATGGATGGGGCAAAGCTGAAGACCAAGCAAGAGATCTGGAAGGTGAAGACGAGGCAGCTGTAAATGACGTGGAAGGGAAAGATGAGAAAAGGTGTAAGAGGAAGAATAGAGAACCAAGGGATCCCAGACCAAGATGATTTCACAGGTGAACTCGCTCCAATCTTCAAGACATGCAGAAAAGCTAATCCTTACTTTGTTTAAACTTTTCCAGAGCAGAAAAAAGATGAAGAACTTTCTAGCTCATTCCACAAGACTGGCATACCTGGAGTATCAAAATTGTGCAAGGAGAGCATTAGAAAAAAAGAAAACTATAGACAAAGCTCACTTGAGAATTTTGATATAAAATGGCTAAATAGTTAATGAATCAAATCCAGAAATACATTAAAATAATGATACATTGTGATGGAACAGAATTTTTCCCAAGGATTCAAAGAAATTTAAACACTAGGAAATTTACTCAATATAAGTAGGTTAAAAGGGACAGTCAAATGGTATTAAAAACTGTGGTATTAGTGTCTGATAATTAAAATAACCTATTTAGTTATGAGTGTGTTTTGGAAGTGGGGAGAATCTCTTATTAAATAATCTAGGAATGAGAAGGGGATCCTTACCTTGATAAAGTGATTATATCAGAATTTTTCTGCAAACATTATACTCAATGGTAAAATATAAGAATAGTAAAATATAAGAAATATAAGAATATAAGAAATATAAGATAAAATATATAATATTCATATATATATATACATATATATATACATATATATATATATGTATATATATATATAAGAAAAAGATAAGAAAAACTCCCTTTAAAGCCTGCCATCACTACAACATTGTTTTGGAAAATTTGGTCAATGGAATGTAACTGCTGAAGGGAAGGAGGAAGGGAAGCAGAGAAAAGAGGAAAAAAATATATAAAACTGTTACTATCTGACAGTTATACGCTTGTGTGTACTCTGACAATATTATATCAATATCATATATCAATTACATATTATATCAATATTATATAAGAAAAATGTACAAAATCCAACAGATTTCCTACATATCCATGATAACTATTATAATATGTAATAGATAAGAACTCATCCAGAATGGAAACAATAAGAATAACAAAATAAAACATCTAATAATTAAAAGAAATTTTTTTTAACATTTATTCATTATTGAGACACAGAGAGAGAGACAGAGCACGAGCATGGGAGGGGCAGAGAGAGGGGGAGACACAGAATCTGAAGCAGGCTCCAGGCTCTGAGCTGTCAGCACAGAGCGCAACGCGGGGCTCGAACCCACGAGCAGTGAGATCATGACCTGAGCCGAAGTCAAGACGCCTAACCGACTAAGCCACCCAGGTGCCCCAAAACATCTAATAATTTAATGAGAAATATGCAAACTCTATGTAAAGAAAACTATAAAAATTTATTGAATGTCCTGAAAAATAATCAGAATAAGTGGAAAAATATACTATGTTCCTGAGTGGAAAGACTTGGTATAGTAAGGATAAAAATATTCCCCAAATTAATACATAAATTCAGTGTAATCCCAAATGAATTTCCAATGAAATTTTTAAAATGGAACTTGTCAATCTTATTCCAAAGTTCAACTGGAAAGGCAAATTCAAGAGACTTGATGAGAATATTTTGAAAAAATTGCAAGTGGACATACCTTGCCATATGTCAAAATGCACAATAAGGCTACAGTCATGAAAACAGTGTGCTACTGATGTAGAAGTGTTTTAAAAAGTTTGGCGGAATACATTAGAGTCTAGAAATAGACACATATAAAGGAAGGTAGAGTATACTAACGGTAGCATTTCTTTTTTTTTTTTTAATGTTTATTTTTTCAGAGAGAGAGAGAGAGAGAAAGAACGAGCAGGGGAGGGGCAGAGACAGAGAAAGACAACACTGACAACAGCAGAGTCTGACGCAGGGCTTGAACTCAACAAACTGTGAGATTATGACCTGAACCTAAGTTGTAACTTTAACCGATTGAGCCACCCAGGCGTCCCTAGAGGTAGCATTTCAAGTCAGTAAGGAAATGTGGAAGTGCTCAGTAAATTGTATTGGAACAGATCGTGTTGGGGAAAAACCAGAAGTCAGATCTTTACTTCACATAACTTACAAAAAATTGTAGGTAGATTATAATTATATAAGTGTACAATTAAAATAATAAAAGTAGTAGAAGAAAATGTAAAAGCGAACTTTTATAATCTTGGGACAGGTATTCCTAAAAGTGACACAAGACATAAAGAACACATTGCCATATTTAATCATAAGCCCTTTCCCCTCTTGACCTCCTTACCCACTCAGGGCCCAATACCCTCCTTGGGCAAGGTCCTTTACCTGCCACCATGGGGGCTTACTATAGCCATGCCCCCTGAAGCTCCTTTGAAATGTTTCTGAGCTTGGAGCCCAAGTCCTGGTTCTAATAGTGACAAAATGGTATGCATTTAACTACGACTTTCTGTCAACCGTGGGCTTCCTTTTCTCCCTATGCATTTCATGGAATCCCTGATTATCAAAGGCAGAAGGCAATGACGCGTCCTCATTTGACAGCTGAAGGAAGGAAGGCCCCGCTGAATAGAGACTTACCTTGGAACACATCCCCAGTTGCTGGCAGTTCTGGCTAAGTACAGTGCTCCCAGTTTCTAAGGCAAATCTGCTCTCTCCACATTATAACTTCCTGTGGCCTAATCTATAAGTGGGTAATCTCAGGTCAGGTAAGGAGGCTGACTACAGAGAAAATCTAGACCCAGCAAAGTCATTTTCCAAACCACATACGAAACAGTAGGGATTTAACTATAGCCAAGATACAGATTAAACTTGTATTGTTTCAACAGAGTCTCTACTCAGACCTTTACACTGTCATTTTAATAAAGCACCTAAGAGACAGGATGTGGTCAAGTAGAACATAGATAGGTCATTTGTCTTTATTGTTCTTCTCTGAGCTTCCTACTAGCATTTCACTGAGTGTGTATGTTAGAGGGTAGGGATTAGGAATGGTATTTGGGGGTTGGTAATATGTCATGAAATCATAAAGTTGAGCTTTTTTATATTTTCCTAATGAGAGGAAAGTTATTGTAACTATAAACTAAATTTTACTGCTTCAATCATAGTAACCATGAAATAGTCCTCAAACACCTTTCAAGATAGTTGAAAATTACTATTCCAGATGATTTATGTTTATACCTTTTAAAGCACAATTTTAAGGAAAAAATATAAATAAATAAATCTGAAGGAAAAAAGTACACAGGTTAGATAAACCAGAGGCCCCATGGGTTGTGAGTAAATCTGAACTGGTGCCATATTTCTGAAAAGGACTAAAGTAAAGGAACCCAGGAGACACAGTAAAAACTAAGACACGACCAATTGCACTACTGACAAGGTTGTGAAAAAACTCCTTGATCCAGCTGGATAGATTTAGCAGCTCAGAAAGAATTAAAGGAGGGAGGGAGGGAGAAGAAGGGAGAGAGGGAGAGGGAGGGAGGGAGAGAGAGAGAGAGAGAGAGAGAGAGAGAGAGAACAAACACCAAGACAAAAAATGCCGTCAAGACAAGGATAAAAGAAAATGCAAAACAATGGCTCTCTACCTCAGTTGCAAACTAGAGAAGGCTATGTGGGTTCTCAAGTAGCCACAATATTGCCACCATCTTGCTTGGAGTTAGGCTAAGACATCACACCAAAGGCACGTGGCACCAAGCAGCTTCTGGCCAGGGATTTTACATTTAGAAATGTAAGACCCAGTAACATTTAAGGAATTCTCCCTCCTGCCAGATAGCCATCCTCTTGCCCCGAAGCCATGTGACAAATGATCCTGAATACCACGTTGCCTTTTATGCATCTGTTGTCTAAATCAGTGTAGAAACTGGAAGGAGAGACTCTGAATTCTGGCCCTTAGCAAAAGGGTACATTTTAGTGTCATAATGACAGTTTTGGCAGAATGGGGCATTCTTACTTGAAATGTCTCTGCCATACTGAGAGCTTTGTCCACCATAACCTGAGTCTGGCTCAGTCAAAGGGACTATCAGTTCTAAATTTTAAATACATGAGCAACTATGTAAAAATTTAAAGAGCAAACTGTTTCTTGGACGTCCCATTTCATGAATGTCTCTGATCACCTTTCAGCACTTGCAAAGTTTTCGTTTTCATTTGTGCTGTTTTCCAGTTTAATGTTATTATCACCCAAATATTCCTCTCAAAGTCACCGTTTAAAGTGTTTTGCTCTCTTTATCGCTTGATCAAAGGTAAAACGTTTTTTGCGTACTCTGTGTGTGTGTGTGTGTGTGTGTGTGTGTGTGTGTGTGTGTAATGGCATCACAAAGGGAACACATTCTTTCTGTCAGAAATATCCATCTTGGTCACTGTATCAAAGAGACTCCAAAGCACTGAAGTAAGTGGGCAAGAGGCTGTTTTTAACCCTGTCTGTAGTTCAGGGATTGTGGGAGACACAACACGCACTTGAGAGCATCCTCACATGCCATCACCAAGGGGCTGCCCGAATCTGTGACACGGCGAAGTCTAAACTTCAGTTTTACCTCTTCTAGGTACATCTGGATGTGTCTGACCTGAAGAAATGCTAAAGGTGAATCAGACTCTGCAGTACCTCAGTGCGTCTTGCACCAGTGTCTTACTTGCCTGAGAAAAACAGTTCATGGCTCCTTCTCTGACTGGGAGGACCTAACATCATTGGAAGTGGATGACTGATGTTGTTGCTCAAACCTGACACTAATCTATCTTCCCCAAACCACGTTCCATTGGGTTGTTGTTATCACCCGAGCTTTTTTCTGACCACTACCAGGGAAGGAAGGACTCAACGCCTCCAGTGTGCACCAAAGGGAGAGGGAAGATATCACTGGTCATTTTCAAAAGCTGCTTTGTCTTCCTAACTACATCCAATTCAGTTATTACCACTATGACCATACGTATGTGCAGAGAGAGATGCACACTAGCAGTATTAGCTTTTAGGCATTTTCTGCAAATCATTCATATTTCCCTTAGTAAGCAAAGGAGGATCCCTAGGTAATGATGTCTATTACAACCTGTAGTCTAAAAACGTGTGTAAAGACCTTTTTACTGCAGCCGTTAACAATAGAGAAAAGAATTTTAAATGCACACACAGCTAGCCTAAGTTCTCGAAACTTCAACACTAATGCTTAAGGATTTACTTTTATTTAAAAGTAAAAGTAAAAGATCTCATGGTTTGTGAGTTCAAGCCCCGCGTCAGGCTCTGTGCTAACTGCTCAGAGCCTGGAGCCTGCTTCAGATTCTGTGTCTCCCTGTCTCTACCCCTCCCCCACTTGTGTTCTGTCTCTCTCTGTCTCTCAAGGGTGAAGAAACGTTTAAATAAATAAATAAATAAATAAATAAATAAATAAATAAATAAAAGTAAATGTCAATTAAGTAGCTGAAATTGCCCAAAGCAATCAGACTAATTGTACCAAGGGTCTGGATCATATCTCCAAGCAATCAAGCAACTCATATCCAAAAAAATGAACAATTTCAATGCTTCGTATAGAGCCTATAGCAATTTCCAAATCTGCAAATTCAAGAATTGAACTAGAGGATCCTTTCAAGTTCGCTGTTGGGTTTATAAAAATTGTTGACTATTTCTTCAGTACAATGAATATGAGAGAAATTGGGTAACAAAGTTGTTAAAGAAGAAAGGGAGAAAAGAGGCATTATGCATTAAACATGCTGTCTTGCATCTAAACTGAAAACGAAGAGAAAATTCAAATTTTGTAAAAGAACTATCTCATTTGTGAGGGAACAAAGTTGTTACTTTTTTGCTTCCCCCAAACTCATAATTATAAATGATATAATTTCTAACAGAAAACAAGAGCAGAAGCTTCCAAAATTTAAAAGTACCAAAATTTTGGCCTGGAAGAAAACACATATTTATTCTGAGTAAAAATTCTGTTACATCAACAAGACACATTTTGACATAGAAAAATACCTGTTTAATTTTAGAAACAAAGTAGGGGAGGCAGAAGGGAAAAACTAACTACAGCTAACCAAAAAAGAAAGAAAGAAAAGAAACCACTTCCATATTCATTAAATAGAATGTCTTGTTATTTTCACAGACAGTAAAAACTTTTTGACATCCCATTTAGTCTCAGACTGGAGAGGTGTCAATGGATCTTATTTGACCTCTTCAGTGTGTAAAGAGTTTACAAACCTAACCAAATTTAGAATTAGTGGGAGTTACACACTTATGTTCCTTATACATAAGAGAAGAAAAAAAGGCCCTTTTATGCCAGCTTTGAGTTGGGCTTGAATTTTTATGACTTATTTAGAAGCCCTAGGGAATGAAAAAAGTCTCTGAATGGAAATACTGACACAGGCTTAAATATAGTGACATGGACAAGCACGTCTATGAAACAGCACCAGGATGTGACTGACCACTCCAGCACGTCTGAAATGCAGGCAACATCATACAATCAATTACAATGGACTCAGTTCCGGTAGAAATGTAATGCCAAGTTAGAGAATCAAAATTTCAGGTTGGTAAACTTGTTTTTAACAGGAAAATATGCAAAATGTATGGGACGTTTACTCTGATAGGTGGAGGAAAGAGAAAATGTAAAATTTCTGCATAGACTCTCTCCAGTTGTATTACAGGATTAAAAACAGTCACTCTTAAAAAAAAAAAAGTCCAAGCTGTCATGTCAATCCTGAGAGCAAATGTGGCACAAGAGTTTAAATCAGTGGATCTGAATCTGTGCTTTCTTTCTCAGATCTTACATGGTTTTGTGCTAGACAGAGACAGACAACAAATATTTATTTTTGTTTGTCTATTTGCTATATTTTTAATTCTTTGGTGGGTTTTTTAAAACTAGCTAAACTTTTCCATTTATCATCCTTTCATTTTCCTGAAAGTCACTTTTTTTTTACTTGAAAATTGGTTTAGTTTCATTTTATAGTTTCTCAGTTATTATTTTGAATCCCTTCAACACCTCAGAGTTTCCAGCTACATTTTTTTTTTTTTTACTATTTTCCTCTGGTTTTAAATTTTTCACATTTGTCTTTTTTTTTTTTAAAGCCATTCAAACGTATTCAAGATCATTTTCTTTCTTTTGTCATGTTCACAGATACAGATCAACATATATATGTGCACATTAAAATGTCTTTCATGGTTTAAGAAGCAAAAAAGACCACATCATTAAAACACTAACTCGTTTAAGTAACGGTTATGGGCAAATCTGTGAAAGACGCTGTACTAAGTGCTAAGGGGACTATAAAATGAATAAAACGCCACTTTAGGGCCTCAAAGAGCTTTTAATACACATAAGGCAGTGAGTATCAGCACAAAAGAAGAGACAATGTCGCTACATTTCAGAAAAAACAGTGTTTCTAACGTTCACACAAATGTGATATCACTGTTGCTATCATTCTTAGGTAACACATGGAAGAAACACAATGTAAAAGGGTAGAAAACATTGGGATTAAAAACAGTTCTTAAAATTTTTCTAAACTAACCTGCCATATACTTTCAATTTGTTTGTAAGCCATGTTGTTTTCTGGGGCTGTAGGTCTCAGTATTTACACTTAGGTTTTTCCAGCCTCTCACATGACACCAAGTAACAAAGCAAATGAAAAGCTACCCCTTAAGGAGCCAGCAAACTGCTCATGCCAATATTTGTTCTCTTTTTCTATTTTTGTTTGCCATTAATCTTTCAGTTTCAAACAGTAGATGGAACACTTATGCAATTTCATTTCAATTTTGCTAGTGAATCGATAATGAACATTTAATTTAAAAAATCAAGCTACTTTAAAAATATTCCATATGAATGTTTTGCCATCATCACTGACATATACTTAAAAAATCTATGGTGTTCTGAATATCATGCTTAAGTTTTGATATTTCTATAGTAACCCTACGCCTACCCAAAAAATCACTTCTGTAGATCTCACTTAAACCATCACTGCTTTGGAGTGAGTAATTAGGAAGAATTCTTTTCAACAGGCTATCAGAAAGACATCATTCTTTATTCAAAGCTGTTAGGGGCAAGTTTGGAACTGTGGTTAACCCAACATTACTGATTTAAAAGGATGGAATATCATATAAAAAGCAATAGGAGGAGGTAGTTTAGAGGAGAGAGGATATTGAAGCACACTTCACATGCTGTGTTTAATATTATAAGCTTAGGAGAGCAGAAAATTCTGTATTTTTAAAACCGGTACTTAAGTTTCTATCTGGAAATTTCACTTACATGGAATACCTCATTCCCAGATGGTGTCAGATAGGTGAGGTATTATTGTAGTAAGGATACAAGACAAGAAATTGGATAACCTTTCAAGTATCCTTTAAATGTCACTAACTGGGATGGTGATAGAGGGTTTTTTATTCTCTGCTGGAGTACATCAGCAGTCATTTGCATGCCAGGAAAGAACGTCTGGAATAATCCAAAAGGGCAAAGCTTAGTTCTTTCACCAAAAACAAGGACGTGACAGGCACAAAAAGGGAAATGAAACAGGATAAAAGTATCCAAAGCAGACTTACTGTTCAACAAAATCCCACAGAGAAACTAGCATGAACACAGAGACACATACCATCTTAACACTCGGTTCTTGACAAAGCCTTCTCTTGACTACTACGATGCTTTCTTTAAGCTACTCACAGACACAAAACCCAAAATTGATGAAACCTATAAATTAGGAGTGAGTATTCACGCTCAAAAAGATCTGCCAAGACAGCTCTTTAAATCTTTCTTCTGCTTCTTTTAACGAGGGTTTCTTGGATGAGCAGCCTAGCACAAAACACAGGGCTTCGGTGAGCCTAGAACAGGGCCTGTGTAGAGTGGCTCTTAAGGAACATTTTTTTTTTTTTAATTTTTTTTTTCAACGTTTTTTATTTATTTTTGGGACAGAGAGAGACAGAGCATGAATGGGGGAGGGGCAGAGAGAGAGGGAGACACAGAATCGGAAACAGGCTCCAGGCTCCGAGCCATCAGCCCAGAGCCTGACGCGGGGCTCGAACTCACGGACCGCGAGATCGTGACCTGGCTGAAGTCGGACGCTTAACCGACTGCGCCACCCAGGCGCCCCTTAAGGAACATTTTTGTGTGTGGAATGAATGCATGAAAGAGCACCTCTTATATGAGTGGACTGTATCTCGGAAATGTACCTGTGAAGTCGGCTGTTTAGAACTGAAGAGAGCACAACTCCAAAGAAGCCATGCTATACATAAATTAAGGTTAAATCCAGGCTAATCCGATGGTTTTCTGAACTCATACCTGGGTTATACTACTGATAATGCCAGCTTCAATTCTGAAGTACATGCATATGCAGGAAGAGAGAGAGAAAAAGGAACATTTCTCCTCTTGGTGCGCATCATTAGCTGAGAAAAAAAATGTTTGGAAATGGCATTTAGCCTCTGGCATCCATTCACACTTTCTACCTCCTACTTCTTTCCTTAGTGACCAAAATCCCTGGTTCTTTTTGCTCCAACCGTGGCAGGCCATCCAAAGGGACTCTGTCTTCCAGAGAATTCCATGCACCAAATAAGTGACTTCTTTTTTCTCTCAATCAGAAATCTCCATTTCTTCAGGGATATTCACCTCAGTCAAGTGGAAGGGAAGCTAATCTGGTTAATTCACCCTAACATAGAAAAGAGTTCTATGTTCCTATATGTTTTTGCTGCACCAGATGTGTCTAATTAAGAGGGATTTTAGACAGTTTAACAAGATGAAGTTTAAGCATTCAGCCTGTGGGAGCTGGTTAAATTTATGAATTATATACTTGCAGAGCAGTGGGGCTCAGAGAATAACCATTCGAATGTACTAGCCATTTATAAATTGTGAGCTGCAAAAAGAAAGAACATAACAGGGATTTGTCCTCAAGCCGAGCAAAAGAAGTGCGGGGAAGTCCACACATTTTATTTCAAGACTTGCCTGATTTTCCCCTCGTCAGTACACTTCTTAGAAACCTCCCTGCTCTCCTTCAGCAAAGAAGGAAATGTAATAGTCTTTTAAGGGTAAATCAGACTCGAACACAAGTCAGGAAAGGCTCCAATGAGAACTTACTCTGTAGGTGGGACAGATGGCAGATGGCTCCTTCACGGATGGTCGCATCTGGAGAATATCAGTACTGATTCAATAGGAGTGGAGGTGGATATTAAAGACACCTCAGAGGGCAGACCCATCGAAGGGTTAGGGGCCTTGAGGTCAGTTTGTAATGGGAATTCACTCCATCAAATACCTGAAAATTGTCATCCATTAACCTGACATGATGATAAGTATTATAATTTTAATGCAGACCACTTAATTCAACAGACAACACTGAGTAACTAAATCTTCTTGAGTAGTATTTTTTTTTAGAAGCAATAGCCTTAATAATTCTAATCAATTCTAACGGTATAATTTCCGCCCTCAGAAATGTTTTTTTAGCCAATATGTGTTGAAAGCCTATTACACCCCATGAAAATAAAAATCTTTCTTTTTCTACACGACGGGGAGACTTCAGATTACAGAGAAATATTTAATGTCTACATAAAATCAACAGAAACATGTTTGTATCTACGTTGATGTTGTCAGGTGGAGAGAAAGCTAATCTGATTAATTCATACTAACTTAGAAAAGAGTTCTATTCACCTACATGTTTCAATTAGGATTACTTTATAATCTAGTGGGCTTAACTCTCCTAGAATTTAACAACAAGTGAAATAAAATTCAGCGATGCATTATCCTTCCACATACCAACTCTTTCATTTGGCCTTTTGGTTCCATATCATTAATGAAATGCATCATAAGATAGCAAAAATGTGTGGAAAAACGAATAAAATTTTTTAGCATAGATAAACTAAGAAATTGTGTTTAAAGGTGATCTATTCTTGAAAAACAATTTGAAAGTTGAAATCTTTGCACTCCTGTAAAACTGGGGTGGGGGAGGGGAGTGGTGTTTAATAGCAGATTTAGAGGGTTTCTGTTTAGGTGAAGAAAGAAAGATATAACCAGAAGGAATTGAAGGAATTCAGAATAAGCCTGTATGCCAGCGAAAACCATAGTAGTTGCTCAGAAAGTATTTATTGAAATCCCCTGTTCTATTTATGCATGAGTGGCATCAGCCAGATACAATTGCAGCAACGTTGTCATTCGCTTCCCCCAGAAGACAGCCATTTATTGTTTCGGGCTGAGATTTAGCAGACCAGTCTTAGACCACCAGTCCTTCTCAATTCTCTATCCACAAAACCAAACAATGTATTCTGTTCTTTTAAAAGTTTATACACATGCATGGAAAACCAGAAGTTTACGTGTCTAGGCTGCTTTCTCATTGCTTGCAAAACTAAAAAATAGGTTTTTATTTAAAAATAGAACTTGGCAAATGAATAGGCCATTGAAGACTTTAATAAAAATAAATGGCCAAGATATTTCACTTTGAGAAGCATCAACTATACAGGCATGCTAATCACTCTTTGGTTTTCTATTTTATTTTCTTTGAAAAGAGCATGCATTTTCTTTTTTTAAATAATTGCTTTAATATTTATTTTTGAGAGAGAGAGAGAGAGAACAAGCAGGGGAGGGGCAGAGAGATTGAGAGACAGAATCTAAAGCAGGCTCCAGGCTCCGAGCTATCAGCCCAGAGCCCTATGAGGGGCTCTAACTCACAAACTGTGAGATCATGACCTGAGACGAAGTTGGAACCTTACGCATTTTCATAAGACGCATCATACTGGGTAAATTTCAAATTTGTTTTTACTGGGCAACATAAAGAAATGTGTAAGAAATTTACAAAAGTAACAGACCTTCAATTATTCCATCTAATCAAAATTAATTTTCATTGTTTCCAAAAAACCTTCCTTGTTTTTGTCCATACATATTTGTAATGTCACAATTGCATTCAATGTTTCCACAATTTTAAATTGTTTTTCACTTAACCTTATGTTATCAATATTCCTCATGTTGCTTTATAGTCAGTATCAGTATCATAAATAAAAAGGTTGATTTTTATGCTATTTTAATCTGGCTTTGGATTAGGATAACATTTACATTTTTAAAAACTGACATACTTCCCATATTTTTACATGCTTGAGAAAAATGCAGTAAGCATGAGAATTAATTACTTCTTCAAAGTTTGGGGAAAAATCCACTGAATATCAAATCATGTGTTTTGGAAATGGAGTTTTACTAAAAACCTTGATTTTTCCTGCATCAGTGGTCATTTACAACTTTTCTCATTATAATTTTATAATTTAATTTGTGTGGATAATACCAATTCATCTACACATTTGCATATGGTATACTGTCAAACAACTGTGCATAATACACCATAATTTAAAAGTATTTTTAATAACTATATATTGACTGCTATAGCTCTTTTTTCACTTCCAATTTTATTCCGTACCAATTTTTGCTTTTTTCTTTTAGTATTTCTTTCAGAGTGAAGTCTTAATTTATCTAGTTTTCAGCTTTCCATTCTAACTTTTTTTTGTTTTATTTTTATTCATTTTTCTGTACTTGAATGACTTGATTTCCTATCCTTTCTTATCTCTTCAAATAAAATTCAACAAAGCTTTAAATCATCTCCAAGTTCTGTCCGCTCTGCTCACACTAGATATACATAGTTTTAAATTTTTAAAATTATTAGCGAAATAGTCTTTTATTGCATCTTTTACTTCTTCCTAGACCCAATCATTATTTACAAGACTCATTTTATATCTCAGAGCATTTAGAGTTGTTTTCACTGTTGGCCCTGGAACTGCAAACAAACCATGTGGCTAATTTAAGTCTTTAAAAATGTGTTGAGGGGGCGCCTGGGTGGCTCAATCAGTTGAATGTTCGACTTTGGCTCAGGTCATGATCTCATGATTCATGGGTTCAAGCCTCGCATCAGGCTCTGTGCTGACAGCTTGGAGCCTGGAGCCTGCTTCAGATTCTGCATCTCCCTCTCTCTCTGCCCCTCCCCCACTCATACTTTCCTTCTCCCTCAAAAAATAAAAAAAACATTAAAAAAATTTTAAGTAAAAAAAAAATGTGTTGAGATTTCCTCTGAATCCTCACAGATAACATATCTTACTTGAAAAGAAGACCTCTGGTTAAATAATCTGAAAGGTATATTAAATAGACCAAATTTAAATTCCTTTATAAAGCCCTACTATTCACATATCAAGGTCTTTACAAGGGTCACCTGC
This sequence comes from Panthera tigris, assembly GCF_018350195.1. Classification (NCBI taxonomy): domain Eukaryota; kingdom Metazoa; phylum Chordata; class Mammalia; order Carnivora; family Felidae; genus Panthera; species Panthera tigris. The sequence continues at coordinate 25,179,415 of NC_056666.1, forward strand.
AGCAAAGTTTGTGCAATATTTAGCAGAGGGCCTAGCATGTCATAACTACTCAATAAATCATTGGAGGTAGTAGATATAATAATAACAGTCATCAGGGTCTGGTAGTAGTTATGTTTTCCTACCTCTCATTCAGGCTCAGCTGTGTTACTGATCTGGAGAAGAGTAATTAGCTATGTGTTTCTGGTCTGGGTTTTCTTATTAATGATCTAACATGGCTGGACTAGATGCTTCCTGAGGTTACTTCCAGCTCTAACATTTCTAAGTCTCATTTGAAGGCATTTCCAGGACCTGGACTCTTATCTATACCAGATGTAGGTCACACATATCCTTTGGTCTGAAGCAAGTTGCTCAAACACTCTTTATGAGCAAAACTCTGGAAACTGAAGTCAAGACAGAAATTTTTACCAAACTCACTACTCCACCAGAAAGATCTGGACAGGCAGAAATCAATCATTTTTGGAATAAAAGTAAAAATTTCAAAGCTATTTATCAGCTCTACTTGTGCTTTCCAGGAATAAAAGTAAAATTTCCAAAGCAATTTAAGCCAAACCTACACTTTTCCTTCACAAGAGTCTTGGCACCCATGCTAATTTGTGTTCATTTTCCATCACTATTAGCAATCATCTTAAGAGAAAAGATGAAATACAAAGTATTTGCATGGCTGGTTATAATTCAGGGCATTCCTCCTCCAAGAATGTGTACCATTGAGATTGAAAATTACTATGAAGAATGAAAATTCTCATATTCATCATTAAGAGTGAAAATCCCCAGTAGACCATTATCCACTAAGAAGCACATCTGGTAATTAGAAACAAAACAAAGCTTTCAAATTAAATTATGGGCTATATATATGTGAATAATCTTGTGCAAAAGCAGTAAAAATTATGCCTTTATACCTGATGAAATAAACCCCTTGCTGCAGTTTTAGTGCTGTTTTAAACAAGGTGTCATGAAAAGCACGGACTTACCTGTACGATAGACAAAGTTGCCTTCGGTTTCCGATGATGAAGGAGACACCAATTCTTCCTCAAATTCGTTGGAGCTAAAAGATCCCGAATGGTTTCTTTGCCTTGTCTTTCCCATCATGGCAGCATTTGTGGCCATGACGTGTCTCAAAGAGTCGTTAAGGTAACGATTCAATAAGCTGCTCTTGTATTTTGGGGGTGATACGTAGTCCTCACTGGCCCGTGACTCTGGCCTCACTCCAGCTTTTATGACTGAGCTCTCACTTTTAATCACAGGATGGTGAACTGGATTATTATAGCCCCCTTCATTTATGTGGTTTCTTGGAGGATTTTCTCCGTCTAAGGGATAAAAATATCACTAGGTAATACTTACATATACTTTTCTCCCAGCCACCCAACTGTTACAGTTAATCACTGAATATACACATAAAGAGAATATTTATTTAAAGTGTATAAAATTGTCATTGATATTCAAGATTAATTTTTAGGCACAGGAAGCAGGAATCTATGTAATCTCTCCCTATGGTATTTTAATTTTAATGAATTTCAGAGAAAATGTTATTCTGATACACGATAAATCTATAAACAAGAGGAAGCAGCCATAATTCTGTTGGTCATTTATAGTATTGTAAAAGTGAAGTTACTTCATGCAATAAAAAAGAACCATTATGGCACCATTATGTTTTGTGGAGTCAACCTTAAAAAGAGCAGTTGGGGTGAACTTCCTGGTAATGGAGGCAAAGCAAAATAAAAATATTAACAAACCTTCGGAACACGAATCATCGCTGCTTACACTAAGCCGCTCAGCATTTCCTTGAACGTATTTGTTGTACAACTTTATTCTTAAAGCCCAGCTCAAATCTGGCTGTCGAACAGTATTCTTAAGCCGACGTCTTGCATTAGCAAACCAATTTGACACCTAAAAAAGTTTTATTTTTCAATTAACAAAACATAAAATACGACCCATCACATAATTACTTTCCCACAAAGGACCAAAGCCTTTCTCAGTATATCTGATCATTAAGTATTCTCTGAATGTAATAGTATTAGACATTCATTCCATTCATTCATTCAACAAACATGCTGAGCACTTACTATAGAGACTGAGTGCATACTGTATTCTGGGAATAAACAAACAACAACAACAACAAAAACCAAAAAACAGGCCTTGCAATCAAATGTTCAGTATAGTAAGAGGGATAACTTGAAAAGTTTTTTTTGATGTTTATTTATTTTTGAGAAAGAGAGAGAGACAGAGCATGAACAGAGGAGGGGCAGAGAGAGTGGGAGACACAGAATCGGAAGCAGGTTCCAGGCTCTGAGTTGTCAACACAGAGCCCAATGCATGGCTCGAACTCATGAGCTGTGAGATCATGTCCTGAACTGAAGTCAGCCGCTCAACCAACTAAGCCACCCAGGTGCCCCTAAATAACTTTAATATAGGAAAGAATGTGATGAATGGCTTAAAAGACATTGAAATATAATGATACAGGAATCCAAAGGAAGGAGGAGTTAGTTTCATATATGACTCAAGACATCATGAGGAATTAAGTGAAGAGTTGAAGGAATATATCATGTATAATGGATAGGGAAGTGTGTTCCCAATAAAGAGGACATGGGAACAAATGTAAGTCAAATTCCAGAGATATTGTGGTGGGTAAAGAAGACAGAAAAGTTAAAGATGACCTTGAGTCATGCCTGTGTAATCAAGAGAAGGACAGTGCCATTTTGAGAAAGAAAGTAGAACTGTTTAAGGATGAAATGATGTGCTTGGTTTGGGGAATGATTAGTTTGAGGTACTAGAAAAGCATACTGGTGAGATGGGCAGGAAGAAAACAAAAATGATATCTGAGACTTAAGGGAGAGGAAGATCAGACACGGGTCAAATGCACAGAAGTGACAGCAGGCAGTTTTGAGTAGGCAGAAAGGTGGTTGAAGACCAAACCCTGGACGCCTCTAGAGATCCAAGGGCAGGAATATAAAAGAGGAGCTAGGAAAACAATCAAACAGAGCAATCAGACAAGTAGAGGAAGAAAAAATGCCAACTAACACCCAGCTTTAAGTTGAAAGTCAAGTGCTTCTGAAGCAAATAGGTGAAGACAAAGAAACAAACACTGTAAAACAAAGGAAAGGTGTTTCCATGTTTGTAAAAGATGCTGTTGGATTTCCAGAGGTTAAGATGGTACTTGAGATTTCCTTCAAAATATCAGGGTATCATCAGGGAAAAGATATATAAGTAAATAACCAGAAAGGCCAATATCGGCTTTTAAAAGAATGAAATGTGGAAAGAGAATTACATCTTTCTGCCAATTTATTCTAGAACATGAGTCCACATTACTATAATAGTTTGTGTGGCAATGCTTGCATCGGAAGTTTCTTTTTTATTTTTTTAGATTTATAATATAAATATACAGTTCTACACATTGCCGAAGACCTAATTATTGAATGAGCCTATAGTGAATCCTCCGTTTTTAAAAAACAAAAACACAACTTTTTCCTCTTTATCTCCAGCGGTTTTTAAAGCATAGTAGCTTTCCCCAATTTACACACACATACACATACATGCACACATGTATACAAAACATATCATATATAATATATGCATTCAATATTAATTACTTTCTTTGTGTTTTAAGTAACAACTTTCCTCTTAAATTTATGTGCATTGATGTGATAACTCACGTGGCTTTTCAGAAGTCTTAGTCTTTATCAACCCCTCTTTCCTATTAAGTTGTGCTATTATAACTATGATTTCATCTGGCTTCAAATTCTCAGTCTTCTCCAACCTCTATAGACAGACAACTTCTGGGACTATTCATTCAACAAATATATATTGAGTAGCTCTTGTGCTCTAGCCATGGTGGTCAGTGCTAGGAATGTTTACTGTTAAGATAAATTTCGTCCCCTGCACACATGGAAGGATTAGCAGAGAACTACATATTAACTGTGATATATGGGTGAACATTCACTATGGAAGCACGAAATGCCTGGTGCACATCATGGCCGATGTATTCACCCATGTCCTTATTAGTAATAACTGGGAATTTTAGAACATTATTTTCCTGAACTTCCATATCTTCCATTCTATGAACTTGAATGAATCTTCACCACCACCATCAAATTCAAGTGTTGATGTGCCATTATGATTTAAATGCTTACCTTCTTCAAATCCTCATTAGTGTCCTGTTATCCTATAACTGTGGTGTAAATGGAAAGAGACCTGGTTTCCTGTTTTGAATTTGCCAAATACATGTGTGGATTTGGGAAGTCACTCAACTTTTCTGAACTTCAAACCCTTCATGTATAAAATGCATTAGATGGTTCCTAACATCCTGGCCAACCCTAAAAACTAAGATCTGTGAATATAGTCTACACTCTCCTACAGAAGTGTCAATTCATTCCGTTTATAGTCGGTACTAACCTATCTTCTGCCCTTGACCACCACCCTTTCAGGCAATCAGACATGTGTGTTTATGTCCTTCTCTGCCCCCTTGACATGCAGAGGACAAACCGCAACTTCTCCTACGCCTATGTAGCTTATATTTATTGGAATCCAGCACCAAAACTTGATTACTTTCTTTACTAAACATCATATAATTCAGACTAACTTTAAATCTTAACTAACCTTAAATCTTAGTACAACCATCACATAGTATAGTATAAAATACAATTCTCATGCAAGTCTCCATATTTTTATTAAAATGCAATGGCCTTCTAATTTCAAAAACATGAACACACTATAATTCTAACATACAAAAATGGGGACCTTTATTTTTTATTTTAATTTTTAAAAACTATTTATTTTTGAGAGAGAGAGAAAGATAGAGTGTGAGTAGGGGAGGGGCAGAGAGAGAGAGAGACACACACACACAGAATCTGAAGCAGGCTCTAGGCTCTGAGCTGTCAGCACAGAGCCTGATGCAGGGCTCAAACTCATGAATTGTGAGATCATGACCCTAGCAGAAGTCGGAAGATCAAATGACTGCACCACCCAGGTGCCCCAAAATGGGGACGTTTAAATGTCATGGTGGGATTACATTTTCATATACACGGATCATATCCTTTTTTTGTGCTCTATATACTCAGCTCTTACCATAATATACTAATTACGTATTAGAAGATTTCCCAGAAAGGTTTGCTGATACCTAACATGGGCTGTCTCTGACCTGATTTCATAACTTTGACTGGCAAAAAAAATGCTAATATATTTACTCTGCCAGTATTTTATTGCCAGAAATTTACAGTACAATTAAGGACGGGATATAGTTCAAGGTGCTTAATATCTGCTTGCATTAAGTCATGCAAACAGCAAACAAACAGTTGGTTAAGAAATTTGCATAAATGCTGTTTTGCAATATTTTTTTTTCCTGATGAATTAATGTAAATTCCATCTGTTTCACAGAAGATAAAAATACCAGTTCAGATTTTCTACCTTTAACTTACTATGGATTCCTTGCAAATCTCATTAACTTCTATTTTACATGATATAGGCCTCCATGGTAACATGGATAGGTTCTGCAACAGCATTTTGATATGAAACTCAGAGCTTTAAAAACACTGTATTTTATAGTGAAAGCTTGGAGAACCAAATATCTAGAAGTTGGAAGGGAAAACTAAGTAGTTTTCATCCCTACTCTAACAGAGGTGTTTACATTGATCGTATTGACAGAGCAATCACTGTAGCAAGCCCAAAGGGATAAGATGGCATATGTCCACCTTTGAATATATAGAATTAACAAACTTATTCTGAGTTACTCAACGGAAACATTGAAAACCTCATTTCCACACCATGTAGTGTAACACTTGGAATAATGTAGAAAGAGCAATCTGAGATTCTGTTGAATATTTAACAGTTGCCATAATCCTTGCAGTTGATAACTACATATATATCTCAACAGAAGCACTCAGCTAGCAAAAAAGGTGCTATGTCAACAGAAGGGGCAAAATCTTAGAAAGTAGCAATTTTAACCAATGGCACATGGACATTATCATAGGAATGTGAAACTTCTATAAGAAGAGGAAGCATTAACATTCAGTCATTAAATGGAATCTCAAACTAACTCCACATGCATTGCACTCTGTATTGTGATCATGAAAGAAGGCATCCCAAGAAGACATTTCACTCTTATAAACAAGTAAATAAATGAATAAATAAATAAATAAATATGTGTATGTATATATACATACATATATCTGTATATATATACACATATTTAAAAATATATACACATGAACAATGGGAAACTTTGAAATCAAATATAGCCCCCATCTGCCCTTCTCTGAAAAACTTCTTCCAAGGCAATTATTCTGTAGTAAGCTCTATATCCTATGATAATACAAAACACCAACTGCATACCATTTTGTGTTATTCCACAATAAAGCTGTTTACATTTAGGCACTACAGAGTATATTTTTTTATAATGTTGAAACAGTGGGCAGCCATAGAAATTAAGCACAATGGAATATTTTGGTTGATTAAAGTACACATACACATGTCATTACCTGTCAATTTTATGAAAATGTTTATATCTCGTTAGGAAGATGCCAGATTAACAATAAATAGTTCTTTCTGCTTCGTTTTTCAGGGCTATATAAAATGTAGCCATGGATTAATGTCCTTAGAACTTCTATCTGTCAGAAAAAGTACCTTTTGTGGTCCTGAAGATATTTCTTCCACTAAAGTTTCAGTTTCTTGCTTCTAGGTCTAGTGGAGACTGCTGACCAAGTTTTATGCCCTTCCTTATCAATTTAAGAGCAACAAAACAAGGCAAAACTACATTTCATGAGAAGTTTAACAATTTGACACACAGCCAAAAGGAAAATGTTAAGTGTAAAAGACATTCTTGAAATAGGATACTCTCGTAATTAAGGAATAAAAGTTATGTTAGCCACTTATTAACATCAGTCATGAGAAACAGATAGGAGGTACTGCAATAAACAACGAAAAGGAGTTTGGAACCAGAAATAAGGGGAACACTCCATATTTGTCCACTGACACGAAAATACGACATGTTTCCAGATATACTGAAAATAATAAAATGAGTTTTATTCTTGCTGGTCTATAAACCATCATACAGCATTAAAGATGTGTGTTCAATGGAATGTATTTTAAAACTAGAATATCTTTGTCAGATTTCAAGACATTAACCAAGGTTCAGAATGGTGTTTTGGAAAACCACATGGTGATTATAATGGTATTCCCCAATTAGACCTCTTCACTCTACAAACATGTACGAACAGTTTATGGAAAGTACAGTGCTGGGGTGATATGGGGGTATTGAAAGACATGAAAAAGACATGATTGCTCTACTCAAGAAGCCTGACTCCACAGGAGAAATTTATTCACTGGGGTCTAATTTGCAGGGATCAAAAGCTTTATTCAGCTCACAGGTTTATATTTTTTCCTCCAGAAGTGTAAAGTATTTACATAATTTATTTGGTTTCCCATAGAGTCAGAATTTGCTTGGATGCTTAATGTATGTTTGACTTTCACAAACTGTCCCACATATATCAACATAAGTACAGTTGACTCTTGAACAACACAAGTTTGAACTGCATGGGACCACTTATACAGTTTTTCAACAAAATACAATACTGTAAATGTATTTTCTCTTCCTTACAATTTTCTTAATAACATTTTCATTTCTCTAGCTTACTTTATTGTAAGAATACACTACAGAATACGTATAACATACAAAATATGTGTTGATCGACTATTCATGTTATTGGTAAGGCTTACAGTCAACAGTAGGCTACTAGTAGTTAAGTTTTTGGGGAGTCAAAAATATGTGGATTTTTTACTTGTGGGGAGGGTTGGCACCCTAACACTTGTGTTGTTCAAGGGTCAGGTGTAGATAGATATATATGTGTGTGTACATATATATATATATGTATATATATATATTTACGTATGTATATATATATGTATATTCTTACGTAGATATCCTATTATGCCTAATTGAAAATAACTAGACCCAAATTGGATTACTACAGTTAACATCCCTTGGCTATTCTATACATTTTGATTTCTTCCATTTATCACTACACAGTTCCAGAAACCAACTTCATTTCCTATAAAAATTTGGAAATCGTTAGGCAGGGATGACTTATTATTATAAACAATTATCTTTGCCCCATTTAAAAATTAAATAATTTAGTGCACTTTTATTTTCTGAGATTTAGTGTAAGAGAAAGAAAATGTAATGACAAGTTTTCACTACATGAATGAAAACTTCACGTTAATTAGAAGACTGTAACAGGGTTACCAAGATCTTTAATACAAAAAGAATGATTATTTGTGTTCAAACTATCATTAGAGGTAGAAAATAATTTGATTCTGTATTAAAATTACAACTATGTGGACTGCATCTCAACAAAGCCACTGTACACAAAAATTTAAACGTCTCTGCTAATGACAATATTAGTTTTCATAATTAAAAAATGTTCTAGTGTGGGGGCAGCTGGGTGGCTCAGTTGGTTAAGCCTCGGACTCTTGATTTTGGCTCAGATCATGGTCTTCCCTTTCATGGGTTCGAGCCCTACATCGGGCTCTTACCTCACTGTGAGGAGCCTATTTGGGATTCTCTCTCTCTCAAAATAAATAAATAAACTTAAAAATTAAAAAAAAAATGTCCTGGGGTGTTGGGTGGCTCAGTCAGTTAAGTGTCTGATCTTGATTTCAGCTCAGGTCTTAAACTCCTGGTCGTGAGACCGAGCCCTGAGATAGGCTCAATGCTAAGCATGGAGCCTGCTTAAGATTCTCTCTCTCTCTCTCTCTCTCTCTCTCTCTCTCTCTCTCTCTCTGTCTCTCTCTCTCTCCCCTCTATGCCTCACCCACTCATGCTTTCCCTTCTCTTTCTCTCTCAAAAAAGATGCTCTAGCTATGTCATTTTTTTTTTGCTTTCTGTATGAAAGAATGCAAGCATTAAATATGGAACTGTATGATAAACCAAATTAATCTAATGCTTTATTGCTGACATCATTGTGAAACATTCAAATAGCTCTATAAACTGGTGTATTTTCAAAATAAATAGCATACCTGTTTAAACTGAAATTTGAACATATGCATTTATTTTCACAAGTCAAGTTTTTCTGACTGGAATCACTGAAAATTCATAGTTTTATGTTAAACAGATATTAAGCCAAGAACACTAAATAAATTTTCCCCTCCAGTGCTGCAGCAAATCACTATTAATACTATTGCCTGTTAACATGAAGCAAAACAGATGTTTTCCCCTAAAATTGTATTCTGAATATAAGCAGACAAATGCATATTATAGTTTTAATAAGCTTGAATACAAGTCAACTTTCATGCTTTGTCAAACTTTCCAGCAATTCCTAAAATGACAATTTTAAATACTCTGGAAAGCAAGTTTTATTTTATCTAGTAGTTAAATATTGTCTTTATTTGGGGTCTCCCTCACTATAAATTTAATGAAATAACCATAACTTCACAGATGCAGTCATGTAGTACTACTATAATATATGAAACTTCTTAGCTCATTTAGCTCCTCCTATTTCTGAATAAATTTGCTCTGTTTGCATGCATAAAAGTTCATGCCACCAAATTTATTAAAGAAGACTGTGGTGTGTTGGAAAAAGCATTTGATCTGGAATTGCATTATTTCCAGGCCCACCTCTACCCCTTACTAACACTTAACTTCCACAGTGCCTTGGTCACATCATCTGTAAAACGCTGATAACTGCTCTTCCTCGCCATGTTTCTGTGAATATCAAGACTCTGTAGGGAAAAATTTAGTCAAATGTTGTTGGTTGGAGTGTTGTTGGTTGGAGAAGAAACAAACTTGTACCCTTTCTCTACTCTTGACAAAGTAAACCAACTACTTGAAATTGGTCTCTTCCTAACCACAGTGGGAAGATTCCAGAAGCAAAATTTGTGGCTTCTATCTAACACTTGGGATGTCTCATATTTAAAAAAAAAAAAAAAAAAAAATTCAAAGCCCACTTCTTGCCCTTCCACTCCATCTCCTAGCTCTGTCAGTAAAGGCAATTTTTAAAGTTATCCTGTACTTGACCTTTCATATGGGGCCCTAATGTGGAATGCCTTTCTGCATGGCTCTCAAAGCATCATCCAGGGCCAGCAGCTTCGGCATCGTCCAGAGAACTTGTTAGAAATGCAAATCATCCACCCCACCCCAGACCTACTACTGAATCAAAAACTCTGGTGTGGGGCCCAGCAATGTGAGTTTGAGCAAGCCCTCCGAGGGATTCCAACGCACACTCAGGTTTGAAAATCACTGCAGATAGTCCCATCTGTAGCCATCTGGGTGCCGCACACCGGTCCAGATTCCCAGGCACCTTCTCATAACTCGCAGCTGACTTTTCACCGCCCTCCCTAACAAAACACCGAGCAGTCCCGCCTGAACGGGGCATGCGCACTGAATTGGTAGCTAAGCTTGAGAGGAAACCCAGAAACTTCCTACAACACAACTCTGCCCCCGTGCCAAGCCCTCAGCATCCTCGGAGGCAGGAGCCTGAGGACCTGGACGGGCCTCCAGGGGCCTGATCCCTGCGCGGCGGGAGGCGCGCCACGTGCAGATCCGCGCAAAGTCGACGCGCGCCCGCGCCTCGGCCGCGGTTACCTGCACTAGCGTCATCTGCGAGCCCAGCGCCAGGAGGATCTTCTCGGTCTTGGTGGGGTACGGGTTGTCACGGTGCTTGTAAAGCCACTGCTTGAGGGGCCGCGCCATGTCCTGCAGAGCCTGCCGCTTGTGCCTCACCTTCCCGCCATTCTGCCTGGCCCTGGACACCGGGAGAGGAAGCCCGGGTGAGCCGCGCCGCCCGGCTGCAGCGCCCCCCCCCCCCGGGGTCCCCCGCGTCTGGACACCTTCGCGCCCGCGGCCACGCGCCCACCGGGAACGCCTGCCGACCCCGCGTCCCGCACCCCGGGGCATCCGGCTGGGAGGTAGGTGCCCGCCAGGCGCCTCCAGGCTGAGGCGAGGCCGGGGCGGGAGCCACAGGGCTTCTGGGCGCGAAAATCCTTCCTTGGGCACCTCTCTTTGAAATGGCCTGGCCGTCGCAGGGGGTCAGGTGGCAGTGAGGGATACTAAGTTTATCTTGGAAGAGGGGATATCTTGAAGCCAGCACCCAGGGGTTAGAGGTTTAGGTGACGAAGGCTAAGTCATCGGACTGGCGACCCCTCGCCCCCCTGCACCGCGCCCTTGAGAGGCTGTGGCCTCGTGGGTTGGGTCAGGCTGCTGCCAGCTCTCGAACGTTCTTTTGGGGGAACTCACGAACTCACGCCTGGCTTCCAGGCGCTCGGGGCTTCCAGTCGCCCGCGGTCAAAGTAAAGGTTGCCCACTGGACGTCGGGAATAAAGCAAGGAATGACGGCCGTCCCCCTCCCCCCCCCCCCCCCCCCCCCCGCCCCGCTTCTCTTCTCGCTCTCTACTTCCTTTGGTCCTCTGGAAACAGGGGGAACTTTCCAAGCAAGTTGTTTGTAGAGGATAGAGGCTGAACCTAAAAAACACTCTAGGGGCCTTTTCCCGACTTAAGGTAGGGTTAAAAAGCATGGAGCACTCCGTCTCATTGGGTAAAGTTAAGAAAAAAGAAAAAAAAAAGAAAGAAAACCCTGAGGAAAAGCACATTCAAAGGAGGAAGAGGCCGCAGCAGCCCGGAGCCGGGTGCCCGGCGCTGCGCTCCCCCGCGGCTCCGGGAGGTGTCGCCGCGCGGCCGCTCGCGCGCGGCCGGCTACTCAGGGAGGCTCGCGCGCCTGCGCCTTAGCCTCCAGGACTTTCGCCTCTTTAAACACTTTGAAATGCAACTCCATCCGAAAGGACTGGTAGTAACATTTTGACGAAACCTAATCTCTATTTTACTAACCAACAACGCCGCAGAACAAGCAGCTGATGCAATCTTTCAGGTAGAGACGCCCAGGACGGCTCCCCCTCCCCCCGCGGGGCGCTCCGGGAGCAGCCGCGACGCCTCCGCAGCAGGCGCTGCGGGCCCACCCGCGAGCTCTACGCTCCCCGGCAGCCCCTCACCCGGCTAAACCGAAACTCGGTCCGGCAGGCCCGCGGCCTCCTCCTCCGGGCTCGCAGCGGGCCCCGCCGAGCCGCGCGCGCGTCCCGGGCGTCCTGCGGAGAGCCGACCTTGCCAACACCTTGGCCGAGGCACCTCGAGCTTCGAGGCCGTGGCGAGGCCCTGTCGTGACATGAGAGGGGAAGCCCACGGGGCTGGCCTGACCTGGGAAGCCCCGATTGCTTGCCCCTGCCCTGTTCCTGGGCGTCCCGCTCAGTCCTTTCTGCCTCGCTCTCATCCGCACCCGCGGTCCGCAGAGGGGCAGGGAGCCCCCTACCCTGAGGTCCAGGTATGGGAGGACTGAGGCACCGTTTCCAACAAGCCTTTTGAGCTATCTTGATGAACCGATTCCCCTATATTTTGAGAAACTAATGCCTTAAAAGGACAATCCGCGAGACCAGGGGCGGAGACCTGTCCTCCCGGGAGCTCCGGGCCCCTGACCCCCGGGCTGCGGCTGCGGCTGCCACTCCCACCCCTCCAGGCTGCAGGCGGGCAGGGGTCCCGGCAGGGTGCGCATACCCAGTCCTGCGGTGTCTCAGGCCGAGGTTGTCCTTGAGGGGCGGGCCGTCCGGAATGCCCACCTCGGGGCGGGCGTGGGGACTGTCTAGGACGCCACCATAGGGCCGGCTGCCCCTTTCCCGTTCGGGAGCACCGCGGTCCTCAAAAAGCACGGCGCCGCTGAGCTTGTTGAAGACGATGGTGTTCATGGTGCCGGCAGGCAGAGGCGCGCCGCGCGGCCGCTGCGCCTTGAGGCCTGGCCGCCGGGAGCTCCGCAGGGCTCGGGTTCTAGGAGAAGATGCATCACGTTACTCGCTCAGTGCTCACCTCCCTACGCGTCCCGAGCCCCGGACTCCGCGGAGGCTCTGGCCTGGGGAGCCGAGAGGAGGAGCGGCGGCGCCACACCTGGACAAGGGAACCCTTGCCTCTCCCCACCTGGCTACACCGCTCCTCCCTTCGCACCAATCCCCCGCACGCTCCTGGTCTCTACCCTCTTCCTAGCCCCGGCGATCGTTCCAAGGAACCTCAACCAGGGATAATTTACCCGCGTAGGAAAAGGGAAGTAATTCCTAAAGGAGTTCTTTTCTCGGTTTTAATCTGGAAGAAGTGCACTCGGGTTAGCGGAGCGGAATAGGCGCGGCGGAGTGGGGGGGGGGGGCGTTCTTCAGCCACAACGGAAGTCTAAAGCATCTCGGAGCTCTCGGGTTGGAAGGAGGGGTTGGAAGGAAGGGAAATTTTTGGGTAATATGAACAACTGCATCTGCAAGCCCCGGTTAATGAGTCCCAGGCCACACCGGGATTCCGGGGATTTTCATGTTTTCTAGATCCTGGATGGTTTGGCTGAAACCCCGAAATTCTTATTCCGGCTCAGGTCCCTGGGGGGTGGAGGTAAGGGCAGGGAAAGTGAGCTGACTTCTAAGCTACAAAGTTAAGTGGCACCAGGGACAAATGTACCACATAGTCTCCCTCCCCCCAAGTCTTCCTACCACCCCCCTGCCCGCTGCAGGACGCGCAAGGTCCCGGCTGGTCAAAGGCGCCGGAGTCCCGGGCCTCCCAGAACCCGCTGTCAGTGCTGTCCTCTTACGCAGCGTGGGTGTGAGCCTCGAACTCGAAGCCCTGACTCACCCGCCCCTTTCTGGGGTCTCGGGGAACCATTTCAGAGGTTGCATAGATGTTAGGAGCGGAAGGAGGCGTCGCGGTCCGCGCACCACCAAGCCTGCGGCTGCCGTCATTGAAAAAGCTTTCAGCTCACCTCCCAGGTCGCGGCGGCCGGGAGCCTCCTGCCGAAGAGCGCAGGCCTCAGGTTCAAGTCTGCGCCGCCGCTTAGCAGTGGCGTTATCGCCCCCATCACCCCGCCCTCGCGCTTCGGGGTAGCTCCTGTTTCTTCCCAGTAGCCTGGGCACAACTGCCAGAGCCCCCTCACCCCGCCCCGCCGCAGCGGGGGCTGCTACCCCTAACACACACACAGATCATCAGCCATGTCGAGCTCCCACACTTGCCAACGCCCCCTGCCCCGCCCTCCAGCCATCACAGGAGCGGCCACGCGCGACATTTAGGGCCGTGACCACAGAGGCGACGGCTACCGTCAGTGTTCGTGGAGAGGTGAAGTCAGACTTCTGCTGGCTGCCCCGTGTACCACAAGGCTGAGTCCTCCCACGCAGACAGGTACGTGTCTGGAGTGTGCACGCAGCCTCGGCGAAAAGTGTCAAAGCAAATTTCCGTGCTCGCAGTCTCTGTTCTAAGGTCAGGACTAGCCTTTTTTTTTTTTTTAAATCGGTGCGCTTAGTGCTTTGCGTTCACGCTGCGCTATTTGTAAAACACGCCCTTTTCCAGTCCCACAGTGTTTCCCCACCACAGTCCTGTCCTCCTATATTCAACGGCTAGTTTTTCCTAGCGACTCCGCTGCGAGGTTTGCCCTACCGGACCCTTCCGCGCTGTCCCAAGCCCACATAGACATCGCAACCACAGACACCCGGCGCGGTCCGGGTCTGCAGGCAGCAAGCGAGATGGCCGGGGGCTGCGAAGGTCCGAGAACTGGGTCCTGACTCGAGGGGTTGCGGGGTGGGGGAGGGCATGTGAAGCGCGGTACCTGGACCTCACCCGGCGCCCCACCACGGTCCTCAGCACCTCTTCTCCGCTGCAGTGCTCCCCACTTACCCTCACCCTGACTCACTCCAAACTGTTGCTTGGGGAGCTCCTTCCCCGCGGAACTACCCCGCCCAACGCCCGCGAGCAATTTTAAAGCCAAGGAGGGGCAATCAGGTGGGCGCCCAGGCGCCTCGCGGACCCTCTGGCCAGCCTTGGCCACCACCCGGGCGCGTGCCCACTGGACCTCGGAGGGAAGTGGGGGAAGGGCGGGGACAGCGGAGGCTCCCGAGGCAGAGGGAAGGAGTAGCTCCGGGGCCAGAGCGAGCCTCCCGTCCCGAGGCCCTGAGCTGGGACGCCGGGACCCGCGGGCTGTACCTGTGGCGGTGGGGCCGGCGGCCGGCGGCAGGGCGGCTGGCTCTCCCGCGTCGAGGCTAGGCGCACTCCCATCCCCGCCTCATGTTCTCCGCGCGGGCTCCAGCGCGCTCACCGCCGCCACCGCCGTCGTCTCGGCTTTATTTACTCAGACGGGCGCGCGCGGCCCGGGAACAGGAATACCGAGGCCTTCTCATGTTTCTTGACTGCCGGGCCCAGCCGGCGAACATCCTGCAGGCGCGGTATCCACGTTCCCGGGCCGGCGAGAGGAAGCCTCAGCACCCTCCCGGCAGCGGGCACTGCAGTTAACCCTCGCAGAGGAGCCGCCGCTGCAGGCGCCGCCGGGGAGTCCCCGGCCCGCCGCGTCTTCCCCAGCGGGGCCCCGCTCTCAGATCCGCCGGCCCCGCAGGCGCTGAGCAAAAGGGGCTATTTCCTTCGCACTTAGGGGAGAAATCGGAGAAGCCGCAAGTAGCGCCGGGCTTGGGCTCTGGAAGCCGAGACGCTGCGGTGCAAATCCCGCGTGTTAGCTGGCCCGAGAGCTGGAAATTTAGCCACGCGTGGCTAGGCGGGAGAGAGCTTTACGACGCGCCCTTAATTTTCTTCGCGATTAGCTGGAGTACAGTTAGAGCACGGGTTTGTGTCTACAACGCGTGAGCGTATTGCAGAAGGTGCTTGGCGCCCCGGGAGCTTCTTTTCTGCTGTCACTGGGCTTCTGAGGTCCGCGCTGTTTCAAAGCCAGACACACATTCACCGTCCGAGGCCAGGGCTGGAGAGGCTGCGCTCGCCACGGGACGTAGGGGTGGAGGGAGGCAAGGCCGGGGCGAGCGAGCCCAGGTGCCCAACCCACTGTGACCCAGGTATGGAAGAGAAGGCGAGCCCAGGGCCAGGCATCTGCATGGAGGAAGGGGGATGGCACTTGGGAGAATCCCGAGCTGGGACACAGTGCAAGGGGAGAGAATGCCTCTCAGATTCCTTTATTGATGATGGTTCCCTTCCCACCATCACCCCAAATAGGAGAGTAACAAAAGCTGTGGTTTAGGTGCAACTGGAAGCTTGGAGCTTCTGGCAGCCTTGAAGATCCGCAAGGCGCCGAGCACGAAGCCGTCCGCCTTCTCGCGGCCGGCCTTGAGGCAGCAGCGACACCTTCATCTTTTTATAAGAGCGAAAGTAGATTTTTCCAAACCTGAAAGTTATGGCATCATTTGTTCTTTTCTCCTTCAAGGTGGCTGGCCAGCTCTGGGGCAGTGGCCCACCTAAGCATCTTCCATTTATGCGGCCTGGAAGTGGTTAAAATATATGTTAAAGCTATTATTGCCAAGACTAATCACACCTTCGAATTTTCCTCTATGTTATCTCCCAAACTATGCGACGGCAAACGGGCGGTGTCACAATCTAAAGCATAGAAGGACGAACTTTTAAGTTTTTGCGCATTAGGTAGATAAATATTATCATTTGATCACATTTTCCAATGTCCCGTGGTTTCTTTTATTGTATCATTTGCGGTTGGGCATTCTCATTTCATCATTGGCGCTGCACTTGACTTGTTGCAGTGTGAGTTCAATAGACACAGAGGTCTACGGACCTCGCTGTGGGAATTTAAAGTGAGGGAGACATCAGAACATTTCAGCCACAGACTTACAGCGAGTAAGTTTCACAACAACTGGTATTTGATAATTCACAAGAGGAAATAGCCCGGTTTTCCCCTGTCCTCTCTATAACACTCTCTATAATGTGGTCACCAGACATTATCAGGAAATCAGCTGTAAAACGCCCCTCTGACATATATTTTGGTCAGCTGCTCTCGGTAAAGCAATGGGCAGTATGTAGTCGCTTGCAATTTCATAGTACCATACTGACTCATGGACTCATGGATCAGGATACTTTAGTATAAGATACTACTTTTGTTGCTTTAGTCTTAACGGCATTTACACAACTTAAAAATGCATTTAGAGGACTTTGACTTAAGATCAATTTACATGTGAGATGTGGTTTCTTAAAGTCTGATATAAAATATACAGCAAAAAATGTTGCAAAAAATTTTTAATTTGGTATAGGAATAATATACACCTTAGACTTAAGTCACTGAAAAAGTAATGCAGAATTACTTTAGAATATAGTAATTAGAATCCATTTTAAAATGAAAAAACAAAACCCACAATGGAGGGTAGGTTTTAAAATCAAATAGTGTGGAGAATCCTTCTGTAATGTACAAATAAGCATGTATTTTGCGATAGACCAAAATTTTATTTTTGCAAGTTTCATTCTCTATGCAAGAGTGAAGTTTCTTCTTTATTTTAACCCACAGTTCAAATACAGTTATCATTATCTTTAATTCCACCTTTTCCAAAGGTGAATTTTACTTAGCTTCTAATGCTGTACTCTAAAGTCAGTATATGAAATGCTATATCATAATCCTCAGAACTAAACCTTGCAATTTTAGAAAGCACTATCAGAAGCTTTAGAGAGTATATAGTTTGTGGGAGATAGCCATATGCAGGGAAAAGAGAAAAACAGTTTAGGCCAGAAGTCAGAAAAGTTGAGTCCAAATTCTCAAAATCGAGTCTGAATTCTGGTTAATTTGATGTTGGCTTAGTCCGAATTTACTCAAGTATAAAATGAAGATGTCAATTTTTCCATAAATTTGCCATATACTATTATTAAGATATTTTTTAAATGTGAAAGTAACGTATTGCAATTGCTAAAGCTACAAAAATGTCAAGTACAACATTTGGCAGAAATCTTAATTCGTTCTGTTAGACCTGGAGTGTAGTTATAAATATAAATAATTTTCCTTTCTTACAAGAAAAAAAGAAGCTTTCATTTTAAGCATTTTGATATTTTACCAAGGGGCCTGATGTTTCACAACAAATATTGGTCAAAGTTTTTGAAAATAAGGGTTGCTTTTAAACTCTCTTTTCTGGTTATTACTTATAGGCAATGAAATAAATTACAAAGCCAGGGAAATTTTGTCACTTTCCATCCAAATGTTATTAAATAGTAAATTTATGGACAAAGAGCAGGTTCAACCTCACACTTGGCCAGCATGAGTCGTGGAGATACATGTTGAAGTGCGTAAGTGGAACAACATAACAAGCAGAGAAAGACACAGCTGCAGAAACATCGTGGGCAAACCAGTCGAATAGGAGCCCTCCAAATTCCGCAAGGCATTTTCACTTTGTTTATAATTTGACTTTGATCGCATTAATAATGCAGGATAAGTTCTGTCAGAGAGGGGATCTTCTCCATAAATTCATTCTCAAGCAAGGAACAGAGTCCAAGTGCAAGTCCCTCTTCTGCTAACTCCACCCAGTCACGTTCCTGAGACTCAACCACCGAGAGGTGGCCACCACTGGTTTGATGTGTATCCTCTCGATGGTTTTCTCTGCGTTCACATCCATGAATACAAACAAAACATAATAGTTTTGTTTTATGACCTTCTGAAAGAAATGAGACCATACCTTACAGAAGGGTACACATACAGAGACACACAGAACTAAACTAAAACTTGCTTTCTCATTCAATTTCATAGAGAATTTTCATGTGAGTACCTATAAATACAAATCCATAGTTTTAACAGTTACATAATGCTCCATAATCTATTTAGCCATTCCTCATCATCATTTCTGCCTTTTCAATGTTCACTATTATAAGCATTACACACCCTTGTTTATGATTATTTCTGCACACGTGTAAACATTTTTCTAGGAATCGCTACACAGACATAGAATTACTGGGTTGAAGGAATCATGATTTTAAAATTTTGATAAATATTTCCAAATTTCCCTCCAACCTGTACCTCCACAAAGTCTCCATTTCCTGACATGCTAACACAGCATATGTTTCATATGTTTGGACTTCATAATGTTTGCCAGTATGATGGGTAAAATAATGTCTTCTTGTTTGAAAACCTTTTCATTTGTTTATAAGCCAGTTGGGTTTCTTCATTGAAGAAACTTGCTTATATCTTTATTAGATGCCTTGTCGCTTTTATAAAGTCTTTATAAATGATTTTTCCATGATATATATGCTTTATATATTGCAAGTGTCATCTGGCCTGACATCCACCTTTTGCCTTTTTGGTTTTGCCTCACAGAAGGTTTAAATGTGAATATAGGTCAATAGGTCTGCATTTTCCTTTTTGAATTCTGGGTTTTGTGTCTTTCTTACAAAGGCTTTTAAAATATTTTCTTCTAATACTTTAAAAAATTGTTTTCACTTGGCTCTTTAGTCCTTCTGGAATTAATCTGTATATGTTGTGAGATAGAGCTGTAATTTGGCTTTTTTTTCTTCAGTTGAATAGTCAGTTATTCCTATGGTGTCTATTAAAGAGTTTCCCCTCATTGATTTGAAATTACTTTTCTCGTATATATGGCGTATTCCTTTCCACATGTAGGTTGGTCTAAGAAGGCTTTAAGAGATGTTGCAAAACCCAATAGACTATAATAAATTTAATCTTCAAAAATTTAAAAGCATCCTGCACGCCAAAGACTTCCAATATTATTCTGTTTCTAATTTCAGAGCATGTCAAGTATCGAAATAGTAATATGCATGGCCTGGTTATGGTTCTAATTTAGAAGGCTAATTCAATACTGTTCTAGGACGAACTTGCCGTTTATTTTGTCGCGGTCCTGCTCAGAAGGAAGAGAGCAGTTTCAGGCAGCCATATTCTCCAGGGTAGAGTACGGCTGCACAGAGCTTTTCAAATGCATCACAGAACCAAACGATAACCGACCATGAGCAATATAAGGTTATTTGTAAAAGTGATGAGTCCCTGCTATCCGTGATTTGTGAAAGTAAAATGCATCTTTTTTCTTGCTCAACTTTTTGTGAAATGTGATTCCTCCCCCTTCCCCACCGCCCCCCCTTCCCCCCCCCCTCCCCGCAAAGCAACCTGTTAAGATGAGAACCTTCAATCTGATTGCATATGAGTCAAATTCACTCTGGACAAAAATGCAAATATCTTCTTGCCCTCATTTCTACAAAACATTAGCTACATAAAAGTACAGAAATGCAAATGGTAAACAGTCAGTAGCATTGAGATCCAGGTGGATTGCTGTTTTTTGTTCTACTTCATAGAGCTTGAGACAGGACCTGAAGTAACCCTGGGACACTAATACCTCATCTTTTCCCTTGATTCCAAAATATTTTCAGTAGCCACCGACAATCACAGAGTCTCTATTCCATTACACACATGAAAATACACTATAGACTGGGGTCATAAGGAGAATCTGGAGAACATTTTATCCTCGAAGTGTACATTGAAATACAAGAATTTCTCCCAGGAGATTATTGTATCTTGAAAATCAATTTGCTCGCACATCAAAAAGTGGCCATTTTAATAAATTTAGCAAAGACTTTTGATCACAAGTTAGTATGACTCTATATTTGGAACTAATGGACTTCAGGTACTTAAGTTTTAAGATTTAGTTCAGTTTTAAGATTTAATTACTATATGTACCTCATGCTGTTTCAAGCTTTTGACTGGCCCCATCCATTTTTCCTGCTTTCATTTTCATCCTCCTGTTTTCACCTATGTGTAGGATATTTGAATAAGTTCACCAAAGGAATACATGTGAGCAAAAGTGATGTGTTCAACTTTTGCTTAACATGCTTAAAAAGAAATTGCTTGCCCTCCTCTTTAACTCTTCCCAGTTACCAAGGGCTAGAACACGGATGTGGCCGTGGTCCACACCTACTAATCAGATAACAACTCAAAGAACAGCAGAGCCACAAGATGAAAGCAATCTGGGACCTTGCATGGACCACATGGGTGAGAGCTTCTGGGCCTGGGCTCAGCTAACTTTTTCTGGAAAGGGCTGGACAGTAAATATTTTAGGTTTTGTGGGTCATAAATTCTGTGTTCAACTCTGCCAATTACAGTGTGAAAACCACCATAGATAATGCTTAACTATGAATGAGTCAATGAATGAGCGTTGCTGTGTCTCAGTGAAACTATTTAATGCACACTGAAGATTCAATTTTATGGGATTTTCCTGTGCCACCCAATGTGCTTCCTTTGACATTTTTTCAGCCATATGTAAAAACCGTTCTTCCTTCAGAAACAGAAACATTCAGCAGGCTAGATGTGACCTGAGGTTGTGTTTGCTGATCCCCTGGATGTGGCCTTCTCAGCTGGACTGATATGAGAGACAAATAAACTGCCCCTCCTGGAAGTCACTGTATTAGGGGGTTTCCTGGCCAAGAGGACTTAGTCCGTACCCTGCATAATGCGTGCCTGTACAAAGTTACTACCAGTGGGCTTAAGCAAAGTGCTTTTTAGATGACTAGAGGCTGCCACAAACAAAGAGAATGGGAAAGGGGGTGTAAAGAAAGCATGCTTTCTCCCCTCTCCTCCCAAGAATGTGTTAATGTGTGTAGAGAATCAACCTCATTATTTTTACAATATTCTTGATGCTGTTATTATTTTTTTTTTTATTTTAACCACCTTTAAAAAAGGTATTGACATATCTTTAGACCCAGTATTGGTGTTTGAGTTTTGGTGCTTATGTTTTTAAGGAATGGAAAATGGTGATTAATTTGTAAGAATTACTGTTTTCTGGATCCCTTCCTCCTGTCTCTCCCCAAAACCCCACAAAATTCAAACGATTTTTTTCATTGTTTTCTTTTTTAATAATCAACAGTAAATATTTATGGGACACCTGCATGCAAAATCCTGTGCCAAGAACTGCATGATCTTGATTTAAAAGACATGATCCTTGCCTAGCTTACAAACTTGTTAAGAAAGCACCAGAAAACAAACATACCTCATCTAAAACGTTTTAAGGTGCCTGATATAAAGATTTCTTGAATCCAGTAAATCTGTAAATCATCTGTAGAAATGCATGAGGGAGTTTGAAGACGATAGAAGGGCCATTTTATGTGTCTGCTAAAAATTTTGTAACCGTATTACCAACATCCTTCCCGAAAACATGCAAAAAGATCATTACTTCAGAAATTTGAGCCTGATTGAAAAACAGCGTTTTCACCTCTTACATCAGACTTTTTTAAGTTTTATGCCAAAAACCTCTGGATTTCAAGAGAGAGTTTTAGGGCTTCCATTGAAAAAAAAAATTACAGCGAGAGTAAACACACAGGTTAGCGGGTGATTTTTCTTTCCTCCTTTCCTTGTCCAGGCCTTCCTGCAACCTACCTCTGGCCCTCCACCTTCACACTCCTTTGGAAAACTGTTGAAGGGAGAGAGGGATTGAAGGAGAGGAGTTTTGTGAATAAACTTGTCATATGTGGTGGCGAGGTAATTCTCGAGGCTTATAGGGAGAAGCCTCCACTGCTCCTCAGCAAGAAGAGACAAATTCTCGCCCAATTATCTGGACTCCAGGCCCATCAGCAGGCAGCTGATTGGGGTTGGGGGGGTGGGGGCATCAGGTCTGCACCTAGAACTACACAGTGATCTTAAGTCATTAGCCATCCATTTGTTTTGATATTCATTGAAGTTTCCTAGGTGTGCTTTGATGTCATAAATCCTGTTTAGAAAGGAGTGTGGGCTACAGGAAAGGGAAAAGGAAAAAAAGTGTTTTGCCAATGAATTGTGCAATTTAAATAGCCCAAAGTCTAGGATAAGAGAAGCCTTGTGATATCCAAATGTCACAATTTTTTTTTTCTTAGACCTGTAGTAGCAGTCAGCTCAAGACACAATATCCTAACATTGCTCTTCTGGACTCTTATAAATAGGGACATAATAAAGGATTTTTTTTTTAAATTACATAATATGAACACAGCACTTACTATGTACTATTCTAGGCACTTAAGTCATTCTCACAGCCACCCTTTGGGGTAAGCACCCATTAGTACCCATTTGGTAGAAGAAGACACAGAGGCATAGACTGGCCCTAAGTCACAGGTTGATTGCTGGTGGAGCCAGGATTTGAATGCAGTCTGGCAGGTGCCAGGGTTTGTTTGCTGAATCACCTTACTATAACCAACTGCCTCTTTGCGGTACATAGGAATGGTAGAAAGAAAGAACTCTAAATACTTGACTGCGTAATTGTAGGCGCAGCTAAATATGTTGCACACCTTTTGGTTCCTCACTTAAGAGCAGGAAATTCAGCCAATGTGTTTGCTTTCCTTTCCGTATGTGGCCTTTTTTCTCAGCGTCACCTAGAATGTGATGTCTTCCCACAGCTCCGACATCATGGTCAAAAGGTTGTACTTCATGCTAATCTTCATGTGTGTGGTCACATTCAAGAGCCAATAACTGCTGACTCTTCTGTGGGTTCTCTAAATCTGGAGAACATCCTTCCCACCAGGCAGTGAAGTGGTTCAGCGATGAAAAACAACATGCTTTGGAATAGCCCCAGCAATCTGGAAATGTTGCTTTGTTGTAGGAGTAGACACAGCATGATTATAAGTGGCATATCTCAAGGGAGGTGAAAATCAGTAGCTTTGACTCAGGAGCCTGAGGAAATGATAGTGGCTCCTACAACTTCATGAACTTCTTCTTGCTGTTATGTCTTTGTTCTGTTTTGTTTTGTCTTGTTTTTGTTTGTGATAGTTGTTAGGCCTGCTTCTAGCATTTGTTAGAGGACATTAGTCCAAGGCAAGAGTACAAATGAACGCCTACACCCCATATGCCTAAATATTTAAAAATTGCAAATCAAACTAAAACATTGTTAAATAAACTATGTTGCATCCCTCTACCTTGACAAATATACTATCATGATGAAAAATCAAAAACTGTAAAGTTATGATTTTTGTTGGGAAAATATCAAAGACAAGTTGGTTTCATTGTTACTGCACATGTCTGGACTCTTTGATGTTGGACTGGCAATGTTGAGATGAGTAATAAAATTAAAGAGACATAATTCATCATTTATTACGTATTTATTTAATTAGATTTATTTTTCTTGTCTTCATTTCAGCAAAAATTGCTATGTTATTGTAACCAGTATTCTCTCAGAATTTGTGTTCTGAAAGATTACAAATAAAATGCAAATCTACTAAAAATATCCAAAACATATTGAATATATGAAATACATGAGTATATTTTCATCAAGAATGTACATTAAAATAAATAGAGAAAAATTCAAAGTTAAATTTATTTTATTATGAAGTACTATTTTTATTCTAAAATGCTTACATTATATAATAAATAGATTCAAATAGAATTCAAATAGAAAAGAGAAAGCAATAACTAATGAATATAGGATTTTAAGTAAAGCTGAAATTTTATTTAATATTTTGGAACAATTAACTTAAAATATCTTATATAAATAAAATTATTTGTTAACGCTAGTGTTCAATGCACAGCTAGTTGTCAATATAAAGTATTGGTATCTGATTTCATGAATGATTTGTCTAGATCTACACACCAGTCTTTGAGTGATATGAATTGTTTAATATTGCAAAATGTTCTTTTGCTGCCAGGTGCAAACATTGCAAAGATTTGCTGAATACTGAATACCTACAGAGCCGTGGATTAGAGAAGCAAGAAAATGATGCCAGGCAGTCCTGGAAAACAAATACTGCATGAGGTAAGGCTATATTGCATTTATGGGATCTGCTGAGTTGATTAATTTGCCTTTTCTCCTTGCTTTTGGAAGCAGTACTCACCTCCAATGTTCTTAGCAGTACAGCCCAAACCTTTACAATATTTGGATGTGATCACCTTTTACTTTGAGGACATACAGCAAATGATGTGTAGAAGCATTTTATGGGCCCTGAATGATGCTGGTCATGCACGTGCATGCATGCCTCTGTGTGTATGTGTGTGTGTGTGTGTCTCTGTGTTTGTGTGTGTGTGTGTGTGTGTGTGTGTGTGTGTGTGTGTGTTTGTGTGTGTGTGAGAGAGATGTAGGTCCTTTCAAAGAAAGATTTAGGGTAGTGGCTCTTTGCTTGGGTCTATGGGTGGTACTGGTTGTTTTGAGTGTTTTTAAGTTTTTAAGTATTTATTTATTTATTTACATACTCACTTATTTGCTTATTTTTTGAATTTATTAAACTTGAACCCTCTGATGAATCAAAATAAAATTACACTTACTGAAACCTTTCCATGAGTTTATCGTTTGATGATCCTGCAGTGATTAACACGTGTTAAACCTCTGAAGTTACAGAAAGCAGGGTCAGTTTTAAAGCCCTGACAGGGTAACATACACTTTTAACAGGGGCAATTATTGCAGAGCCATCCTGTAGGAAATAATGTCTTCACTGAGGGTCAGAGGATTATACGCCTGAGTGAAGTCAGCTTTGCAAGTTATTTCCCTTAAGATCAACGAGGAGACAGCTGATTGTGGGCACTGAATATGGTTACGACTTACGTGCCTTATTCACAGGCAACCATGAGCTCCACAAAACGCTTTTTATTTCCTTCACTGCCATGTTTTTAACATGTGGCCTATGAGCTGCCTTAAACAGGGGTGCTTGTTAAAAATGCACATTCCAGATCCCATCTATGTATGCTGAAAATCAGGTTTTCTGGGCTTACACCCTATGGTGATGCTGATACAGGTGTTTCTCCAGCCCTGCTTTGAAAAAGAAATTGATGTAGGGTAATGGCGCATTAGCTTTTTAAATTATACACCCTGATTAGTACAGATATTTTGGGCAGGCGTCTCTAGTATATAATCATTTCTTTGTAAATGGTATACACGTACTATTGTGTTATTATGTAAACTGTAAAACACACACACACACACACACACACACACATACACAAAACAGATTTTTAAAAGGCAAAGGTGAAATAAACAATATTTTATTTTATTTTATTAAGTTTATTTACTTATTTTGAGAGAGACAGACAGCACTAATGGAAGAGGGGCAGAGAGAGAGGGAGAGAGAGAGAATCCCACATAGGCTCTGCACTGTCATCACAGAGCCCCATGTGGGGCTCGAACCCACGAAGCTGTGAGATAAATAAACAATATTTTAAATTAATTGTTTTATCTCTCAGTGA
Organism: Panthera tigris; assembly: GCF_018350195.1. NCBI lineage: Eukaryota > Metazoa > Chordata > Mammalia > Carnivora > Felidae > Panthera > Panthera tigris. Next base: position 25,205,286 of record NC_056666.1, read on the forward strand.
TACAAAAATATTTTTTGCTTCCAGAAAAATACCATCGTTAATAAATACATATTTATTAATATTATCAACAGGCTATTTTTAATGAAAGCAATATAATTTGAATTGCTTCATGCTTTAAAAAACATCTTGGTTGAGGGGCACCTGGATGGCTCAGTCGGTTAATCATCCAACGTCTGCTCAGGGCCTGATTTCACAGTTCCTAGGTTCGAGCCCCTCGTTGGCCTCTGTGCTGACAGCTGGGAGCCTGGAACCTGCTTCAGATTCTGTGTCTCCCTCGCTCTCTACCCCTCCCCCACTCATGCTCTGTCTCTGTCTCTCAAAAATAAATAAACGTTAAAAAAAACTAAAAAAAAAACCATTTTGGTTTAATAATAGTTTAAAGGTTGGGACTCAAGTTCAGGTTAATTAGAGACTTGTTTTTCATGCCATCTCTAAAAAAGATACTTTGGGACAAGACAGACTCACACAGAAGAGGTGTATTTCTGACTGTACTTACCATTTGTTTTCAGCCCATCCACAAGTTTTGTAAAGAGTTTGCTTAAAATTGTGCTTACAAGTCTTCCATGATTATCAGCCAGTTCTTGTAAATGAATCACAAAGTGTTACATTTTTATTTTCAGCAAATGCCTTTAATAATTCCCTGAAACTCCTTGAGAGATTTTAAAATAGATGTGAAAATTCTGTTTTCAAGTTTTTAAAGCGTGACAGGAGTTTCCTTAGGTAATTGAAGTCATTTTCAGGAACAAAATCACACAGTGATGGGTACATTTCTAAATCGTGAGTGTCTTTTGGAAAGCAGTTACTTTGTCAATTGTTGTTAAATGTCATCTTTACCTGAAGGGGGCAGATGAAGAGTGTTTTATGTTTTTAACAAAAGGTAGATTCCCATTGAAAGTCCCATCCTCAAGAAGATGAACAAATTACTGTGGCTTAAATCTTAAGTGTAAGAGAAGGAAATGGTGAAAATCACAGTACTGCTAAGAAATGGGCAAAGGCTAGAAAATGGGAGGCCTGTATTTTATGCCCACTCCTTTCATTTGTATCTTGTAAAAATGGAGCGGTCATAAATTCTAATTGTAGACATCGCCATTCACTGTGGGAGGGGCACGGAGGCCTCTCAGATGATGCTTAGCTCTAAGTAACCGGGCAGGTCGTGGAATCCTTCACTGTGAGAAAGAATAGTAACAGTAACAAGAGCTGATAATTATGGAACTCTTAGGTGCCAGGCCCTGCTAGGGTTTTCTGTGAATCACTTCATTTACTACTCACACAATGCCCTGGGCACAGTCTTCGGGCTTTTATGGATGAGGAAGTTGAGTTTGAGGTCATGTAGCTACTAAATAATGGAGCCAGGAGTCTGGCAAGTTTGGGGACTTCATTTGTGGACATGAGGAGTTAAAATGCAGGTATGACCCCAGACCTACTGATTATCACTCAACTCGGGCTTCCCAGTAAGATGGAGGAGATGTGGGAGGGTGCCTGGGGGCTGGATGCTACACCCTCAGGAAGCACCCTCCCTCCTGCTGAAGGAGCCCTCTGCATTCCCAAATCTGCAAACAGAGCAGAGGGTTGAGTATCTGAAATCATCAGTTGATCTTGTGGAGCATTGATTTTCTGAAGCCTACAGACTTCTTGGCAGAAGTTCTCTGTATGGTTGTTTTGGATATCATTTACTACGGAACGTGTTTCTTTAATTTCTGTGACATAGAGATGTAGTATTAGAGGCTGGGACATTTTCTTGGCCCATTGTAAATATTAGTTTGTGTTTTGTTGGACGGCTTCCTCTGAATGAGTCAATATATAAGCATCCATTCTATTCCAGGCAGTGCCTGGATCCAGTGGTTTCAAAAATCTGTCCCTTTACTCTCAGGAAAATTACAGTCTAGCAGGAAGGAGGTAAGTGGGTAGGTAATTAATACAGCATGTTGAAGTTGTTAATAGGGCTAAAACGTCTGTGCACAGACTCAAGAAGACAGAAGGCTTCCAAAAGGAATGAATGAAGTCAGGTAGGTAGAGTGGTAGGGGCTGTAGAGAAGGCTTCATTCACGTGTATCAGGGTACTTGAAATTTGACATCATGTGTTCTCTCTTTCATTCCTCACTTCTGTCCTTCTTCATTTCTGTCTTCACAAATTTCCTATCATTGCCCTTCTGTTTTTTTTAATTTTTAATTTTTATTTATTTATTTAATGTTTATTTTTTGAGAGAGCAAGTGGGGGAGGGGCAGAGAAAGAGGAAGAGAGAGAATCCCAAGCAGGCTCCACGCTGTCAGCACAGAGCCAGATGCAGGGCTCAATCTCTCGAACCATGAGATCATGACCTAAAGCCAAAATCAAGAGTCAGATGCTTAACCTACTGAGCCACTCAGGCGCCCCCTGGTTTTTGTTTTTGTTTTTAATTCCTTCCTTCCTTTCAAACAGAATCACTTTCTTATTATCAGAAGTCATATTATTAACAATAAACAAAAGGAGGATAAGCAAATCTTCGCCAATAGCCCTTACCTAGGATTAAAAGTTCTCTGTTTAAAGTTGTCTTTAAAATTATTGCAGTAATCAGTGCCACGTATCAGAAAGACATAAATCCCCAAGGTCTTCGAATCATGGTACTCCTACCCTCAGCGCATAATTCTTATAGTTTGTTTAATAAAGAAATATGTCTTATTGTTTCAAACACTGCATACGTACCTTAAGAAAGCTAGATTTCCCTTTATGTGTCAAAATTTTAATCTTATCTAATTATCTATCACTAATTTTCTCAATTATCCTTAATTATCCTCATAATACACTTTAGAGCTAGTTAGTCCTACATATTGGATCTAGTTTTTATGGCTCTCAGTTTTCTATCCTAGCATCATCCTTAATTTTTTCCCCATTGTTCAGCAACTTGTTGAATAGACCAGACCAAGGATCTCAACAGAATGATTCATCTTTATTCTGTCTGGGTGCCTTCTGGTGTTGTCATTGCATTCCCCCCATCCCCACTATTTTCTTATGCTGAAAGTTAGGTCTAAACTTTTTTGGGTTCAGGTTAAACATTTTGGCTAGAATATACCATAGGGGATGGTTTGCAGTCTACTATGTGTCACGTCAGGAGATGTATTATTGGATAGCTCCACCATTCTTGGGGCTAAACTTGAGCACTGGATTTGGGTGATGAAAATCTGATCCCTCCATGAATGTACACTTACGTTTTCCTCCTGTGACTAGAAAGAAATCTTTGTGGTATTACTTTGGCACTCTGTGAATGTCAGATTCCCCATAAATCATGTACTTAATGCTTTTAACACTACCTGACAATCCTTGCCTCGGTCAGTAATTTCATTAGGGATCAACAATGATTAAAATCTAATTCAATCCTTCCTTTTCTCCTAATAGGTGACATTCTTGTATGAAGTAAATCTTTCTCTCATCAAGTGGGGTTGGGTTTGTTTTTGTTTGTTTGTTTGTTTTGGTTTGGTTACTCTGTAATATAGTCTAACTGGAGAGGCATAATTAATGTTTAATATTCCCCATTAGATACATGTGCTCAAAGGGAAAACCTTACTTAATTAACTGCCTCAAATGATAATATCTGACAGGGAATGGTGCTTTCCCATTTTTAAGTACCATTCTCTATTCATGGATTTTCATTGATTCATTCAGTGTCCTTACAACCTTGAAACACTTTTGGTCTCAAAAGTTATAAGTTGAGTAATTCAGCATCAGTTGTTTTACACTGAGGTGTTCTTTAAAAGAAACAGATACAGCCAATTCTACAATTTTACGAATGTTTTGAAAAAATGAGATTGACAAGATGGTGAAAATCCCTTTCACTACACATGATGAGCCACCTGGCTCAGACTATGCCCTCCACCAGTTGTAGTGTGTGAAGTTCAGTCTGTCAGCCTCACAAGATTAAAATGAATTTACTCTTGGAAAAGTGGAATTACTGAGACTGAAAGGGAGGCACCATTTCAGTAACTGTTCACTTGCACCAGAATCAAGGTAAGATGTCTCTATTTGGGGACTTTTTCTTTTTTATGTAACAACACAGATATTGGACTTTAGATTTTTTTCTTTTCTTTTTTTAAAATGAGTTGATAAATGGCTAACTACTGGCTTAATGGCACAGTTAATTCTATAGCACATACATTAAAAGAGGCGTGTATTTCTTTCCTTATTATACTGTCTTCTAAAGTGAAGTTAAACCCAGAAGAACATGAAAATGATAAATGTGTATGAGCAGGTACATGTGAGCATGTGCAGACACACCCACACACACACAGATATATTATTTAAAAACAATTTTTTTTAATTTTAGAGAGAGAGTGTGAGCAGAGGAGAGGGGCAGAGAGAGAGAGAGAGAGAGAGAGAGAGAGAGAAAGAGAATCTTATGTAGGGTCCACGCTCAGCACAGAGCCCAACGCAGGCCTTCATCTCATGACCCTGGGATCAAGATTGGAGCTAAAATTAAGAGTCAGACACTCAACTGACTTAGCCGCCCAAGTACCCCAGAAAGACGTATTATTAAATTATAGAGTTCCCAACTGTCTTGACTTTAACATTGAAAGTCTCATGTTTCAGTAAACACTCCAGTCCCAGGCAAAACGGGATGGTTGGTGACCTGAAAATTGCCAGGTAAAAACAGCATGGAATTCAGCAACAGATCTCTGTTCTTTAAAATTATTTTAAATGTTTATTTGTGTTTGAGAGAGAGAGACAGGGTGTGAGCCGGGGAGAGGCAGAGAGAGAGGGAAGCACAGAGCCCAATGCGGGGCTTAACCTCACGAACCATGACCACGACCTGAGCTGAAGTCAGACACTTTAACCAACTGAGCCACCCAGGCACCCCTGAATCTTCCTATTCTTGACTGAGACATTTAATTTTTTTTATTTTTTACTTTTATTTATTTTTGATAGACAGAGACAGAGCACAAGTGGGGGAAGGGCAGAGAGAGAAGGAGACACAGAATCCGAAGCAGGCTCCAGGCTCCAAGCTGTCAGCACAGAGCCCGACGCGGGGCTCGAACTCACAAACCGCAAGATCATGACCTGAGCCGAAGTCGGACGCTTAACTGACTGAGCCACCCAGGTGCCCCTTGACTGAGACATTTAATAAGGCCTTTAATTCAGACATGAATTGATGTGTCAAACTGGTGGGAAGATAACTTATTAAGTACATGAGAATATGAATTCAAAGAAGTATCAGGAATGCACTAAAAGTCTTTGAAACTGCTAGTTATGAAAGGGATCAAGAATCTTACTACCTATGTTTTCTTCAGAAGAGGTAGCATAATTGCCAGTATTTCTGAATAGTTCAGCTAAAGCTTAGAAAGGAGAATGGTGGAAGGTACAATGTGCTTGAGTTGATTTTCAGTATGGAATTTTACAGAGACTATTCATTGAATGTTAAGGTGAAAAGGACCTTGAGGAATTATAGAATCTATCTTTCCACATCTAGTCAAGGCCACAACTAGATCATGATGGGATTATACCCAATATATTTTTAAATACTCTCAAAAAAGGATATTCCGTTGTTAATTTTATGCCTTACCCAAACTCTCATCCTTTATAAAGATCAGATTTTTTGTTTCTGGTTGATGGTAAAAATTGTGAACAGCCAAAACCCATTCTTTGACAAAGGTTAGAAGATTATTTTTCAATTTTCTTTAAGTATTTTAATTCTAGAAGCTTTCAACTTTTCTTCAAAGTTTGTACTTTTAAGCCTTTAGTTATATCTGTGTTCTCCTCCAAATCCCTAATGCATACATTTGGGTATGTTAACCAGCATAAAAAAAATACAAGTTTTTGTATTCTTTAAATTATAGCAGTCATGAAACTGTCATATTTTTAGTGAAAATAGTATTATATAATAATCTGTGTTTTAGAGTCTTAATAATTTGATGTTTCAAGAAATCAAATCATTAGTTTAATAGACTGCAGGATCTCCAAATGGTTTTACAGATATTATAATAATACCTTATTGTTAAGGATTTGGACTGAAATCTCATTCTTCATCCTCAGGAACAGAGAGATAAGCCTAATCCTAGGTGCTTTTGAGTTAAAAAAAAAATTCCTTTGAGATCATAAAAGGGAAAGAATGTGATCCTATGAGACATATATTTTATTTTAGTTCTTTTTCTGGTTTCCAGATATTTGACCTGAGTTATTGTGTTTGGTGGGTAGATTAAGAATACAGAAATATTTTATTCAGGTTGTTGAGTTTTTTAAGATTGAAAGAGCTAACAGAAGTTAAAGGATATTTGCTACTTGATATCAGTGCAGGAGAATTAAAAAGCAGTAGTTTAAGCTTGAACGTGCATGCGAAGTCACCTAGAGGATCTTATTAAAATCAGCTTATGATTCAGTGTAGCACAAGATTCTGCATTCCTAACTAGCTCCTAGGTGGTGCTGATGACCTAAGGACCATACTTTTTTTTTTTTTTTCTTTCTTTCTTTCTTTCTTTCTTTCTTTCTTTCTTTCTTTCTTTCTTTCTTTCGCTTAATTGAAGTATAGCTGACACACAATGTTACGTTAGTTTCAGGTGCAGAGCATAGTGATTTGGCAACTGTATATGTTATGCTGTGCTCACCACAAGTGTAACTACCGTCTGTCGCCATACAACACTATTTCAATATCACTGACTGTATTCCCTATGATGTGACTTTCATCCTTGTGATTTATTCATTCCCTACGTGGAAACCTGTACCTCCACTCCCCTTCACCCAATTGCCCTTCCCCCAACTGTCCTTCCCTCTGGCAACCATCAGTTTGTTTTCTGTATTTATGGGTCTGTTTTTGCTTTTTTGTTTGTTTGCCTTTGTTTTGTCTTTTTAAGGACCACGCTTTGAATAGCAAGTTTGTAAAGAGCTTAGCTATAGCTTAGTTCAGACTTTCTCTTGTTAACCTGGAAAGACAAATAGTACCCACTGTGATACTCTCTTTATAGGAAGTGATGGGGACATGGATAGGGATGGAAAAACTACTTCAATGGTATTGTTGGTATGGAGAAGTATTTGTAAAAACTAATTAAGAAAGCTATTTCTGGGGGCGCCTGAGTGGTTCAGTCAGTTGGGCGTCCGACTTTGGCTCAGGTCATGATCTCACGGTTTGTGAGTTTGAGCCCCACATCGGGCTCTGTGCTGACAGCTGGGAGCCTGGAGCCTGCTTCAGATTCTGTGTCTCTCTCTCTCTCTGCCCCTCCCCTGCTCACTCTCTGTCTCTCAATAATAAATAAACCTTAAAAATTTTTTTTTAAAGAAAGCTATTTCTGGGGCGCCTGGGTGGCTCGGTCGGTTGAGCGTCCGACTTCGGCTCAGGTCATGATCTCACAGTCTGTGAGTTCAAGCCTCATGCCAGGCTCTGTGCTGACAGCTCAGAGCCTGGAGTCTGCTTCAGATTCTGTGTCTCCCCCTCTCTCTGCCCCTCCCCTGCTCATGCTCTGTCTCTCTCTGTCTCAAAAATAAATTAAAAAAAAATTTAAAAAAAATTAAAAAAAAAAGAAAGCTATTTCTGTAACACAGTGACTAGACTATGATGTAAATATGAATACTATATATAATAGCAGATTATCCTATAATTGCTGAGTGTTTTAGTTATGAATTTTTAATTTATACTTTATAAGTAGATTAGATTTGTTTTACTCCCCTTTGATGAAATTAATTTTTCATATCATGCATATATCAAATTACCTTCTACAAAGAAAGTTCATTTACAGAAATGAGGTCTTGCAAATTTAAACCAAATACATTTTTTTACCTTGTAACTAGAGTTGACATTTAGATTATTTGAGCCAAACCCTGATAGCCTTATTTCATGTAGTGGCTACTTCAATTCATGGTCATTTATTATTTCAGTAAAAATTATTTATTGAGCAGCTCCTTATTTATTTCCTGTGCTTTTTGAATCTTTGCCTGATCTGTTAGGATTATTTGATTGGGATTAACAGAAAAAGCCTAAATCAAAATGGTTCAACCTAGGTAATAGTTTATCTACCTATTTCTTATATATCCAGGGATCCAACCTGACATTCCAAGATATCAAAGATCTAGTCATCTCCTGTCTTGTTACTTCTCCAAGGCATGACTTTCTGTCCTGAGATTATTATGTGGTCCAAGATGGCTGCTGGAGTTTCAGTCATTGTGACCCCATTCCGGTAAGCAGAAAGGGAGAACAGGAGAAAGAAATACATGCTTCTTCCACCCCCACATTACTTCTCTTTGTATCTCACAGATCACATTTAATCACATGACTGCACTTAGCTGCAAGGAGAGCTGGGAAATGCAATCTTTATTCCAAGTGGCCATGGTGGCCATCTACAAAATTTAGGATACTATTACTTTGGAAGAGGGGTTGGCAAACTATGACCCGCAAGCCAAATCTGACCACTGCTTATTTTTGTAAGTAAAATTTTATTAAGTCATAACCATGCCCATTCATTTACATAATGTCTATTGTTTCTTTCACACTATAATGGCAGAGCTGAGTAGTTGTGAAAGGAAACATACAGGCCACAAAATCTAAACTATTTTCTGTCTGGTCCTTTACCGAAAATGTTTACTGATCCCTGCTATGAAGGAAAAGGAAGACAAACCTGCAGCTTCTGTTACATATTTTAGGCTATTTTTCCTTCCTCTCTCAACTCTGGCTCATTAATAAAAACCAGTAGCTTCTACAAAATGCTAAAAAAAAAATAGGGCTTAAGTGAGAATTGCACTTATCCTGGAGGTTGAGTAGACTATTTGAGTAAATTACTCAAATGTTCCCACATGGTATTTTTCTTTATTTTATCAATAAGATTTATAATTGTTCCACATTTTGGTCTTGTATCGGTCAGGATTTAATTGATGTAAACAGAATCTATTCTAGCTAGTTTAATCAGGAAGGAATTACAGGATATTAAACAACATGGGAAATCATTAAGAGCTTAAGACTGGGGACAAGAGAGGTGCTAAATAGGTAAATTCTAGGTAGATTTTTTGGAAACGACTCCCTAAGTGCACTACAAAGCGGGACCACCAAAAAAGCTTCCATGTCTTGTCCCTGATCAGGGAGCTACTGGCTCCAGAACACCACCACCCTGTGTCATTGTCAAGAATTGCCATAATGAAGAAGCCACCACTTCTGCTGGTTCCAGATCTATGATTCACACAAGCAGCCTCAAGGTCCTGCACTGTGCCTCTGATACCCATTGACCTTGTGTGTGGACACTGCAGCATCTGCTGAGGGTGGCATGAAAAACTTCAGATGTCTCTGTGAGGAGGCTTGCCAGAAGAAATGGCAAAACAGCTGAGGCAAGGCCTCTACCTTACTCCCAAATGCCAAATCCACTGCAGAGTGCATCTGATTTGCCAAACCTAGATCACATTGAGAATCCAAGCTGCAAGGTAGTCTGGGAAATGTACCTCTTAAGTCTCTAGTCTCCATAGCCTGAGGAGACTAGAAAAAGACTAGAAAAAGGGTGGAATGAATGGTAGGCACCAATACTTGCCCTGTTCTAGAACAGAAACAACATCTATATGGAATGATGTCCTTTTTTCTTGATTATGGCAAGTCAGTACATCGACAATCTTCCTGAACTTGGTCAGATCACGAAAGTGTTATATTCTCAGAAGTATACCAGAATGAGGCAATATTAAAGTTTGTTTATTTATTTTGAGAGAGAGAGAGAGAGAGCAGGGGAGGGGCAGAGACAGAGGGGGAGAGACAATCCCAAGCAGGCTCTGCACGGGCAGCACAGAGCCTGACATGGGGCTTGAACTCACAAACCATGACATCATGACCTGAGCCACAACCAAGAGTCAGACGCTTACCTGACTGAGTCACCCAGGCGCCTCCAGAATGATCATTTGTATTTTTTGTATCGGTGCCTTCACATATATATTTTTTTAGCATTCTTCTGGTAAAATATCCCTTGGAAACATTATATGTAAGTAAATAAATAAATAGTTGCTCTCATCAAAGCAGCAATAGGGCCTGTTCCAGAAAGTGTGTGCTCCCTGTATATTCCAGGTGCTTGCTTATGTCTTCCAGACTCCCTTGAACTTAGGTTAACACCATGTGACTGCATTCCTGCCAATGAAACATGTCACACTTAGCTGGCCCTAAAACCCCTGTGGACCCTCCATTTCTCTCTTCCCCACTGCAGCAACAGTGGCGTCCATGTATTGATATAGTAGCATCACACCATAACAGCTGGACCCTAGACTTACCAGACAGAAGAGAAGGCCTTTTGCCCTACACTGGTGTTTGTGGGGAGAGAAATAAACACTTGCATGATGCCGCTGAGATCATATGTCATCACGACATAGCGTGTCTCTCTTGACAATATGGGCCTGAAGTCTTGTAGTCCCCACCTCTCATCCCTCCACTGCCAGCCTCTCACTGCCTCTCCTTTTCTCTCTGCTTTCTACCCACCTCCTAAGACAGCTTCACGTAGCTATTTTGGGGGGCACAGTTTGTAAACCATTACTTTAGGCTTTTCAATACCCTTTCCTCTGGTTTTGGAATGTAAACAGTTGTATAAAAAATGAGTATTACTTTTCAGGTAAATGAGGATGGGGAAGGCAGGTGCTGATCTCTCACTGCACTTTATTGAGAACAGCTCTGAATTTATGTTTTACAGACAGAATTCCCACTGTTCAGAAAGAGTATGAAAACTATCATATTCAGGTTTTAAGTTATTATATATGGAATCCAGCTTTTACTGGAAACAGCATTGTTTGTCAAAGTGATACAATTGGATATCATTTGAATCTGACTTTTCCATAAAAATGATGTTAACTATGTTAACATAGGCACTAAGGGTCCTGACTGAAAGCCCAGTTTCTGAAATAAAAACTACTACAGACAGTATATTTAACCAGCTGGAAACAGTGTGTTTGATTAGCAATAGAAATAAAGTTGTATTATTCAAATAAATGGGAACTGTATTAACCAATCACAGAACATTTTATTTAATAAAGAACATTGTCATAGCACACTGTAACTAATCAGCAATCTCAACAGAGTACACAAAATTCAGAAGGACTTCTAAGAAAGAATGGCAGATTTGGGGGCTGGGGGGAACAGACCTATTGCATGACTCATCCAGGAATTTGAAGACTTTCTTTTCCTCATCAAACATTTCCTTGTAATAACCTTAGGCATCAGAGGTCAAGCAGTTGACCTTACTGATACATTGGACGTCGGACTTCTCTCTTGTGTTCCATGGTGTCGATGCATGTCTAGAAGGTCGGGAGAAAAAAACGTGAGTGGACTGAATATGGATCTCTCTGTTTTTACAAAGTGAGCTTCTAATCCATTCAGGCCTCAGCTCAGATGTCACCTCTTCAGGGAGATCTTCCCTGACCACCTTATCTGAAATAGCTGTATCTTCCTCCCCTATCACTTTCCAGGCTTCACTCACTTTACCTTATTTTCTTCATACCACTAATCGCTAATTGAAACTATGTTGTTTTTTGTCCCATTTCTTCACTAGAATTTAAGCTCCATGAAGGGAGAGCTTTTAACACCACTGTAACTCCAACAAATACATTGCCTGGTACATTACGTAGTAAGTATTCAATATTTTTTCAGTTTCTCTGCCAGAAACAAGAGGGGGATTTTCTCTGATCTTTGCTATGAGAACGTGGTAAGGCTCTTGGAGGTAAAACTCATAAAAGTGCCACCCACCTTCCCAAGGCTGGATCCCACTCTGGAGTTTTTAATTCTCAAACTTGTCAGCACATAGCCTCCAGGATTTGTCAATTACAATTTAGGTTTCCTACCCTGGTGCTGGGTCTCTAGGTGGTTTTTCCTGGTGGGATTCACCTGTCTGTCCATAATTTTGGGGGCAGAGGTTTGTCCTGTGACCTCAGTTCTCTAATGGATCCCAGATGACTTGTTAATTTCAGTTTATTCAGCTTTTTTTTTTTTTTTTGTATGGATAGGAGAAATGACTTCTAAACTACTTACGGTGCTGGACTATAAATTGGAAACCATTTGCTAATTTTTAATAAATAAGTGAATAAATGCAATCGAGAATGTATAGCTATCAGCTGGTTCACTACAATTGTTTGGTCTAGTTTTGCAAATCGGAACTTTGTTTTAATCAATCACAACACAATGATACAGGAGGAGATGAATCTTCATAGCAGTGAATGGCACTTCTCTGATGACTGAACTTTTTTTTACTACATTGGATTGTTTGCATAGTACAGAGAGTTGTATATAAAAGTTACATTATCCATTAATCAATAATTCCTTAAACTGGGGTGCTTGGGTGGCTCAGCTGGTTCAGCATCCAGACTCTTGATTTCAGTTCAGGTCGTGATCTCATGGTTCATGAGTTCAACCCTCCCTTAGGCTCTGCTCTGACAGCACACACACACCACACACACACACACACACACACACACACATGCTCACTCTCTCTCTCTCTCTCTCTCTCTCTCAAAATAAATAAGTAAAACACTAAAAAAATAATTCCTTAAACAGAAAGCAACATATTCTAAATGTATGGATTATAGTACAGGCTAAGTTACAATAACAAATACTTCCATAAGTCACTGGTTCAGACATAAAAGTGTATTTCTCTCCCATGCAGTCTGAAAGGACGTGGTTTCCCAGGTTGGGTGGGCAAAAGATCAGGTAGAGACCCAGGCTGAATTTAAAGAGAATATGTAATGTGGATGCTGGCTGTTTAGTTAGGAAGGACTACATATGATCCAAATATAAAGTGTGTACATGTGTGTGTATATGGGGTTCAGATGAATCAATTTTAGCATAGCGTTCTGTTTGAAGAATATATAGTCCTGTAGCCCAAAATGAATTAAAAGACATTTTAATATTTTATATGCATTTCTCAAGGACTGTTAGGGAGATCTGTGCCATAATCCATAACAATACTTTAAAAAATATCATCTCTCTTCCACACTTCTTTCATACTCTGTATTTGTTCCAGAGTCTTCTTGAAATCCCCCAATTCCCCTGACCCCCACCTTTTCTCGCTTTTCTGTCTTCTTTCCTCCTGCCTCCACCTCAAGCTCTTTCTTATTGAGATCAATTTAGAATTGAACTTCTTTTTTATGGTTTCATTTCTGCTTTGCTCATTACCTGGATTCTCCACAAGAAAGAACCCAGGGCTGACCCAGAAAGCAAATCTCTTTTCCCTTTTTCTTCAAGCATCTTTGGCCCAGTTGCTCTCCCTGTCTTCTAGTTTTGCGTTACAAAAACACCAAGAACTAGACTGGCAAAAAAAAAAAAAAAAAAAAAAAAAAAAAAAAAAAAAGAATTGCTTACGGTGGTGGGGGGAAGGGTAGAATCTGCACGGACAGGAATGGGGAGGCCATGAATACTTACGCGTTAAAACGTCTTGTTTCCATCACACATATATCATTAAGAGCTCAAGTGAGGATAATGTGCGCCGCTGTAACTCCAAAACAGATGGAAAATCTCTCAGTTTAAAAATATTCACAAAGCTGGATTTATACAGATGTTCCACCTGAAGGCAGAGCTGAACAAATTAATGCTCACAGTGGACTATGAAAGTCTAATCTATAAAGTGAAAAGGGAAGGGAAGGAAACTGAAAATTACTGAGCACTTACTCAAGTATTGTGTTAAGCTCTTTAAACAATGTCATGTCATTTAAAACCCCCCATAACCCTTCAGATCAGTGTTCTCGGCTTGGGGATATACTATTCTCAGTAGAACACGAGTGGTGAGATTTTAAAGTGCTTGTGTTTTCATCCCAAAAATAACATGAAAATGCTTAACACTTTACAGTGTGAGTGCCTTATGATAAGCTTTTTTGATTGTCATGTAAGTGGCTGACATTAAGCTTTTGGTTGCTGAGCCATCCATTTCAAATATAACCATCTCAAATAAACACACAGCCGGCGGTGTGACACGGCCACTAGCTGAACAACCAGATGAGGAGTTAGGGTGCCCCCACTTGGGAAGTCCCCTTTCCAGAAAGCCCTGTATAACCTAGATAACTGACTGCTTGAGTGGTCCTGCTTTTTCCTCCCTGGACCCCAATTCCTGCCTTCTTATGTTCTAAATTCACCAAGAAAGAGTGAACCCAAGAAAACCCACACTTGGACCCAGTAATGTCAAAGCCCCAGATCCACGGTCCCTCCCTCTCTCTCTATGACCTCGTTATGTGGCCCTTGGACATGTTGTGTATCCTCCAGGACTTGTGATATTCCTCCCCGCCCCCCCCCCCCCCCCCGCCCCACCTCCCACCAAGTTCCCTTGTGGTTGTTGCTGAGGTGTGTCTTGTGTCTTCCAGTTGTAAGAACACAAAGTCTGGTTCAGCCACATCCATTGGCTCTGGTCAGGGGAAATGTCTATAGAAGGCTGCTGTAAGTAATATGGGCCCAGGTCATTGGCCTTGGGCATTCCTGGCCCAACGTCTTAGTAACAATTAGGCTGACACTGACAGAAACACTGGGGCATGTTCTAGATCATCAGGAGGATTATCTTATAATCAAATAATTATAACCAAAGAGTCACATAGTATCTCATTGCTACCTTAATTGAGGTAGACTAATGAAAAAGGCACAAAGTCAGACTTAATATGTAAATGATACGTGTATGCCAAGTAGAGGTCAAAAGACCTCGTACTGTATGAAATGAATGATGACTTTGCAGGAGGTCAAATTCAGAATTGGGCTGAGAGATTGAGACATCCCCTGGCATATGGTAAGACAGTCATATTCTAAAGAATGTGCATCACAGCAGTATTAACATTTGAACACTGATGTGGTTGAGGAAGAAAACATCATCACGTCGTTAATGCTGTTTCCTTGAGTTTTGTTGTTTTTATGAGTATTTTAACAAAGTTACAAATATGTGTTAATTTATATCAGTGTGGTAAATTGGATTATTCTTCCCAATTTTTCTCTGTTTCTCTATTATACGATTATATGGCCAAGCTTGTGTCCTGTGACTTTTTGCTAGAGAAGGCAGAGCACCTTTTGCTACAGACGGCAGAATCGTATAGGGGACTGAGGGAAAAAAAGCAACCTGTTTAGGCGGCAACAAAACATTGGCAAAACTGCTGCTTTCAGTAACACAAAGGCAAAAAAAAAAAAACCAAAAAACAACTGTACCTAATGGACCCGTGGCATTGGACAAGAGGGTTCTCAATGAGAATGTTGATAATGCGAACAGGCTGCACTTTGCTGCATTTGAAAAGGTGGAACAAGAAAGTGACGAGCTCAGAAAAATTGGCCAGTTGCAGGTAAAACCGAGAAGGAATGTAGAGAGCCTAGAAATTCCAGAAGCTGTAAGGTTGATAAATAAAATTCTCATTTCCAATCAGTGAAAGATAATATTGAAAAATACTTTGTATCTAACAGACCTACTAAAATAGCCTCATGGAAATAACAAAATCCAGGCACCACCTCATTAAGACAAGCCTTAAGGCAATGTCTGGCAGTCGATACTTTCACCTGGACAAAATGACTTTGAGAAAAGTGGTTATGAACCCAAAGTACTTGTAATTAAGTCTAGAGAGAGACAAGCCTCACAAAAATTACAGTGTGGATTTTGGCACCAGGATTGGCCATAATTAACTGCATCAAAAACCCAACAGGCTTGTGAGAGCCCTGTTTGCAGAAGCACCGCCATGCTGGATTAAGAGGCTGACTTTGAGATGGATAAAAGAGCTCTGGGCTCCCAACTTTCTGCAAGTAGCAAGCAGACAAGAGAGCTGCTCATATTCTGCAGTTCTGTTTTCAGATGTGGCCCTGAAGGGTGGAAAAGGTGGGTCAGGCCTGAGGCAGAGCAGGGCTATGGAGAAAATGGGACTGGTGTGTTATTCCCAGGGAGCAGTGCTAGGGCTTAGTAAAGGACTGTTCCCTACCCTAGTGGGGAAACTGGCTAATACTTTCCTGTTTCAGAGTTCCTACGGACCAGGTGACCCCTATATACCTCCCATTCTTTCCCTTTTCAAATAGGAGTATTTACTACTATTTCTCGTCCCTGTTTCCTGACAGTATGTTGGCATATAGGGTGACAGATTCCTTGTTTTTGTTTTAGCTTATAAATATCTGGATCAAGGAGAGCCACACCAATGCTCTGGTTTCTCTTCAGATCGCATAAATCTTTCGCCTTTTACTAAAGAAGAGCCACATCTGGCCCCAGTGTAAAGCACAGATCCTGAACCTTGAGCCTGCTGCCATGATTGGATGAGACTTTTTACCTGTCTTGAGAGGCGGCAGGGAAGTACATCGCATCAGGGAGCAAAGTGAATAATTATTATTTGAAGGAGACTGTGGTGGATTGAACTGTTGTTCTCAATTCTTCATATACTTCCTGTTAGAGATCTATTCATCCATGTACTTTGCCATGTGACTTTGCCGTGTCTCCACTAGAGTCAGCTAAGGATATTTCCTTGCCCCACTGAGGCTGGACCTGGCTGGAATGTTAGTAAACATGATGAGGCTTAAATACGTGTGCATGATTTGGCGTGGCCTCTTCAGTCCTGTGATACATCATTAAAAAAAAACAAACAAACAACCCCCCCCCCCAAAAAACCCAAGAGCCAAAAAACACCAAACAACCACAAAAACAAAACCCCCCCTAGCCCCTGTAGCCTCTGATCTCAAAATGAAGACATGAGGAGAAGTGATTCTACTTGTAACCTCGTACTAGTCCCCACCTAGTCCAGCTGACACCAGCCAAACCAAACAGTAAATAAAAACCCTACATGTGCAAGTGACTGAGACTTTGGGAGTTGTCAGTTATGCAGTTAGTATTAGTTGATTGATATAATTCACATAAGAGGTATAAGCACAAAGGACTCATACCTCATTTTATGTTTATACACAGCTCAGTAGCATTTTGAGTTAACAATAGGGTTCTTTTTTTTTTTTTTTTAAGGTCTCCAAGGATTAATCAAGTTTTAGAAATTCTGCCTTAGGTAGTTCTGATTAAACCCATTCTATAGATGAGGACATGGAAGCAACTCAGAGAGGTCGGTGGCTTTAGGGCATAGGGTCTGACGAGGGCTTGCCTGATTTCAACATAAAGATTTTTCTACTATCTGTCTTGCTGCCTCTTTTTATTAGTTTTAAATATTTTCCCTTTTGTTGAGGTGACTATTACAAGTAAAATTTGCTATCAGGTCATACAGAGATTAAAAGACAGAAAAGAATGTTTTCTTTCTTTTAAAATATAACTTATTGGTCGAATTGGTTAATTGTCGAATTGGTTTCCATACAACACCCAGTGCTCATCCCAACAAGTGCCCTCCTCCCTGCCCATCACCCATTTTCCTCTCTCCCTCACCCCTCATCTGCTCTTGGTTTCTAAAAAGAAAGAAAGTAAAAAGATAAACTGCCAAATGCAGATGATGAAACCTGGCAGAATAACCATAAGCAGAACTCTGAGTGTCCAAATCCTGTCAGATACTTTTACCATCAAGGGATTGCTGTACAAGGCTCATGTGTCCCTACTATTGCAGGCAAGAGCTGCTTTCAAAATATTTCCGGACTTGGGACCATCCACTAATAGGGCTGATGCTAAAGAGTGCAGCCTGAAAAAAAGAGAATCCTGCAGAATTAGTCCAGGGATGAGAGGCCCTTTGGGAATAAAAATGAAGATTACAAAACAAGTAGAATCTTTCTCTCTCTCTCTCTCTTTTATCTCTCTCTCTCTCTTTCTTTTTCACTTGAGAGAGAGGGAGAGGGTCCGAGTCTCCACACACCTGGAGGAGAGGAGCAGAGGGAAGGAGAGAGAGAATCTTAAGGCTCCATGCTCAGTGCAGAACAGACCTGGGGCTCGATCTCATGCCCCTGGGGTCATGACCTGAGCCAAAATCAAGAGTGGGACGTTCAACTGACTGACCACTCAGGAGCTCCCAAACAAGTAGATTCTTTTAATGTTCAAGAGAGATTTTCTTGTTGAAGTTTTCCTCCTAGACCATAATTTGAGTAGCTTTAGATATTAATCACATCATAGAGGGGTTAAAAACCTCTCCAGAGATTTATTATTTTTTTTATGAGACTCATTGTTAACATGCCTTTTTTAAAAAAAAGTTTATTTATTTTGAAAGAGAGAGGGAGAGAGGACAAGCAGGAGAGGGCCAGAGAGAGAGGGAGAGAGAACCCAAGCGTTCTCCACACTGCCAGCAGAAAACCTGATGTGGGGCTCAAACTCATGAACCATGAGATCATAACCTGAGCTGAAACCAAGAGTTGGAATTTTAACTGACTGAGCCACCCAGGTGCCCCACACGCCTTTTTAGACATAGAAGAAATGTGTAAACTCCTTGGAGGTTTCCACAAACCATCCCTAAGATGAACCATCCAGAACCCCATTGTCAGTCATGCCATGATGAAACCTTGCTTCCTTAAGTCATTGCTTCCTTTGGGGGAGCAGAGGCCCAAACAGCACAGACACTAGAGCAGCTCTAGTGCCAATCTGTCTTTCTAGAGAGAGCTATGGCATCTACACAGGTTGCTTTCACAGAGGCAAGCTGATAACATGAACGTGTTGTTTTTGAGTATTACTTCCTCAAGGAGTGTTGTGGGGATACTAAAGTGGTAAAAAGAAGAAAAGGGAATACTAATAAGGAAAGGAGGTTAAGTCCTCTACCTCTAGCCACCTATAACCAATTTTCTCACTTTAGAAAACTTCATTCCTGAAGGCTCTCAAAACATGCCCACTTCTTAATTTTACTGACCATCTCTTCGGAAATAGTATTCCCCTCCCTCATATGACACGATAAGACACAGTTGCTCTGGCAGCAGTTGGGATCAGAGAAGGATGGTCATCCCATAAATGCGGGGTCTCTTTCAGGAAATAATGCAGAGTGGTTCAGGCTTGGGAGGTGAAACTCCTTAGAAAGGTGGTGCCTGTAGTCTCACTGTCTGGTAAGGTCACCCTGGTTTGGAGGTTCTCAGCAAGTGCCTGTGCCCAGGCTTCTTTGTCGTTGATGGCCCTGGGGACAAAGAGAGCAACTGTTTAGCAACGTCAAGCTCTGCTCTGGAACACTGTGAGGAAAATCACACTTCACACAAATCAAATTCACATTGATTCACATCATGGATTTTTTGGGTCAAAATTGAGACTTGCATGGTTATTTTTATTATTGGTTGATTGAGTGCTCTTTTCATGATCACAGGTGAAACCACTTCATTTCCATCTTTTCCTTTTCTACAACTCCCCTGAACGCTAGTTCCTTTTCAGGGGGTGCTAATCCAATTCCTTGTGTTGTGAGGGTGGACACAGAAAAGGAGAATGGTTAAAATTTTGAAAGGAGTGAGGGGGTATGGATCTTACTCTCAGTGCATTTTTTGTAGTACAGTTTTTTTAAAAACCATATTGAGCTCCTAAGATGTTTGAAACAAGTTGATAGGAGCAAAATGGATATAAACACCAATTTTGTCAATTTTTAAAAATATTCAAATTTATTACTTAAATGAAATATCAAAATAATCTCAAAAGCTTGAAGTGACATATCTAGTTTTTTATTGAATTGGTTTTTGTTCTCTCTAATCCTAAAGTTAGATGTGATTATAGTCCTGGGAAAATGTGACATATTTCTGATACATAGATCTGGAAGACCACTGTACATTTTCTTGTCTTTAATAATTAATTTTTGATATATATATTAGGTTCTTTTTAATTTAAAATTCTTTTAAAATCAGGAAAACTATTCTATTTTAACACATTTATTTTTATCAAAAATAAAGCTCTCTAAATAAAGAATAGGCAATAATTTATTTGATATTGGCCACAGAAACATTTTTCTACATATGTCTCCTCAGGCAAGGGAAATAAAAGCAAAAATAAACTATTTGGAGTCCATCAAAAAAACCTTTTTTTTGGAAATATTTCAAATTATTCAGAGGTACATAAAAAATATTCAATCTCTCTGATAATAGTTTAACACTTTGGTGTATATTCTCCCAGACATTACACATACCTCCATATATATATGGACTTTTAACAAGCTTTTTCCCCCCTAATTTTCATTGACATTTTTCCCATGACAGTATGTGTAATCTAATTCATTCTTCTAATTATATAGTATTTTATGTGCTAGAATTTATTTAACCATTCCTCTATCAATTGAGAATTTAGGTTATTTCTAATCAAATTGATATTCAAATAATGTTGAAAAACAACTATGTAGAAATACATTTTTACTCACTTAGAAAATTCTTTGTAAGAAAGATTCCTGGAAATGATATACTTGATTAGACTTTCTGCATTTAAAATTTTCATAGATGCTAATTATTTTGCAGAAATCTTTACCAATTTACAATTGCATCAAAATAGATAATTTGGGGGGCACCTGGGTGGCTCAGTCGGTTGACCCTTTGGCTTTGGCTCAGGTCATGATCTTGCAGTTGATGAGTTTGAGCCCTGCGTTGAGCTCTGTGTTGACAGTTCAGAGCCTGGAGCCTGCTTCAGATTCTGTGTCTCCCTCTCTCTCTGCCGCTCCCCCGCTCATGCTCTGTCTCCCTCTGTCTCAAAAATAAACATTAAAAACAAACTTTTTAAAAATAGATAACTTTTTCCCAAAATTCCTTCGGATTTTTGTACAATCATAGAATTCACAAAAAAAAGATATTTTATTTTTTTAATATTTTTAAAATACTTTTAGAAGTTTATTTATTTATTCAGAGAGAGAAAACCAGTGGGGAAGGGGCTGTTAGTAGAGAGCCGGATGTGGGGCTCGAACTGAGATGATCTGAGCCAAAGTCTGACACTTAACTGACTGAGTCACCCAGGTGCTCCAAAAAAGGACATTTTAAATACTTCCTTTCCAGTTCTTATACAATTTTTTTCTCCTTCCATTTACTAGGACTTCCAATCAAATATTGAATGGAAGTGTTGATATCAATCATCTTTGTCTTGATCTTCTCTTTAATGGGATTGTTTCCATAGATTACCAGTAAATATGGTACTTACTATGTGTTTTTGACAGATATCCTTTATCAGATTCAAAGAGTTATTATGGATTGAATGTCTGTGTCCATCCCCCCACCCCCACACCCCTCCCCTCCTGTCCAGTTCATTCAAGGTAATGGTATTTGAAGGTAGGGCCTTTAGGTGGTGATTAGGTTTAGATGGTGTCGTAAGTGTCAGGTTCCCATTATGGAATTAGTATCCTAATAAAAGGAAGAGCACGAACTAATGAACTCTCTCTGTCCCTCTTTTTCCCCCTCTCCTTCTCTCTCCCGTGGGGGGCCACTGTGACAAGACAGGTATCTGCCAACTAGAAGGAGGATTCTCATGACACTCTGAACGTGCTGACACTGATCTCAGACTTTTACCCTCAAGAACTATGAGAAACAGATTCCCGTTGTTGGTCACCCAGTCTATAGCATTTCGTTAGGGCAGTGCCAGCTGACTAATACAGGGGTTTTCTTTCGAATCAGTTAGGGTGTTCTCAGCTGCAAGTAGTGAAAAGGCTAATTAGGTAGGGCTTGAACATTAAAGGCATCTGTTACCCCCTTAAGAACTTTAGAGTTTCAGGTAATTCCAAGGCTGGAAACCTCACAAATCCATCAGGGACATGGGTCCCTTCATCTTTTCACTCTGGTGTTCAGTACACTATCTGTGTTCTTACAGACATGTAGGAATTCCTGGTTTTTCTCATGACCTTGAAATTGCTGCCACAGTTCCGGGTGTCACACTCAGGCAACAATGTTCTGAGGCAGAAATGGTAATATGTGTGACTGTGTCAAAGTGAGGAGACCTTGCCAGCCATCTAAAGCACACTTACACTAATGTTCAAAACGGAGTCCTAAACAGTGAGATCACCATGATTAGCTTGCTTCAGTGGAGACTTACCCTCTGGCCTGGGGAGAAGTCTACCCTTCCTGCAAGATTTGTTGCTCTAGTTCCGTCTTGCTGGGTAACAAATTAGCCCCTGAATTTAGCAGCTTAAAACAACAAACATTTATTATGTCACACAGTTTATGAGAGTTGGAATCTGGGAACGGCTGAGCAGGGTGGTGGTGGCAGCTGAAAGTCTTTAATGAGGTTCCGGTGACGTTGGCAGACCCAGTGGCAATAATCTGAAGGCTTGACGCGGACCGGAGGCTCTGCTTCCAGAGTGGCTCAGCAGCATGGCTGTTGGGGGTGAGGGGAGCTCGGTTCCCAACTGGCTTCAGCTGAGGTGTTGGCTGAGGTCTTGAGTTCCATGCCACGTGAGCCTTTCTCGGGGCTGCTCTTGACTCAGCAGCTAACTTCCCTTGGGGCAAACACCACGAGAGAGAGTGGGAAGCTGCACTGCCTTTAGTGACCTGGTGCCTTAAGTCACACACGGTCACTTCCCCTTCATTCATTCATCAGAAGTGAGTCGCTAGCAGGCTCTACCTCTTGTAGAAATGAGTATCAAAAAATTTGTGGACATATTTCAAAACCATCACAATTGCCATCGGAGAAGAGTGAATAAGGGTAGAGGTTCGTTAAGGAGGGAAGAAATGAGGGTGGCAGCTGAGGAGACAAGTGATTATTCTTTCTACCTTACGCTCTTAGTTTGCTAGTTTTTGTTTTATTTTGTTTTGTTTTGTTTTGTTTTTTAATTGTGTACACTTGAGGGGTGCCCAGGGGCTCAGTCTGTTAAGTGTTTGACTCTTGGTTTTGGTTCAGGTCATCATGTCACTGTTTGTGAGATCGACCCTCCGGTTGGGCTCTGCGCTGACAGCATGGTGCCTGCTTGGGATTCTCTCTTTGCCCCTCCTGCTCTCTCTCTCTCTCTCTCTCTCTCACTCAAAATAAATAAACTTCAAAAAATGAATTCTGTACACTTGAATTTTATCAAATCTCATTGCCATTATCGAGATAAATGTAACATTTTTCTCTTTAATCTTTTTTTAAGTGTATTCATTTGAGAGAGTGTGTGAGCAAAGGAGGGGCAGAGAGAAAGGGAGAGAGAGGGAATCTGAAGCAGGCTCCACACTGAGAGTGTAGAGACTGATGCAGTCATGAGCAGTGAGAACTCATGAGCAGTGAGATCATGACCTGAGCCAAAATCAAGTCAGACGCTTAACTGACTGGGCCACCCAGGTGCCCCTCTCTTTTAATCTTTTAATATATTGGATTGCATTCTTAGATTTTTCTAATGCTGCAACACCGTATTATTAGTAGGATAATTCTTTTTAAGACTTATTTTATTTTTGGAGAGAGAGAGCATAAGTGGGGGAGAGGGACAGAGGGAGAGACAGAATCTCAAGCAGGCTCCACCCTCAGCATGGAGCCCAAGGCAGGTGTTGATCCCATGACCCTGGGAGCATGACTTAAGCCGAAATCAAGAGTTAGACACACAACTGACTGAGCCACCCAGGCACCCCAGTACGATAAATCTTTACAGTCATTCTATATTATTATTTTTTGTACATTTGGTCTTTTGATTTTGCATCTGTGTTCAAAGAGGAGATGGATTTCTTCTTTTTTTCATTTTTTTAAAGTTTATTTATTTTTGGGGCGCCTGGGTGGCTCAGTCAGTTGACCGATGAGTTCCGCTCAGGTCATGATCTCATGGTCTGTGAGTTCGAGCCCTGCGTCGGGCTCTGTGCTGACAGCTCAGAGCCTGGAGCCTGCTTCGAATTCTGTGTCTCCCTCTCTCTCTGACCCTCCGCTGCTCATGCTCTTTCTCTCTCTCTCTCTGTCTCTCTCTCTGTCAAAAATAAATAAACTTTAAAAAAAAATTTTTTTTAATGTTTTTATTTTTGAGACAGAGAGAGACAGATCACAAGCGGGGGAGGAGCAAAGAGAGAGGAAGACATAGAATCCGAAGCAGGCCTCAGGCTCTGAGCTGTCAGCACAGAGCCCGATGCGGGGCTCGAACTCACAGACTGTGAGATCATGACCTGACCTGAAGTTGGACGCTCAGCCGACTGAGCCACCCAGGCGCCCCAAAACTAAATAAACTTTTAAAAAAGTTTATTTTAATTTAATTTTTAATTTTTAATTAAATTTTAATTTTTTTTTTTATTTTTTTTTTATTTTTAAAAAAAAAATTTTTTTTTTTAACGTTTATTTATTTTTGAGACAGAGAGAGACAGAGCATGAACGGGGGAGGGGCAGAGAGAGAGGGAGACACAGAATCGGAAACAGGCTCCAGGCTCTGAGCCATCTGCCCAGAGCCTGACGCGGGGCTCGAACTCACGGACCGCGAGATCGTGACCTGAGCCGAAGTCGGATGCTTAACCGACTGAGCCACCCAGGCGCCCCAAATTTTAATTTTTTAAAAAGTTTATTTTTGACAGAGAGAGAGAGAGCATGAGCAGGGGAGGGGCAGAGAGAGGGAGAGAGAGAGAGTCCCAAGCGAGCTGCACACTGTCAGTGCAGAGGTCAATGTGGAGCTCAAACTCAGGAACTGGGAGATCATGACCTGAGCCAAAATCAAGAGTTGGATGCTCAACTAACCGAGCCACCCAGGCACCCCGAGATGGATTCCTTCTTTATTCTTCTATTATCTTGTCTAGTTCTGGTTATTAAAGATATGCTACCCTCATAAAATGATCTGGGCAGCCTTTCTTCGTTTTCTATTCTCTGAAAAGTATGCAGTGTCCTAGCTGTCTCTCTTTTTGCTATCTTTGCTCAGCTTTTTGTTTGTTTGTTTTTGGCCCAGGAGTATCTTTTAGTCTGAAAATTTGTCTTTCCTAACTGGGTGTGGTGTTTTCTACCACTGCTTTTTCTTTTTCTAATAATCATATTTAACCTCTGGCTCCACCAGGATCCCCCGGTATAGTCCCTCTGCTGTCTTTGGAGAATGGTTTTTCGGGCTTTATTCTGGTGAAAATGCCACAGTTTCTGTGGAGCACTAAGTCTAGTACGTCTGTAAAGTTTTAAGTAGGCATCCCTCTACAAGTGTGTGACTCCCTTTGGCTCCGTGGGTTTACGGACTCTACCTGAGGTGGCTGAGAGTGTTCTAGATGGGAAGATGGTCACATGCTTCTCTGGCAGTCTCCTGTATGTGCTTGGACTTACGGGCACTCAGCTCTGGTTTCTTCATAAACTTGAACTCATTTGCTTCATGTGCTCCAGAAACCCTTCACAAAGCTGCTTTCCTGATGATGCTAGTCCTTGGTTTCTAGCACTTTATGAGCTTATTCTTTTTACTCTTTATCTCCTTGGAAATTCCAGTGGGATTTTGGGAGAAGGATAACGAACCTTGTTATAGCAAGCCTGCTATTTAGACTTCAGGTCCATTGCTGCTGTTTACTGTGCACATAGAACTTGACCCCCACACAAGCATGTCCACAACTGTGGCATTTAGAAACCATTATCTTTTAAGATGTACATTATAAAAAAAACATATGCATACTGTAGAAAACTTGGAAAATGAGTATAATTACTTTATTTCTTGATCTGTCTCTTTTTCCCCCTTTGTTCATTTATTTCTAATATCATATGGTATTTGTCTTTCTCTGACTGACTTATCTTACTTAGCATTATACTCTCTAGTTCCATACATGTCCTTGCTTGGAAAGGAAAATGGGGGCGCCTGGGTGGCTCAGTCGGTTAAGCGGCTGACTCTTGATTTAGGCTCAGGTCATGATCTCATGGTTTGTGGGTTCGAGCCCTGCAACGGGCTTGCTGCTGTAGTGCAGAGCTGCTTCGGATGCTCTGTCTCCCTCTCTCTTTGCCCCTTCCCCACTTGTGCTCTGTCTCTCTAAAATAAATAAACATTACATAAAAAAAGAAAACTTAGAAAGTGTAAAAACATGAAAGGAAGGGAAGAAGATCCATTGCCCAAATATCTCAAAACAATTACCTTTATCAGACCTGGGTATTTTCTTGTAATCCTATTAAATATTTGTAATCATATATTATATATACTAGTAGATCTTTTTGATTTAGTATTATACCAGAGGTCTCTTTTAGTGTTATGGCTTGCTTTGTAATGGTAGTCTTATTAATTAATTAATTAATTAATTTTAAAACATTTTTTAAATGTTTATTTTTGACAGAAAGACAGTGTGCGCGGGGGAGGGGCAGAGAGCGAGGGAGACATAGAATGGGAAGCAGGCTCCAGGCCTGTCAGCACAGAGCCTGACGCGGGGCTCAAACCCACGAACCATGAGACCATCACGTGAGCCAAAGTCAAGGTTTAACCGACTGAGCCACCCAGGTGCCCCAGTGGTCTTATTTTTTAAGTGATAATTTTCATGATTCTAAAATCTTATTAAGAATCTGATTATGGCCTTTCATGTTTTTTATAGCATATCATTTTTCTGTTTTCATGGGATTTTCTACCAGTCCTTGGATTGTGCTTTCTCCGAGTGAGGGTTGCTCACTGTTTATCTTTCTGTGATCTTTCCCATTATTATCTTTGCTCTAGTGTATTTATATATATTCGATAAGTCATTTTGTTACCGTAAGGCAGCTCTACTAAGGTGTTGTCTCTCATCTGAATTTAGTGAGTCATCTTAATTCCCTTCTCATTTCTGTGAAACCTCAGAATATCTAGGGCTGGTTGCTGATGTTCTGAATGCTTTTGGAAGCCTGGGATTCTGGATGAAGAGAGAAAACTCAGTGAGTACCTGGGTTTTGATCTTTAGTGAATGAGTCCTGATCTTTCTTCTGTAATGTGATATAAAGCCTTGTAATGGAATTAATTCCGTCTAGGCAGTGGCATTTCTTACTCCCTTAGGTAATTTCCTTAAGCTTCAAATCCTTTCCCCAACTCCGGCTGTAGCACTTCAGCTAAGAGTTACTTCCTTCCCTTCCCCTGGCTCTGCAGAGAAGCTGTACACACACTTCTCTGGCTTCTTCTTCTTCTTTTAAAAAAAAATTTTTTTTTAATGTTTATTTTTTGAGATAGAGACAGAGCGTGAGCAGGGGAGGGGCAGAGAGAGAGGGAGACACAGAATCTGAAACAGGCTCCAGGCTCTGAGCTGTCAGCACAGAGCCTGACGCGGGGCTCAAACCCACAAACTGTGAGATCATGACCTGAGCCGAAGTCGGACGCTTAACTGATGGAGCCACCCAGGTGCCCCATTATTTTATAGTAGTTTTATTAAGATAAAATTTACATACCATAGGGGTGCCTTGGTGGCCCAGTTAAGTGTGTCGGATTCTTGGTTTCGGCTCAGGTCATGATCTCATGGTTCCTGAGTTCAAGCCCCACCTGTGGCTCTGTGCTGATAGTGCAGAGACTGCTTGGGATTCTCTCTCCTCTCTCTCTGGCCCTCCCCCACTTGCTCTCTCTCTCTCTTTCTCTCAAAATAAATAAACATTAAAAAATTCACATACCATAAAATTTTTCATCTTAAAGTGCACTCAGTGTTTTTATATATTTTCAGTAGTGTGCAAACATCATCCCTATTTTTGTTACCCTAAGAAGGGACCCTCTCCCCATTAGCAATCCATTGTCCTTTCCCCCCTCCACCTTCCTAGTTTCTGGAAATTGCCAGTCTATTTTCCATGGATTTGCCTGTTCAGGACATTGCATATCCACGAAATCGTATGGTATGTGACCTGTTGTCACTTAGCATGATGTTTTCAAGGTTCATCCATGTACTTTTAAAAAATTATAGTAAGAACACTCAATTATGAAAGCTACATTCTTAACAAAATTTTGAGTGTACAGTACGGTATTGTCTATAGGCACGATATTGAACAGCAGATCGCTAGAACTTACTCATCTTGCACAATTGAAAATTACACACATTGATTAGCAGCTCCCCGTTTCCCCTCTCCCAGTCCCTGACATCCACTATTCTATTCTTTGTTTCTATGAGTTCTGTTATATTAGATTCTTCATAGAAGTAGAATCATGCAGTATTTGTCCCATGACTGGGAACTTAGCATCATGTCCTCAAGTTTCATCCATGTTGTCACATATTATGGGATTTCCCTCTTTTTCGAGGTTGAATAACATTCCACTGTATATACTGCATTTTCTTCATTCAAGTTGTTTGTTTATTCTGTTGTATGGATAGGCCACATTTTACATCATCAGTTAATAAACGTTTAGGTTGTTTCTACTTTTTGGCTATTACGAATAATGCTGCTATGTCTCATGGGTTTGCGGGGGGAGGGGTGGAATCCCAAGGGTTTTGATGCAGGCATTCTTAGGTGCGGGTGTGGGTGGGATGGAACAGTGGGAATCCCCTTAGAGCTCTCTGCCCCATGTTCTCTAACAGTGGACTTGCCTTCTTTCTCCTTTGCTTTCTGTTCTGGCAAATCCTTGTTTATCACTGAGCTATTTGTCTGCACTTCATGAGGGACTGCTCTGCAGTGTTCTCCATGTCTTCTAGTCAAGAAAAACAGGAATGGCAAGCCACACTTCCTTGTTACTGGTAACACACCAGCTTGGGCAAAAGGCTTCTCTCTTCTACAAGAGTTTGCTGCTTTTCATGCTCTATGCTGCTTCCTGCTGTCCCAAATAAGCCTCCCTCCAAACTGAGTAGGAGTCACAAGACCATTTAGGATTTCATGTACTCACCTTCTTCCTCCCTCTCACTTCCCACTGTTCTAGAATGGAGAGTTAGGAGCTCATCCAAATGACATAATATATTGGTCTCTTTCTTGCCTTGAATGCCACTTTTCAAGTAAACATTTATTATAAGAAGTTAGCCTTCTCTCTGAATGTTGTTTTTTTCTTGTGTTTTTAACCTATTTCTGCTCATTTTATTAGTTTTAAGGGGAGGGACATTTTGTGATTTGGCTTCTTTTTTTTTCAGGAAAGTCTTCGGGTGATTCTCTAGAAATTATTATAAATTATTTATTTGCTATTTAATAGCCCATGGAGTGAATGTAACATGACTTATTCCAGAATTCCCTTATTTTTGGACATTACATTTGTTTCCATTTTTGGCTATTATAAATAATGCTTGGAGGAGCAATTTTTGCGTAAATTTTTTGTTTTGAGATTATTTTCTTAGGCTAAACTTCCAGATACATAATTATCTGACCAAAGAAATAAGCTGGTTTTTAAGTTCCTTGAAACATCTATGCCTAATTCTGTCCCCAAAAGGTTGTTCTAATTTGCATTTGAACCAGCAAGGGTTAACTGTGCCTCTCTGATTGAATTTTTGCTCTTATTTAAACAAAACAAATGAATAGAACACATAACTAACTTCTTGTTGTTAGAATTTACAGTGGTATGAGTTAGAAAGAGCATAAATATAATTTCAACTGCCTTAAAAGGCATAGATGCTGTCGTGACAATGCTGTTGTTATTTTGTTTTGTGTATCTGTGTACTTTTTGATTACTAGTGTTTATTTCAATGAAAAAAGTAGAAAGATGCATGTTGGATCAGTGTGATCTAACAGCTTGAGTATAATTAAGTAGATTTTTCAGAATCTTGAACTTCAGCTGGGTCACTATTTTTTATCGAGGTAGACATACATACTGAAACATATGGTATACTGCAGAGTTTAAACTGCACAATTTGATAAATTTGACATGTGTATACGCCCATGAAACCATCAAGCACAATCAAGATAAAGAATTTTTCCATCATGTCTAAGTTTCCTCTTGGCCCTTGTTTTCTTTCCAGATCCTTCCAGCACTCCCACTCCCCATTCTGCTTTTTGTCACTGAAGATTAGTTTGAATTTTTGTAGTGTTTCAAATAAATGAAATCATAAATTACATACTCTTTTTTTGTATGTGTCTGGCTTCTTTCAATCAACGTAACTATTTTGAGAGTCATCTATATTGTTGTGTTTCCAGTTTGAGGCCATTAGCAAAGAGTTGCTGTGAACATTTGTGTACAAGGCTTTGCATGGACATAGGCTTTCTCTTCTTTAGGGTAAATACTGAGGAGTAAAAAGTCTGGGTCGTACGGTAGGTATATGCTTAATTTCTAAAGAAATTGCCAAACTATTATCCAAAGTGGATGTCACATCCTACCAGCAGGGTGTGAGAGCTCCATTTCCTCCACATCATCACCAACACTTGATATGGTCAGTTTTTTTTGGTGTTCAGACATTCTGATTCCAATAGGTGTGTGGTGCATCCCGCTGTGGTTTTAGCTTGTATTGCCAGCTGGGCTACTTTGATGCTATAAGGATATGCAGAGATATAGTGAAATCGTTGTGTACCTTTATATAGTTTTGTGATGTTGGATAAGTTATTTAATCTCTCCGTGCCTTGCTTTACTCATCTAAAAAAACAAAACAAAACAAAGATGATGAAAACTGTACTACATACTTTAAAAAAGCTGTTATTAAAATTAATGGACATTGTGAATGTAAAATCCTTTGTAAACTACATAAGTAATAGATATTATCATGATGATGGCTAAATTGCTGCATGATTTTGGGCAAATCACTTCAACTTATTTGAGGATTACTTCCCAGTTCTGTAAATTGAGGGGATAAATAAGGTGACCCCTAAGTTGCCTTCAAGTACAAAAATGTTGTTGTCTAAAAAAATATATTGATGTTCCAATACCACATAAAAATACCACATTTATGGAAAAGTACTCCTTAATGTAGAAGAAATGATAGCTAAACATTTTAAAAACATGCATAGTTTATAATTTCTTGTCATCTTAGCTACGCAACATTTTAAAATCTTACCAGATTTCTATTTTTCTGTGTCTTATGTGGAGGTGATTACTAATGAGTCCTTTTGTTTCTGTAATTCATGTGATCCAGAGAGAAAGCCATTTTAGCATTCATACCCAAATTCATCTTCTGTATTCCAAATCTTGAAAATAATGTGATAATTTCATTAAATATCATGCAGTCAGTTTAAGGCATTTTTGTAAAGTTTAAAAAACTGTATCTGCCTTTTCAGATCAAGAGCCAGGCAATTTGGGAATGTTAAAAGGTCTAGGAACCACTTTTATTTTGATTTGTATATAAATGAAATCATTTAAAGGAACACCTAATTGGAATTGAGAAAACCAAGGGAACTGTGCTGTAGAGCTATTGGAAGTTTCCAGGCTCCCTATTTTAATAATGTTCTGCCAAACATCTGTTTCATTGCTTAACATCAAATAAACAAATAATATGAAATTTGATAGAATAGCATCTCAAAGTTGATTTTCAAATTATTAAGAGATTTAAGAATATAGCTTGTTGTACCTAATTAATATATTTCTTAGCAGTTGACGAAAACATATTTATTCCCTGATAATTTCGGTGACTTCATCGATATTTTATGATGCAGTTTAACTGCTTAGTTTGAAGTATACTCACAGTGACATGTTTTTTTCCTTCAAGTTTTCTTGAAGACATTATAATTTGTCCATAGATTTTAACAGTCATCTATTAGACTGGAGAAAAACAGTAGCAATTAGGAGCCAATTCCTTCCTTCATATTCTCTGGCATTTAGCAGATTGAAAGCCGACAGAGTTACACCATTAGTCTCCCATTTCTGCTTAAAAATTCTGTTTTTCCAATGTTTTATTTCATCATTTTAGCATCTTTCTTTAGTTCTCAGTATGCCATTTCAGGGCTTGATATTATTGGATTTGTTTTTCCAATAGTTGTAGAATTACAGTGATGGCTCCAGTTCTTTCTCCCTTGCCTGTATTCACACCCTTGGCCATCTCATTGCAAGTGAATGGAGTGACGGCCTATCCCTCAACACTGGGCTCAGCCAGCTCACTTGCTTTGGCTACTGGGATGTTAGCTGACCCGACACAAGTGAAGTCTTGGAAAACGGCATCTGTGGCTGACACCTTGGACATCACCATGAGAATATCTCTGGGCTAGCCTACTGGAGGATGTGAGAAATGACCCTGGTCATGCCTAGTCACCTGGATCAGGTAATGGCCAGCTGACCCCCAGCTATGTGAACTGGTCCAGTGGATATCGGCAGAACTGCTAAGCCAATCCTCAAATCACCCCAGATGCATGAGTAATGAACACAAAATTCTCTGCCAGTGAGGGTCTGTGACTGTTTTGCATTGTTATTGTCACAATAGATAAGGACACATTACTGAAGTCCTATTTCTAAGCAACTTCCCTTCACGTATATAACATTTTTTTTTAATTAAGCAGACTGTAAATGTAGAACAGTTTAGAACAAAATATAAAGACACCATTTGTTCATATTTTGCAACTATACCAGGAATCTCCTGCATTGTTGATAGTGAATGAGAAAAAGTCTTATACCCACCTTGTTTGACTGGATGGATTTTTTAATACCGTCAGAACTTTTATTAGGAGGGATAGAAGCCAGAAAGAGAGTTTGATGCTTTTCTGACTTAAATAAATTTAGGTAAGTGTCTTAAAGAAAAGTGGAGTTCCACTAATAGTTTGAAGTGGAGTTAGGTGATACAGTAACGAGGCAGTGGTTCTCAACCCTGGCTGCATAGTAGAGGCACTGGGGGAGAGTTCCAAAAATACCCATGCCCAGGCCTCATCCCAGACCAATGGCATTGCCATTTCCGGGAATGAGGCCCAAGTTTATACATTGTTTAGCAGCTCTCCCGGCTTTCTAATGTATGGCCCTGGCTGGCAGATGTTTCCCTAAGAGGAGCGATTACATTATATGGGAGATAATGCTAAACATTTCAGTCTGACCTAAAAAAATAGGCTTCTTACAAAAAAGGTAGCATTTGGTCAATTCTATAATGATGAGGTACAGAACAGAATGGTTGTAAAACATGAAATATACAGACACTTACTGGAAGGCCTTTTCTTCCAGCATAGGTTAGGAGTTCACTATCTTATGAACACATTGTCAGTATGTGTGTTTTTTTTTTTAAGTTTTTATCTAAATTCCAGTTAGTTAACATACAGTGTAATTAATTTCAGGTGTACAACATAGTGATTCAGCACTTCCATACATCACTCGGTGCTCATGACCAGTACATTCCTTAATGCCCACTATCTATTTCACCCACCCCCCCACCTCCCCCTGGTAACCATTAGTTTGTTCTCTATATAGTTAAGAGTCTGTTTCTTGGTTTGCCTCTCTCTCTCTATTTTTTCCCTTTTGTTCATTTGTTTCATTTCTTAATTTCCACGTATGAGTGAATTCCATGTCTTTCTCTGACAGACTTATTTCGCTTAGCATAATACTCTCTAGCTCCATCCGCATCATTGCAAATGGCAAGATTTCATTCTTTTTTTGGCTAAGTAATATTCCACTGTGTGTGTGTACCTGCCAATTTGTTAATTGGATTATTCCTTTTTGGAGTGTTGAGTTCCAGAAGTTCTTTTTATATTTTGGAAACTAACCCCGTATCAAATATGTCATTTGAAAATATCTTCTCCTATTCTGTAGGTTGCCTTTTAGTTTTGTTGACTGTTTCCTTCGCTGTGCAGAATGTTTTATTTTGATAAAGTCACAATAGTTTATTTTTGCTTTTGTTTCCCTTGCTCAGGAGACATATCTAGAAAGAAGTTGCTATGGCCGCTATCAAAGATGTTACTGCCTGTGTTCTCCTCTAGGATTTTAATAGTTTTGTCTCATATTTAGGTCTTTAATCTATTTTGAGTTTATATTTGTGTATGGTGTAAGAAAGTGGTTCAGTTTCATTCTTTTGCATGTGGCTGTCAGTTTTCCTAGCAACATTTGTTGAAGAGACCCTTTTTCTCTCTTTTTTTTTAATGTTTTTTTTTTTTTTTTTTTGAGAGAGACACAGAATGTAAGTGGGAGAGGGGCAGAGAGAGGGAGACACAGAATTTGAAGCAGGCTCCAGGCTCCGAGCTGTTAGCACAGAGCCTGACTCAGGGCTCAAACTCAGTAACTGTGAGATCATGACCTGAGGCAAAGTTGGACGCTTAACCAACTGAACCACCCAGGCTCCCAAGACACTCTTTTTCCCATTGTATATTGTTTCTTGCTTTGCCAAAGTTTAATTGACCATATAGTTATGGGTTCATTTCTGGGTTTTCTATTCTGTTCTATTGACCTATGTGTCTATTTTGTTTTGCATTTATTTATTTATTTTGACAGAGAGAGAGAGAGAGGGAGGGAGGGAGAAAGAGAATCCCAAGCAGGCTCCATGCCATCAGTGCAGAGCCCAACACGGGGCCTGAACCTGTGAATTGTGAGATCATGACCTGAGCCAAAACCAAGAGTCAGACTCTTCACCAACTGAGCCACTGAGGTGTCCCCTGTGTGTCTATTCTTGTGCCGGTACCATACTGTCTTGATGATTATAGCTTTGTAATGTAACTTGAAGTCTAGAATTGTGATGCCTCCAGCTTGGTTTTCTTTCCAAAGTTGCTTTGGCTATTCAGGGGTCTTTTGTGGTTCCATACAGATTTTAGGACTGTTTGTTTTAATTCTGTGAAAAATGTTGTTGATATTTTGATAGGGATTGCATTAAATGTGTAGATTACTTTGGTAGTATAAACATTTTAACAATATTTGTTCTTCCAACCCATAAACATGGAATGTCTTTCCATTTCTTTGCATCATCTTGAATTTCTTTCATCAGTGTTTTACAGTTTCAGAGTAAAGGTCTTTATTTCACTTCTTTGATTAAGTTTCTTCCTAGGTATCTTGTTTTTGGTGCAATTGTAACTGGGATTGATTCTTTAATTTCTTTCTGCTGTCAGCATGTGTTTTCATCTAACAATTTCTACCTTTCTTATTCAGTGTAGCACAAAGTTTAACAATCTCTTAACTTTCTAAAGCTTTTCGTTAACCATTGCTGCCTGAGCCCTTTAGTCTCTGCTTCCCCTAAGCATATGCTAACAAGAACTGAAACACAGGAAAGTCTAGCACCTCTAGAAATCAAGAGCTTCAACGGAGATTATGGGTTTGGAAGACGGTAGTTATGACTTCTGCTTCCACAGCAGAAGTTGAGCTGCTGTTTGAATACTTTGAGTGGTAATGTTACTTGCTAGGATAAGAATCCTAGCTCTAAATTCTGATAGACTTGGATTCAAAATCTGGTTTTGTCACTTACTAATTTTAGGTTCATCATTTTAAAAATGGGGACAGTAATGGTCACTTGCTCATGAGGTTGTTGGGTGTATTAAATAATATAATGCAGAAAAGCGTCCCTCACAGTGCTTGGCACATGGTAGTACTCAATAAAGTTTGTCTATAATAATGATAATAGTTGTTTTAATTACTATTATAATGTAATTGATTCTATTTTATACCGTTGAGCAGCTCTGTATGATATTTAGGTCATTATATATTTTCTCAGAACTTCTGATGTTTTGGGAGTTAGGATTTCAACATCTGAATTTGGGGCAAGGGCACAATTAAGCCCATAACACAAAGCTTCAGAATCTTCTCCCAGAGTTGGAATCCAGAGCACAGTGACCAAAGACAGAACATGGCAAAGCTGATTCACTATGGAAGGGTGTCTTGGAGGGTCTTTCCATTAGTACCCAGGACTGCCCTGACTTGACTTCTGTCTTTCATGAGACCTGGTCCTTCGCTTTCTCTTCTTTTCTATGAGTAACCCCCATTTCACTATGATACATTCATTTCTTTCCCCTTTAAGCTAGCCAGAGTCAATTTCTATTGTTTGCAATAAGAAAAACCCTCTGACACATAACCCTAAGTCTGTTCCCAAATGTGGACTCTAGACAACTTGTGCTGAAAGCTGGCATCACCCGTTGGAAGTCCTTGCTACCAGAACCGACAAATTCCCAATGTGAGATGGACCTAAATAAAACTCCCTATTTGTGTATGTGTGCCCGTAGATCTTTTGCCTTACAATTGTATTAAATTATTTGTATGCTTAATAGTAACCTGTTCAAATAATATGTGCTGTGAAAGGATTAGGAGAAAGTGCTCAATTTTTTTTTTTTTAATTCTGTTGATCACTGAAATCCTTTAATTTTTTTGGTTTAGTTAATAATTGTGAAAGCTCGCATGATGAAGACCAGGAAAAAAGTTGGGTTATGGAAAAGTTAAGTTGATGGAGCACAAGCTTTGTATGCAAGAAAGGTGCTGCTTGGGGGAAAAAAAAAGTTTTGACTGAAAGTCAAACCCAGAATGCCTGATTCACCGAGTAGTAACTCTGACAGAGGCTACTATTTATACTCGGTGTCCACCCCCCCCTCCTCTTTTTATGGTATTAGACTATTTTAGCTGGGCACGTGGCTACCCAGCATAAAGGCAACAGTCCCTAGCCTCTCTTGAAGCTAGGTGTGGTCACATGACTATACTCTATTGGATGGGATACATGTACAGGCATATTGGTAGCTTTTAATTTGCACTCTGCCCTTCCCTTTAATCCCTTGCCATGGCTAATTATGGATCTAGTAGGCTCTCTTAGATTATGTAGGTAAGGGCAACACTCCAGAACAACACTCTGCCAAGAGAGGAGAATGGCCATCTGCTGATTTTATGGGACAGACCCTTGGTACCAGCTTGGATATTTGTGTGGTAGAGAAAAATAAGCTTCTCTCTTGTTTCAGATTCTGTATTTGGGTTTAACCTGAAGCAGTATCTATGTCCTATCTGATATAGTGGCCATGAATATGCTTTCTATTCTTGATTAAAATATTGGGGTAATAGTGGAAAATGGGAATATAACTGAATTGGAACCATTGGTAATGAGTTGTATCCAGTGTGCTCAGTGAACAATGAACATGTATGATATTCAGTTTTATCTCACGTGTTTAAAGTGAGAGGAAGGCCCTCAACTTCAATAAGAAACATTATATTATGGGTGTCTTTGGGTGGCTCAGTCAGTTGGGCACCTGACTCTTGGTGTCAGCTCAGGTCTTGATCTCAGGGTTGTGAGTTCAGGCCCCACATTCAGTGAGGCTCCCCCCTTCACTAGGCGTGGGGCCTATTAAAAAAAAAGAAATGTCATAGTATGTATTTCAATTTCTCTTAAAAATGTCCGTAAAGATCATTTCCGTGATTTCAAGAGGTTTGCCAAAGTAGCATGTATGCAGTAGAGTGGGTTTTGTTAATGGCCTGATCCTATCACTTCAGAGCCAAAAATAATTTTTTAATGTTGAAGAGAAGAAAAGAGAATTTCTTACAAAAATCAAACTGTGGTGCAAACAGCTCTATCACTGTGTGTATAACTCCTTTCAAATACCACATGCTCCATTTTCTTCCGTCTTTAGGGGAAAAAAAATAATGACATCATATTGGGTACATTAGAAAACCACATACATATGCTATAACAGAAGTGGGAATGCTTTCCAGAGTCAAATGGAACCAAAGAATGGAAACCATTTGCCCCTAACTTCCAATTCAAAGCACACAACGGTCCAGCTTTTGAGTGTGGTATGTTCCTTGATTTAGTCTTTGACAGAATGCTGAAAGTAGTCCTCAATTGGAAGTTTCTCCATAGTTTCAATCCAAATATCCAGAACCATTTGTCAGAGCCAATAAAACATTTTCTGCCAGTTCTGATGACCTACAATTGTGGTTAGAATTTTCTTATCTAGTAGATTAAACAATTAAAAATAAAACCGTTTGAACATGGGGCCTAATCTAACACTTTAGCTATCCATTTTTGTGATTGATGTAGATTTTTGGCAAAAAGATTGCAAATGTTAAAATCTTTCTAACAATTACATATTTTCTCTTTAATATTCTCATGAATCCTTTTTTAAAAATTACCTAATATGGATGGTCCCTATGTACATCCAGTGTCCAATCAGAGGATCTTGTGTTCCAAAAGTTAAAGAAAAACTACTTTTCTTCAGAGTTCACACTTTCAAATTCCTTAGAATTGAGACTCTTAACTGGGGTCTATGAGGGAACTTACGAGTCTGTGAGTTCACTCACTGAGATGACAGTCACAATTTTGATGACCCAGACCTATAGCTTTCAACAGACACACACAAGCATTCATAACCCCAAATAGATTAAGAGCCTATCACATATTGGATAATAGATATGGAATCAGAGTTTAATATAACCTG
Source organism: Panthera tigris (assembly GCF_018350195.1). Classification (NCBI taxonomy): domain Eukaryota; kingdom Metazoa; phylum Chordata; class Mammalia; order Carnivora; family Felidae; genus Panthera; species Panthera tigris. The sequence goes on from NC_056666.1 coordinate 25,242,993, forward strand.
GCTTTATACCATTAAAAGATTAAAACAGCTTAATCCTTGGGGCACCTGAGTGGCTCAGTCAGTTAAGCTTCTGACTCTTGGTTTCAGCTCAGGTCCCGATCTCACGGTTTTGTGGGTTCAAGCCCCACATCGGGCTCTGGGCTGAAGGTGCAGAGTCTGCTTGGGAATCTGTCTCCCGCTCTCTGCCCCTCCCCCATTCATGCTGTCTCTGTCTCTCTCAAAATAAATAAATAAACCTAAAAAAAATAAAACAGCTTAATCCTTTTGGAATGACAAAAGCAGAACATCTATTGCAACAGCCCATGGTTTTCAAAACCTTGTTATTTTTCCTCAGTTGTAAAAAGTCTTGCTTGCTCTCTGTGATACTGCAGCCAGAGCCTTACAGTGACTGCTTAATGGAGAATATAACTCAAGATTGGAATAAGAGGTTAGTGTTTACTGCATCACTTTCAAAGTCCAGCTGTAAATATACCATAGTTGAGAAGTGGGGCAGTATAATCTCTTCAAGCTTGAAAAAACAGTGAGGCATAGCCAAATACTTTGAACTGTTTGCTTGTTTAAGAAGAAATCTATTTCAAGATTTGATTACCACTAACTCAGACAACTTTTTCATCACTAAGTCCTTTCAATTCCATATCATGTGTTTCAAATTTTGTCTGCATAACTTATTTTTGTTCTACTTTTCTGTCAAAAACAATGTGGAAATCCCAGGTTATATAATTGAGGACTTGGAGAGGCAATATACATCTAGCCAACCAAAATAAAATGAAAGCTATTATCATGAAACATGCTTAGGGAAGTCTATCCTTTTTTCGGTTAAGCGTGCCAACATTTGTGATCTTAGAATGGAGTTAGAGGAAACTAGGTTTTCCTTAATGCCACCATGTGCAAAATCATTCTTTACCATAACAGATGATCCATAAAAATACTTGTGCATTTTTTAGATACCCATGAGAACAAATCAATGTTAAGTAAAAATAATAATGAATTATTTTTATAATATACCTGCAAGCGGAAATCATTCTGTTCATCTCCCTTATTTGGGTTCATTACCATACCCATTTGACATGTCAAGTGAAAACCTCTCTGCAAACCCTCTCGGTATGTAGAGCAGGTACTGAAGTGCTAATTTCTTTCTTCCTCCTTAGTTGTATCAGGTTGATCATGCAGTTCTTTTCGAGTTACTGTTAGAAGGGAAATGTTGCATGGCTTTGAACTAATGTCTCTTCTGTCTGTAGATTTTTAAATTCACATGCGGATGTTCTAGGCAGAGGAGGTTACCAACGTGCAGAGTTGTAAGAGTCCATGAGGACATAAGGCAATACTTGGGCAATTTAGATTTCTTCGTGGAGGGGCCCAGAAGGGAGTAGGAGACTCTTCTGATAGCCACCTGATAGAATAAGGAAAACATTCCTCTGTGAGGTGGCAGTGCAGAAAGGCTGACCATTACCGAACTGGCTATTGTATAAAATTGCCACAAAAATGCTTAATAAAGAGAAAATGAACAGCATATGGACTCTGGTCCATGAAAACACTTCATGAAAACACTCAGGGAAAGAAAGAACAAAGAGCAATCTTTCCAATGTATATGGAAGAAGTAAGATGTTTTCCTAAATTTTTCTATCACTGTCAGCATTTTGGATGGAAATATGCTGTAGGAAAAAGATTAGCTCCAGTTTGCTCAGAAAGAATTTTCCCTGCAAATAATCCTGTGTGTTTTTAATATGTCGGGTTTACATTGCCAATCAGTTCTATTTGGTAATTTTCAATATGATTTCTTTTTAACCCTTGAATTATTTAGAAGTGGGTTTTAAAATTTCTGAATTTATCGATTTCTTGGCTCTCTTTAGCTACTGATTGCATTTGTAATTTTATTGGAGTGCTTTTTGTTGAGCTGTGCTTTGCGGTCAAGTATTGATCAGCTTTTGAAAATGTTCAATGTGTGCTTGAAATTAATATGTTTATAAAATATTTATTTGTAGGATCCTATACATATACAGCATACATATATAACACATATATATCAGTTATGTCAGGCTTAATAAGTCTGTGCTCAGATTGTCTCAATTTCTACTTCATTTTGATCTACTTAAACTGTCTTTGAGAAAGGTATGTTAACATTTTTCCACTCTGATCTATAATTGTAAATTGTTACCCACTCCACTGTCCTCTTGCCCCCCTGTTTTTCTGCTTATTTTTTGTTACACGTATTTTTAGGTGGATACAGAATCAGGATAATTAGGTCTTCCTGGTGAATTTATCATTAAGTAGCTCTTGATCCTTAATAATGCTTTTTTCCCCCCTTAGATCTGTTTAGTATATATTAGCTTTTCTTTGGTCATTATGTATCTGGTGTTGTGATCATCACTGGTTGTCCAGCCAGAATCCATTTATCCTTCTTCCAATAGAACCTCAGTTTGTTCAGATAGCCACCTCTGTCTCACACAGCTAAGTGTCTCAGGTGAAGGCTTGATTGGTCTAAGGGTGAGTACGTTCTGTTTTTCAGAACAACAGATTTTGATTGATTTGAACAACAATTTTGATTGATTATAGGGCATGAGATCCAGTGCTGGCCAAAATGAAGTGTGCGGGTAAATGGGGGGAGGCTTTGGGAAAATTTTCTTCTTCTGAGCAAGAGCCATGGTCTCTTTTTCCCACCTGGATTTTGCTGTTTCTAGTATGGTACGCAGAACTGCTGCTACCGTCTTGTTACAAGCCTAAAAACCAACACAGAGATGTAAGAGCAGAGAGATGGAAAGGACCTGGGTCCTTCATGCAACCATTTGGCTAATTCCTTTTTGCATACCCTTTTAATTTTTTTTCCCATTTTCTGTATTTATCATTGAAAAATCAAGTACACACTAACTATAGATTTATTATTTAAATACATTCTATAAGAATATAATAATACCTATCATTCCTGCATTATTATTATTCTTATTTAAATGTTTTGCTTAATAAACACCTTACTTAGGATTCAGTTTAGCTTACAATGCCCAAGAAAAGCTATTGTTTTAGTTTTTATTTGCAACGGAAGTTAAGCATTTCTGCAATTTCTGTGTAAGGTAGTGCACACAAATTACCAGATTTGCAGATGGAAGATTTTCAACTGTTTTTCCTAGGTGGAAATGTAAGGAAGTAAAAATTGATACTGCATTATTAACGTACTTTAATATATATGTACATATGATTTTAGGGTGTAATGTGGATGTCTCCCAAATGAATTGATGGCTTTATTATCTACTGCTTAAAGATGTAACAATACTACAGGGACTCCACAAACTGTGGCAGGTCTGTGGCAGGTTAATCTGAAATTATAGTAAAATCTCAAGATTTACTCTATGGGGTTTAACGTAAAATCAGAGAGGTATGTGTGCAAAAATATTATATGTGAATTTGAAGCATTTAATTGAAGAAACAATTTTATGGAAACATAAATGAGAAAACCTATCTGTCATTTTTCTATCACCCATCTATCATCTATTATTCAGTGAAAAAAAAATAGAAAAGCCCACAGACATTTCATGCAATTTGATGTGGGTCTTGAGGCTTCAAAAGAAGAACAGTATGAAAAAGAATGAGGACATGGCTCAGTTTCTCTCTCTGTCTTCTTACCATGTCAGCAATATTCTTCTTGTGTTATTTTAGTTGAACTGCTATTACTTCTATGCTAATAATTTCTATATTCTTAGCTCTGGCCTCAAGCTCTAATTTTATAATTATAAATTATAATTTAAATTTCCACCTGAAAGTTTCGTTTTCATCTTAAAATAAAAACATCTAAAATATGACTGATCATGTTATTCCACAGCTAAGATCATCTACCCACATTCTAAATCTCTTCATCTTAGCACTACTTTCTCATTCCTGGAACTGAAAAATTAAGATTAGCTTTTGGTTCTCTCTCAATATGATCACTCTTATCCAGTTAAACACTGAGGTTTTTGAATGTGTCCTAGAAATATTTCTTGAAATGTTGCTGCCTTTCTTCAACTCCCTAGAATACCTCTTTATTCACTATAAACTTAATGCAGTTGCTTCAAATATGGTCAAATACACGGTCCATTTCTGTTGCAATGCAATTAACATATCACTATCAAATTTATCTTCTGAAATCTGTTTAATTTTACTTATGCCTTTTTAACGAGTCAATAACTTATCCACAAAATAACTATTTGTGTAATTATGTTCCTTTTTTTCTGAAGTGGTGTCCTTTTAATTTTTATGCATCACTTTTCTTTTAGTGCCTCATATCACCTGAATAAAGTTGAATTGCTTCAGATCTGAACACAGGTTTGTTTGTATTTTTTTTTAAACTTCTTAAGAGGTACATTCATCCATTTACATTCATTTAATAATATATTTCCTGGTCTGTCACCTTATTTTGTTGTTTTCAATTTCTTTATGATTTCTTTTGCTTTTTTTAGTCTTTTCTTATATGCACTTGGTTTTACTTTTTTCCTTATAGTTTTTGAAAATTATAATCTTTTTCTCATTCTGCAAGCAGGTGTCTTTAAAAATTAGAAAAATTCGTGATGTTCAATGCCAGTTTTGTAAAAGCAAAGATTGATGCAATTAAACGGTAGCAAGAATGAAATAAATCATTATACATACAAATACCGAGATGTTTATAAGCAATTGAAGTGGCAATATTGACATTCACCTGGAAGAAAATTTTAAGACATAGTAATAAAAAGCATTCACAAAACTCTATGTACAGTTGACCTTATGTGACTTCCTATAGTTTGTTCCTATTCCTGTTATATTTAGCAGAAATTCTATTACATTTATGTTCTATTTAGCAGATATTCTATTACATTTCTGGCATGTAAATGCCACTTTTCCTGGTTTCCACAGCTAGCTCGTTGGCCGGAGTGATGGTATAAGAATTAGGGTGTCTACATTTACTGTGACTCCTTTTTTTCCTTTAGTGTTGTTTCATTCATTCATTCCTTCAATAAATATTAATGACTACCTACTAAATGCCAGGTATTTAAGTCTAACTGTAGGGCTAAATAATTAAGCTTAACTGAAGATTACATAATCTATAAACCAAAAACAAAAGGAAGAGGCTGGAAGATAGAGAGTTTAGTAATAAAAGCACAATAGGGTAGCTTGACTATGAATGAATGGGAAAGTCTCTCATTCATGCATATGCTGTGTTCCAACTGAGTCAGAAGGGTAGAAATCCGAAGAGAGTGCAAGGAAAGTTAGAGATGAATAAATCTGAAATTATTTTTTTTATTAAAATTTTTTAAATGTTTACTTATTTTTGAGAGAGAGAGAGAGAGAGAGAGACAGAGTTTGAATGGGGGAGGGGCAGAGCGAGAGGGAGACACAGAATCAGAAGCAGGCTCCAGCTCTGAGCTGTCAGCACAGAGCCTGATGTGGGGCTCAAACTCAGGAACCAGAGATCAAGACCCGAGCTGAAGTTGGATGCTTAAGTGACTGAGCCACCCATGCACCCCTGAAGTTATTTTTAAGGTGTGAATCTTACTCTGTGACTCACCAGGAAAATCCTGCCACGTCAATACCTCAGAAAACCAATCGCCTTATTTATTATATGTGCCTCAGTTTCCACTGTAAAATGGGCTAAAAAATAATACCAACCCTTTGAGGTCTAGTCTAAGGACTGAATAAACACAGGTAAAATGGGGTAATAATGATATTACTATTGTATATTATAATGATATTATATATTACTATATTAATAAATTATATTATATAACATATTAATATGCCAGGCACTGTTGTACTTACTTTTCATATGTTAACTCTTTTAATCCTCATGTTACCCTATGAAGTCAGTGTGATTATTCTTATTTTGCAGATGAGGCTTAGAGGCCTACTCTAAACATTTTCCCTAAGAAATAAAAATTTTTTTCTAGAAATTTCAAGGACATCAAGACTAGTAATTATAGGAAAAGACTGAAATTATCCTTTTTTAAGAGCCAAAACTACTGTTAATTTAAGAATAAATGTATCACACATATTTTTATTTTTTGTTTCCCATTTTTATTTAAATTCTAGTTAGTTAATATATAGTGTAGTAATGGTTTCAGGAGTATAATTTAGTGTTTCATCACTTACATATAATACTCAGTGCTCATCACAACAAGTTCCCTCCTTCATATCCATCACACATCACTTAATACCCAGCTCACTTCATAATAAAGCTGAAAACATTTTCAATACAAACAGTTGTCCTGTCTGTAGTTATCGTCTAAATAAATTCTATTTTCATTTCAATGAAATGTAATGCATGTTCCCACGTACAAGAATGTTTGACTCTTTGGAAGACCCTTTGTGAGAGATGGGATTCATACACCCACACATTTAGTGGCACGATTACCGAAAAGTAGATGGCTTTATAGCACTCATTACACTTTCTAATACACGGAACTGTTGCTTGCCTTTAAGGCAGAAGTGGGAGAGATCCAAGCTAAGGTTTACCCCCTGAGAATGTTCTCTAACCTGCCATGGTTTGTTACATGATGGCCTTCTTACTATTTGTCTATGTATTCACCCAAACCAGAGCAGACTAGTAAAGGACAGTTTATTCCTGCTACCGTCTGCACTACCTGAGGCAGGCATTTCACTGGCTCCCTCCACTGCACACCTCTCCACTGAGTACCAGCTATGTAGGTTGGGTGAGACGGAGCCCCCGTGTTGTTGTCTCCATAGGACCCACGGAAATCATCATAAATCCATCCCCTTAACTTGGTTCCTCAGGGATGGATACACTTAGGCCTAAGGCAATCTATGTTGTCATTACCTGAGTCAGTTAAATCAGCAGGAAGCCCAGTTTGCTCAGTGGCTTAAGAAAGTGAAACTCCTCTGAACAGAGCAGTGTGAAGATGTGATGTTTGGAATTGCTGCAGCTGTTTTGCCACCATGAGGGAACCCAGCTGACAATAAAGCCAACATACAGTAGAGGGGACAGCCAACATAATTTCACACAGTAAAATTCAAACCTTAATGAAAGTTTACTCAAAGATCACTCTACCTTTGGATTTTTGGTTATATGGACCAATAAATTCCCTTTATTTTGAATGCCACTTTGAGTTAGGGTTTCTGCTATGCAACTAACTGCATCTTAATCGGTGCTTATTGTGGTGCCAGGCAACAGGCTTGCAGAGAAATGTATGAAATCCAGGGCTGGTTATTGAGCCAAATGGAAACAGTCAATAATACCTTGGTTTTTATGACTGCAGCTGATTAACTGCTTCCTGATGTCTTTTGTGTCTACCCTACGTTGTATTATCTTTCTCACTTTTGATGTGGTCCCTACACATTTGTGCCCCTTCTTTTTGTTCATCCTTGGTGATCTGGCTGGACATCTTTCCTTGGTTCTCCAAATTGCCTTTCAGAACTTTGCACAGTTCTGCTTTGCCAATTTGGCAAGCTGTTCCCTATCCTGCACTTCCCATATAGTTTGTTCACCTGCCAAAATTGTTTGTTTAAAGAGCATCCAGCTCTTCTGGACTCCTTTCTTCCCATCAGGTCGTGCTTGCTTTTTTTCTTTCTTTCTTCTTTTCTTTTTTTTTTTTTTTTGCCAGTGCCCTACACTTGCTGAAATTTGCTTTCCCAGAACTGATTATTTTTCCCTCATCAGCTTCTTTCCTTTTCCTTAGGAAAGGAATTTTTTTTTTATTACTTTTACAGAAGTTTCAATTCTCTTTTAGGTCTTTATTGACTCTGCCCTTATTGAAAATTGAATTAAAAAAAGATTTTTGCCTTCTGATGCATTTTGTAACAAGTAATTATCTCCAGTGTATTTTTAAATCTATTTCACAGTTTGCGGTTGACCCATTTTCTATAGCAAATAACAGGGAAGTTAGAAACCTGTGTGATCACCATATTGGAGTGTTAGGATTCTTGTCCTCATATAATACTGTAAGGAGTAAAGTAAAGGAGATGTAAATGTGTGTTTATATTGTTTGCTTATCTCACAGTCACTCTAGTAACACATTTTGAACATTAAAAGTTAAGTTATTACCATAATCTCAGGAGCCAAAAGAATGACTTTTACTTTTTTACACATCTCCTGTGCCCCCCACTCCATACAGACACTCACACACTGACATTATTTCCATGTGTTCTTGAGAAGAAGGTTTAAGAGGTGGCTGCAAAGTTGTTCTGAGAGGAGAGAAATGCCTTTTTAGTAAAAACAATTTAAGGATCATTTTGATTGTGGAAAGATAGTCTTTAGGATTTTTCCTAGATGGATCCAGAGTGAGGCAAATAATTCAGAAAGAAGTAAAAAGTTGCAAATTATCTGCTAAAATAGATATAATTATTCCTTACCCCACCCTTAGCCCGCCATTTGCGTTCGTCTTTGCAGTGTGACTTTGTAGCTCACTCTTTCAAGTGGGGACCGGTGACTTGCTTTGAATGTAGCAGAAGAGACAGTGTTCCAGTTGTTCCTAGGGTTCAAAAAGCCTTGTGTACATCTGCTTGTTCTCTTGGAATCCAGCCCAACCTCCATGTGAATAAACACTGGCTGGCTTACTGGAGGATGAGAGACTGCATGGGAGATTCAAGTCGGGACATTCATCCCACCCGAGCTCCTGGACACGTGAGAGCCCGCCTACTAAAAGCAAAGCTAACCTGCCTCTGACAGCAGATGCGTGAGGGTGCCCAGCTGAGTCTAGTCCAAACTGCTGAACAGTTACACAATCACTACTAAATAAACGGTTGTTTGGAATGGTTTGTTAAACAACAGAAGCCAATTGATACAGAAACATTTAAATCTCTGAGGATAGTGTCATGGGAGGAGTGCTGGGAATGGGGGCAGGCTATGGGAAAGGAAAATGGGTGGTGAGAAAAAAGAGCCCAACAGGGCAGGTGATGTCAGTGAGAGGTTTGATTATGAGAGTGGCCGGGAGACAGAGCTGAGGTTGGTAGTACACAGTAAGCTTTCTTTAGTCCTGCTCTAACCCCGGAATCTTCCACAAACGACTCCTACTCATGTTTTCCTTGGATGACTGGTATTTTTCAGAATCAAAGAAAAGGGGTTGTGTTTCCTATCTGCGATCACAAGGGTATGAAGAGAGGAAGGAAAGGGGAGTCGCTGCCAGAAGTAAGACTTGAGTGAACTGAACATCTAGAGGAAGCAAGCAATGATGAGGGTCAGGTGGTAGCTTGGAAAGATACGTCCCACCCAAGAATTCCTGGAAATACTGGAAGTGTTGGTTTTGTTTTGCTCTAAGTAGGTTCAAGCCAATTTTTTCTCAATCTTAGTGCATAGGGTCACCCCCCCCCCAAAAAAAAAAACCAGAGAACTTTCAGCCACAAAGAGCTGAAATCACCAGGTTATACATAGTTTCTATCTACCATACACAATGTTGTGTCTTTTCATTTGTTTTGAAAGTGTAAGGTGGATGCCGAAAACATTGTATGGCACACCAGTTCAGCTCTGACATCAGTAAGAAGTAATTTTCATTGCTTCACTGCTAATTTTTCTTTTAATACATCTGGAATCAAAAGAGAAATCAGCTCATCAACCCCTGTAAAAAGCCAGGCAACGGCAAAGCAAGTGTGAAGTGAAAACTGAATGCTTAGACGTATTTGAGGTAAAGGGAACATTGCAGGCAAGATGTAGAAGCAGGACAGTCCAGGATATTTGGGGAAGAGAAACAGTTTAGTTTGGCTGATGATAGTGGACAATTGTTTGAAATACCATATGATGTATTTTTCCTCCCTATTATTTCCAGAGTCGGTTTTTTAAATTTGTTTGTTTGGTTAGTTGGTTGTTTTGAAAACCCTGAAGCCTTCCCTCTGTTAAATGAAGAAGCTGAAGATAATTTTTTTTTTATGTGGAAAGGGAGACTTAACACTACCCAGAACAAAGCCCTTGCTTAGCTTTGAGTTTCAAACTAGATTTTGAAAATAAAGTCTGTGGAGAAATAAATAAGGTGGCCCCAAAAATTAGACTTTTAAATGCTCTGAAGTGCTAGAAAATCAAGAGTGGTAGCCTTTGTGGGAACAGTGACTGGGAAGGGGTATGAAAGGGACTTCTAGTGATGTCCATTCATTGATCTGTGTGGTCTTCATCTTCTATGGATGTGTTTGCTGTGAGAATATTCATCGAGCTATGCACTGATATTTGTATAAATAAATAACTGAGTGAATAATCAATAGAACAAACTAGACTTTGAAGTAGTAGAAGAATGTTTTCTCAAACCTCTTAGAGCAGAGTTTTTATTTAAAGAACCAAAGTTTGGAGAGTTGGCCTCAGAGAAGGATGAAGGATACCATTAGAGAAAGTACCTGCTATACAGAGGACAGCAAACCCCTCTACTTTGGGAGGGATGTCTGGCAAATGCAAGAAAAGAGAAAGGAGTTGCCTGCGAGTGCTTGAACCACTTGGGAGTTTGAGGGAAATAAAAAATATTGAGAGCCTGGGTAGGGGCAAGGCTTGGAGAGGATCCAGTGTCGGCAAAGCACCCTGGAGGGAGATGTCCCAGCACACCTGGCTGGGGTAGACGTCTAAGCTGGTGAGCTCAGACATCCTCAAGAGTTCTCCCTTACAGCTGTATGGTGCTGGGAAAGTCACCAGCTCATCCCCAGCCCTCTGGGAGGGTCCAGCAGCTGCAGAGATTGGGGGGGCGGGCTCTTGACTAGGGTCCATGGAGGACTCCAGGCATCAGCACAGGTTCCAGGACAACACCTTAAACTCCAGCCACATGCCAGCAGCCACCACCACTGACACAAGATGCCCAGTGACCATGAGAATCCAAACTGTCATGGGTGACAGGGGAGGCAGGCTGGTGATGAGACAAACAGGGCAACATAACTTACCTGGAGGCTCCTCCCTGCATCCCAGGAATCCCTCCTGCCTGCAAGGTGCCAATGAAGGAAGGAGGTGAGAAAGTGGAGAACACTCAAGAAGGGGGCACATCCTGAAAAATGTAGGCATTAATCCAAAGGAGCTATTCTAAATCAAGGGAGGCTAGACACTTGTAATTAGAAAAGTCAAGTTTTTCAACCATTAGTGGAAAGACATGTAAAAATTAAAGGATGTTGCAGACATTTTTGCACATTTGAGTCAACATAGATGATTGTTTTTTGGACCAGAGTACATATAGAATATATTTGAAGGAGAACAGTGGGAGAGAAGACTGGGGAGGTAGGCCGAAATTAGAACACTGAAGTATTCTTTAAGGGAAGGGAAATCAAAGACATTGATGTCAATTTTCCTGATCTCTCAACAGAAGGGCCAGGACCACATCTGATAATCTAAGAGTAGATTGAAGGTTTTCTCCTGGAGGACATTATGCTAAGTGAAATAAGTGAGTCACAGAAGAACAAATACTGAATGATTCCACTTCGATGAGGTTTTCTATTACTCTTCTAAAATAGTCAAATCCATAGAAGCAGAAAAACCAATAGTAGTTGCCAGGGGATGGGGCTGGGAGGAAATGGGAAAATGGTCATTGGGTGTAAAGTTTCATGAGTAAGTTCTAGAAATCTGCTGTACAACATACTGCCCATAGTTAACAATATTGTAATGCACAACTCAAATTTGTTAATACGGTAGGTTTCATGTTAAGTGTTCTTACCACACACACACCACAAGGAAACTTTGGAAGGTGTTGGATAGGTTTATTATCTTGATTGTAGCACTGGTATCACACAGGTCCAAACTCATCAAATTGTACACATGGATTATTTGCAGTTATTTGTATTTTAATTAAAAGTCAATAAAGCTGTTTTTTTAAAAAAAGAATAAATTGAGAGTTTTCCAATGCTCATAAGTAATTCCTCATTCCTTCTTTGGCACATCAGTCCTCTGCCTAAAGGGCATAAATAGAAATATTCTTTCTCCAGGAAATTATTAACAACATTATCCAAAAATGAAAATCTCACACAGCACCATCCAGGGAAATCTGTCTGAGCTCCGCGGGGCTCACAAGCAGAAATCTGTGGAACTGAGAAGATGGACCACAAGTCTTGGCTAGAGCACATCAGTCTCTCACATTTCTCTGATGCATTCACAACACTCATAGGCAGAGAAGGAAAAAAGACTGTCCTTTTACACCTTCAAGTTTGTTGTTTTAGCTCATAATTAGTTCAGATTAAGAGAATAACCCAAATAAATTGACCTCAGAGATTACAATGTGTTAGCTTGTCTTCTGTTTTATTTTTATATATATTTTTAATGCTTATTTATTTTGAAGAGAGAGAGAGTCAGAGCATGACTAGGGGAGGGGCAGAGAAGGAGACACAGAATCCAAAGCAGACTCCAGGCTCTGAGCTGTCAGCACAGAGCCCGACGCGAGGCTCGAACCCATGAACTGTGAGATCATGACCTGAGCCGAAGTCGGCCACTCAACTGACTAAGGCACTCAGGCGCCCTACTTGTCTTTTGTTTTAAATCAACATCCGCAGCTGTTTGTTGCTTCAAACAAGGCAGTAGAACTAAGATGCAACCTTAATGTTATACACCTTGCAAGTGAAGGTTGGAAACAACCACCACAGCTTTAAGAAGTGATACATTTCCTTCAAGGCAAAACCTGGGTCTAACCGTGAGATCCTCCGGATGTGTGCACAGCACTCAAGCAAGACGAGGGTCGGGTGGCGGTACCGTCTCTCTGCAGTGGAGAGGTATAAAGCAGGAGGGAAAAGTGTGCAAAATCAGACAGCAGCATACGTAAGCAGTCAGGAAACCAGTCTTCTGTCTTTACAGGCCTCTTTTTATGTAAGTTTGGTTTGCGTCCACCATGCAAATTGCACAAATTCTCATGGCAGCTCCCACCCAAGAAAGAGTTCTGACGGTCCCGGCACAAACCTTTCCAGGGCCTTCAGCCTCCTTTTCTCGCTCAAAGTAAAGTATTGTACACAGTAGTTGCAGAAAAGTCACCCTTGCCCCTTAGCACAACCTAAACATCACACAGTGGAACTTTTAGGAGAGCTGTGCTCATTTTTTTAGGCCATTTTGGTACTATTAGTGGCACAGTTGCAAGACCTTACTATTTTTCCAAAAGTAGGACCATACCTTCTTAAATGCTTAATTTGCACTCACTGAATCACACACGGGGAGAACTTGGCTCATTCCGAATTTAAAATATACTGGAACCTACTGAAGCAGCCTGAGGGGATTCTTTGTCTATGAGTCAGTGACTGTGAAGCTGGTGGAATGCTTATGGAACAGAGTTCCTTCTAGAGAGACTGTGTGAGTGTATCTCAAGTCCACTGACTTTACTGGTAAGGATGCCCCAAACCACCTCCTCTATTATAGATTTGGTTAGGTTTTAAAAATAACTGTACCCAATTCAGCAATTCCACTCCTGTGTATATACCCAAAAGAACTCAGAGCAAGGAACTGAATGGATATTTGTACAGCCATGTTCATAGCAGTGTTATTTACAATAGCCAAACAATGGAAACAACCCCGAGTGCCCATTAGTGGGTGAACGGATAAACAAAATGTGGTCTATAAATATAGTGGAAATTCTGATACGTGCTACAACATGGATAAACCTTGAACACAGAAGCCCAAATACTGTATGACTCCACTCACATGAGGTTCCTAGAGTGGTCAGATTCAGAGACACAAAGGAGAATGGTGATTCCCAGGGCTGGGGAAGGGAGGAGAATGGGGAATTACTGTTTAATGGATACAGAGTTTCAGTTTGGGATTCTGCAGGAGGATGGTGGTGATGTTACACAACAATGTGAACGAACTTAATGACACTAAACTGTACATAGAAAAATGGATAAACTGGTAAATTTTAGGTTATGTGTATTTTACCACAATAAAAAACATTTAAATATAATTGTACCCAAGGGGCGCCTGGATGGCTCAGTCGGTTAAGCATCTGACTCTTGATTTCAGTTCAGGTCATGATCCCATGGTTTGTGGGTTGAGCCCCATGCTGGGCTCCACACTATGGGGAGCCTTCTTGGGATTCTCTCTCTCCCACTCTCTGCCCCTCCCACCTCTCAAAATAAATAGATAAACTTTATTTTAAAAAAGAAAAAAAATAATTGTACCCAAAATATAATGCTGACTACAGCCTTCTAGATGAATTGCACCAAAATTCATACAAATTTGAATTTAAAGAGTCATCATGCCAATAGAAAGAGCATGCCTCTGAGAGATCAGGAGGGAAAAAAAGCACCCACACAAGATGGCTGATGGTCTGGCATAACTCAAAGAAATAATGAAAGTTCGTGTAAATTAAAGCAACAATACTGATCAAAGAAACCCCTTAACCTAACCAAGTGGATAGACTAAAACTCATCCAACATGGCACCCCTTGGCTATATAATGACTACTGAGCCCTTGAATTGTGGCTGGTCTGAACTGAATTGTGCTATAAGTGTAAAACACACATCAACTTCAAAGATTTAGTGAAAAATAAAATGTATCTCAATAATTTTTATATTGATTAATGTTTAAATGATAATATTTTGGATGCTTTGGGTTAAACATATTAAAATTAATTTCATCTGTTTTCTTTTAACATTTTTTAATAGAGATACCAGAAATTTTATTTTACTTATGTTTATGTATTTGTTACTTTTTAAAAACTTTTAAAAAATAGGTATTTGTTAAAAAATTTTTGTTTATTTATTATTTATTTATTTTGTTTATTTTTGAGAGAGAGAGAGAGAGAGAGAGACAGTGTGAGTGGGGGAGGGGCAGAGAGAGAAGGAGAGAGAATCCCAAGCAGGCTTCACAGTCAGTGCAGAGCCCAACGCAGGGCTCAAAATCACGAAACTGCAAGATTATGACCTGAGCTGAAACCAAGAGTCAGATGCTTAACCGACTGAGCCATCCAGGTGTCCCTGTATTTATTACCTTTTTAAATGTTTATAAGTAATAATCTCTACACCCAATACGGGGCTGGAACAAATGACCTGGAGATCAAGAGTTGCAGACTCTTCTGACTGAGCCAGCCAGGTGTCCCTGTATTTGTTACTTTTTTATTGAGATATAATTGACATACATTTATTAGTTTCAGGTCTGCAACATGATGATCCATATTCGTATATATTGTGAAATGATCACCTCAGTAAGTCTTCTTAACATCCATCACCATACATAGTTACAAAAATTTTCTTATGATAATTTTAAGATCTTCTCTCATAGCAACTTTCAAATATACAATACAGTAGTCTTAACTATAGTCCCTATGTTGTACAGTCCCTATGTTGTACTTATTTATTTTATAAATGGAAGTTTGTGCCTTTTGACTCCCTTTATCCATTTTATCCACCCCTTCCCTCTGTTTCTGGGAACCACCAATCTGGTCTCTGTATCTGTGAACTTGGGTTTTTGTTTTGTTGTTTAGAGCCCACATATAAGTGAGAACATACAGTATTTGTCTTTCTCCATCTGTCTTGCTTCACTTAGCATAATGGCCTCAAGGTCCATCCATATTGTCACATATGGCAAGATTTCATTGTTGTTGTTGTTTTTTATGAGTGAATAGTACACACACACACACACACACACACACACACACACACACACCATTTTCTTTATCCATTCATCCATCAGTGGACAACTTAAGTTGGTTCCATATCTTGGCTATTATAAATAATGCTGAAATGAACATGGGGGTGTGTATATCTTTTTGAATTGGTGTTCTTGTTTTCTTCAGATAAACACCAAGAGGTGTTAGTTCTAATTTTTAGAACCACCAAAGCATGTGCACCAATTTATATTTCCACCAAACAGCACATAAGGTTTCCCTTTACATTCTCACCAATATGTTGTCTTTTTGATATTAGCCATTCTGACAGGTGTAAGCTGATATCTCATTGTGGTTTTGATTTGCATTTGCCTGATAGTCATGTTGAGCAGAATAATAAAAAATACACAGTTGCTTGCCTTTTTTTCTGATGGGACAGCACTATTCTGGGGGCACTTCGTAGTATAACAGAATAGAGAGAGAGTTCATTTCATGATCGTGGATCATGTTACTTTTAAGACTTTGTCAGTTCTGCCAATTTTTTCTTAACATTTTCTTCTGATACTTGTTCCTTTCTATTCCTATTCCCTAGTCTTGGCCCCCTGCAGCTTTAAACTAGATCCTATATAACAAATGATTATTGGTTTCATTTCCTCTCCTATAATCTATTCACTGTACTCCTACCGATTAACTTTTAGGAAACCTTTGTGTAGATTTTTTTTCCTATGCTCAAAACCCAATGATTACAGTCTGGGGAGTTTGTAGATTCTGGGTTTCCCAGAGATTCCTAATCAGTAGGTGGGGTGGGGCCCAGACTTTGCATTTTAACAGGTACCCCAGACTGTCTTACACAGGAGGTCCGAGGAACAATGATATGTAGGACTAAGCTCAGATTCCTCAAAGTAATTTTCAAGGCTCTTTTTACCTTCATAATCTGGTTAGTCCAATCTGTCTGAGGGAGAATGGGAAGCAACCATTACCTAGAGAACGTCTGGAAGAAAACAGGCTTCTGTCCTGAGAAGCTTTGATACATGCTTTACTGAGGCCAGTGATTTGGTCCTAAAGATGTTTCCAGCGCTGCTATTCCATGACCCTACACTTACCGTTATGATTATCTACAACTTCAGAGTAATTTTTCCAAGCTTCTGTCTGAATTTGAGGAAGTCAATCTCTTCAGTACTGCACTTTATAGTGCTGATATCATAACATGAATCTACATAGACCAAGATAGTTTTGACATGTGCCCTTTTACACAAATTGTTCTCTTTGATTTTCTATTGAGTAGCTCCAGGCATCTTTAGGGATACAAGTATCAGGATTTAATCAAATAAGCTCTCATTCCAATAGATAAAGATTATGGTGCTGCAGACTTGTGAACCATATCTAGTTCACAGAATCATTTTGAGTTTTCTGCATGTTTGCTGTTGCTGACTGTGTCTCATAAAAATTTGTATGTTGAAGCCCTAATCTCCAGTCTCAAAATTTGGAGACAGCCTTTTAAGGAGGTAATTAAGGTTAAGTGAGGTCATAAGGGTGGGGTCTAATCCCACTGGACTAGCGTCCTTATAAGATGAGGAAGAAACACAGAGACTGGTCTCTCTTTGCATGCACACAGAGGAAAGGCCATATGAGGACACACAGAAAGAAGGCATCTGTCTGAAAGCCAGAAAGGCCTCATCAGAAACCAACCTGCTGGCAGCTTGATCTTGGACTTCTAGCCTCTAGAACTGTGAGAAAATAAATGTCTGATGTTTAAGCCACTCAGTCTGTGGTGTTCTGTTACGGCAGCCCTAGCAGACTGATACAATAGCCAATATTTAAAATTTGGGAGGTTGCCTGTAAAAATCTGAATTTCTTTTGAGAAGTTGTAAGATTGGCAACATCTGGCTAGAGATGAGGACTAATTTGTCTGCATTCTCTAGTTTTCCAGTCTCCAAGAATCCCTTTCTCTCCCAGACATGAAGACTAAAGGTCAGTAACCAATTGTGTTACTATTATTTTATTTTTTATCATTTAAAAAAAAATCCAGTATAATTAACATACAGAGTTTCATTAGTTTCAGGTGTACAATATAGTGATCCAACACTTCCATACATTACCTGGTGCTCATCATGACAAGTGCACTCCTTAATCCCATCACCTATTTCCCCCATTCACTCACCCACCTCATGCCAATATTATTTTAAAAACAACAACATATCTAGCTCATTCTGCTCATTTATGTTACTTGCCTAGCCCTTGTGAACACTTAGCTTTATAATCACTAATGTAACATATCTACTGACAAAGGTCAGTTTTCTTTCCAGTAATGCAAAAGGATTTCCATTTAACTACCCACACTCTCTCTGAACTTCATTTTTGATATATGGTCATTCTCTGTAAGCAACCCAACCAGCTATAGATTCTTCAAGTTTCTATGAACCATACTGATATCACTAATATACCTTTCAATCATTAAAATAAATTGGGACATAAATCTAAAATAATGACAAATCTTAACTCTGAACATCATGAGCCAATTATGTAATTTGCAAAGGATGACTTTTTATCAACTAATAAATCAGGGTGGCATGAACTGGCAGAAGAAAATCTCCCTTTGGTCTTGACAGATGCAAATAAAGAATAAATTACTTTTACTTGAAAACTTGAAAATAATGGGTTGGGAGTATAAGGATTCCATATGTTACATGATTTCAAGTCAGCCATGACAGTTGTGCATCGAAACCATTGAAATGCTAACTTTACATCTTGCATTTATAGAAATTAAAGCATAAACCATTTTAAGAGGCAGAATAGGTAATAACCATTTGTCAGAGAAAGCAGGAACAGAAACTGGAGACACGGAGATTTGAGTGGAGAGAGAAAAGGAAACCAATTACTGAAAGGCAAGAAAATTTAATCTAAAATTTGAGCATAAAAGAATAGCACACAGAAGGGAAGACCAGAAGTCTATGATAGGGTATTGTATTTACTTATTGGTGGGCACAATTTTGTTGGGACTGTGTTTCTATTGGATTTATTCAAGCAAAATATATTAGTAAATCACAGTATTGTTCATCTTAGGTATCTATAATGAAGTAGACAACTGAATGGGTCAAAATCATTCTTTTCAAAACAACAACATTTTATGAAGCAATCTATCAGTGACCTTTTGAGTTACTTCATTTGTTGGCTTCCTATGTGCTTGGGACTAGAATTCATTTGCTTAGTTTACAGAAACCAAATAACAAAATGTTCATAACTTACTACGGGCCACCCCAGCATGTATCAGTTATACTGTACTGTTGATTAGGTATAGTTGAAAGCTATTGCAAATGTTCATTTTGAAGATTATAAATATTTCAATAGTGGTTTAGATGTTGTTGAAGCTACAATTCTTTTTTTGTCAAAACAACAACAACAACAATCCTGCTCATTTATTTTATCTATGGATTGTGTATACCATTTGTTAACTGAGGACCTCTCTTTTAAAGTTAGTATTAGGAAGAATGTCTGCCTTAGAAGTTTCCAAATAACAAAAAAGTAAAATTCATTGGGAGTGTCTTTAGGGAAAAAAAGTCATTCATGTTAATCGTGAACAGATTAGAAAACACAGATGAGCAAAGAGAAAACAAAAATCATTCGTATTGCACCATTCAGATATAATCATTTGTTTTATCACAGTTTGGTGTATTTAAGTTGTGTCTTCTTCTGTTGTGACTAGCTGCATGTATATAATTTTCTAAAAATGTGCTCACACTGTATATACTGCTTCAGAACCTGCTTTCCAATTTAACAATATTTTACAAAAGGCTTTCTATGTCATTAACTAGCATTCTATAACATGTTTTCATTGTATTGCTAGACCATCATTGAATTAACCAAAGTTTTTCCTAACATTTGTACCATTAAAAACAATGATGTGGTGAATACTCTTGTAGAATAACTGTTGGGCACAATCCCAAAGGCACACAAAGTTATGATGCTTTTGGTATGCATTGCCAAATTTCCCTGGCAGTATGATTGTGCCCATTTAGACAGACCCTAGTATGATATGAGATTATCTGAGATTATCAGTACAATTCTGTACTTATTGTATCATATCGTATTGTATTTTTTTAAGTAGGCTTCACACCCAGCACAGAGCCCAGTGTAGGGGCTTGAACTCATGACTCTGAGATTAAGACCTGAGCTGAATCACTTGGGGCGCCTGGGTGGCTCAGTCGGTTAAGCGTCCGACTTCAACTCAGGTCCCGATCTCGTGGTCTGTGAGTTCGAGCCCCGTGTCGGGCTCTGGGCTGACGGCTCAGAGCCTGGAGCCTGCTTCAGATTCTGTCTCCCTCTCTCTCTGCCCCTCCCCGTTCATGCTCTGTCTCTCTCTGTCTGAAAAATAAATAAACATTAAAAAAAAATTAAAAAAAAAAAAGACCTGAGCTGGGATGGAGTCAGACACTTAACCGACTAAGCCTCCCAGGTGCCCCTCTTCTGTATTTTAAATGAGATCACAAGTAGGAAGTACTTAATACAGTCCTCGACATATTAGTATTATGTACGATTTGGTTCTCTTTCTGCTCCAGTCTCACTGAGGGACAGAATTCTACTTTCTACATTTGAGTACATGAGAAAGTGGTTTTTTGGGGGGCATTTAGTGCATATGAGGCAGGGAGGTTCTTAAGTGGGTTTCCTTATTGTTTTCACTGAATTATAGGAATAAACATAGCCTATTTCATTCCCAAGTCTTCTGTGGGATGAGATTAAACATCTTGAGTTAATTTGGACTGTGAAATGATCTTTTAAACCTAATCCCATTAGGTAAAAGAAAAAGAAGAGATTTATTCAACCATCTCAGTTGTCTGCTTATCAACAACTGAGATTCTCATTTTCCTAAATGGAAATAAACTTTCTGAGTATTTTGGATCTAGTGTCTCAATTCCATGCAAATGCCTTAGAGAGTATCAAAGTAACAGGATTTACAGTGCCACCCCCTAAGAAAACCAACCTTCTGTTAACTGTCAGAACCTAGGAAAGTTTGAAAAAGAAACCAGTTATTTCTAATGCAAGTGATCCTGATAGTAGCGAAAGAGCATTCACTAAGGACAGCAGACTGATCATGGCAGGGATTTCTAGAAGGAAGCCCTGCAAACCATAGACAGTGGGAGATCAAAGAGTATCTACTTAAAATTCCTTCCACCTTAAACTCCTTTCAAACAGAAACAGCTGGCTATCACCAAGAGTATATTGGATTCCCAGGATGTCCTGGGAAAGAATAAAACCTAAAAAAAAAAAAAAAAAAAAAAAAAAAAAAAGAAAAAAAAAAAGAACTGTTGCTGAAAACTTATAAGGAATTAATGTTGCCAGGTTTAAATAGCAGAAAATAAATACAACACAAAAAACACTTACCAAAAACTAATGAAAAAAAAACAAAAAAACAAAAAACCACGAGTGCCATTGCAGCATGTAGTGGCAAAGAAATGGTGTGACTGTCCCCATGTTTGTTCTCTGATAGCTGTGAGCACTTTCACTCTCTTTGACATTTTCCTAGTAAGATCAGAGTTTTCTGTTAATGACATTTCATACACACGCATACACACACAGAGTCAAAAACTGACCCTTAAATTCAGCTTCTCATTTGTAGTACCTAAGGATACCAACTTCCGGGAGTTTAAGAATTTAAAAAAATTCTTAGGAACATACAAGATGATTTTCATGTTAATTTCCTTTATCTGTTTCCAAGTGCTTAGCTTCTTTAAAAATGCTTAGCTTCTTCATTTTTTAAAGTGGCACTGTTGCTTTTCTTTTACGTATTATTAACCATAAAACATGAAAACCTCCAGCTTTCTTCTATCAAGCATAGCATAAAGGAACAATCCTTCTTTACCATCACTCATCCAACATTTTTTGTGTTGCAATTGTTTACCTGGTACTTCCCTTCACTCCTAGGACCCACTAAATCCAAGAATAACTTGAAATCCTAAGGCAGTGGTGAAAGCTTCCTTTAGTAAAAATGGAATAACGTTATTTGTTCTCTATAGCTGTCATAATCCATGATTTCTAGAGGTATTTTGAATGTTTGTGAAGCACAGCCCAACGGCAACTTTAACATTAGAAGCGTGTTGATAGTTGAAGAATTTACACTTTTATTTAAATTCAGTTCTTAGTTGGCATCATTAATAGCATTGCCTTGTTCCTATTATCTTCTTTTATAACCTCCTCTGAAAAGCAGGGAAGATGAGCTGGTGTTTTAAAAACCTCAAAATTCTCAGAAACTTCTTTTTACCAGAGAATCTATCACTAGTATAATTTTTCATCCTGTACAGGCTTTTCATTTCATACAAATTATTTGCATTTAATTCAATTAGGTTTATGATCTTCTCCCAATTATGATGAACATAGATAGTACTTAATACTTTTTTAAGAAAACAGCCTAGCCTGCTCTTCAAAGAATTAACTGACACTGCCGGTTTATGGAGCTGGTGCATACAAAGCTATTTTCCTGGCTAGTATGAGATGCTTGGGACAGTTAGTTCCCAAACATTTCAGCACACCAAGGTTACTTATGCGATTCTTTTAAGTGACCTCTCATGTTTCCACAACCTGATAAAATGCTATTAATCTTTTGTGGCCACCTTTTAAAAAAGTACTTCGTGTGCTACAAATGAGTTCAGAAATTTCAAGCTATTTATGTGAAGTAACAGTATCCTTACAGCAGCGTAAATTAATTCTTCAATAAAAGTGTTGGTCAGTCCTATGAGGGAAATAAAACGTATAATTGTTTATGCTTTGTAAGCCCCAAAGTAAAAATCCTGCTCATTGCTTGTGTTTCTGTGATTTGCATTATCTGGTGTGGTGACAGTTACACATGATCTTCTCCGATGTTTGATCGTATTTAGGAGAAATCTGGAATGACCTCAGGATGCTCTCTCAGGTCCTGCTGCTCAAATCTAAATTCTGTTTAATAACAGTTCGCGAAATCACCACGTCTCCCTAGAGCTCTCGCGTGGGTTGCAAGTGATCAAACAGACAACACCATAATGACGGGGCAGTGAGATAGGTTTAACAGAAAGGGAATTCTAAAGACATTCAGGAATGGCTGTAAAACTGCACACCAGGAAGGCCATACCTTTTATTAAAATCATCACAAATACAAAAATCTCACTGAAATAGGTTTATGTACCGTATACATATATTCTCCAATTCCTGGAAAATTATCACAAACTTATTGGCTTTACATTTCATTACATGGCATATCCCTAAAATGTTAAATAGAACAAAAATATCTATGCAGTTTTTGGATGGAGAGCACCCTTTGCTATTTTTAATTCCTGTCTTTTCATCCAGACATTTATCTGTTTGTAAAGGATTTGCTAATAAATGTTCTAGGCTTCCTGGCCATGGGACTGCTATGTTCTCTGTCATGTAAAATTTGGTAGCTTATAATGTTTGTTCACATTTCAAGTGTATCTTGCCTTTTCTGTAGCAAGAGCCAGTCTGCGGATGTTGGATATACAACCAGCTGCGGCTTCCTGGAGGTCCTGGTCAGTGGATCCAACCATATCCAGCAGAAGCTGTCACATGTAAAAGAGAGGAGGGATCATCAGGGAAATACAAATCAAAACCACACTCAGATATCACCTCACGCCAGTCAGAGTGGCCAAATGAACAAATCAGGAAACTGTAGATGCTGGAGAGGATGTGGAGAAATGGGAACCCTCTTGCACTGTTGGTGGGAATGCAAATTGGTGCAACCACTCTGGAAAACAGTGTGGAGGTTCCTCAAAAAATTAAAAATAGACCTACCCTGTGACCCAGCAATAGCACTGCTAGGAATTTACCCAAGGGATACAGGAGTACTGATGCATAGGGGCACTTGTACCCCAATGTTTATAGCAGCACTCTCAACAATAGCCAAACTATGGAAAGAGCCTAAATGTCCATCAGCTGATGAATGGATAAAGAAATTGTGGTTTATATACACAATGGAGTACTACGTGGCAATGAGAAAGAATGAAATATGGCCCTTTGTAGCAACATGGATGGAACTGGAGAGTGTGATGCTAAGTGAAATAAGCCATACAGAGAAAGACAGATACCATATGTTTTCACTCTTATGTGGATCCTGAGAAACTTAACAGAAACCCATGGGGGAGGGGAAGGAAGAAAAAAAGAGGTTAGAGTGGAAGAGAGCCAAAGCATAAGAGACTCTTAAAAACTGAGAACAAACTGAGGGTTGATGGGGGGTGGGAGGGAGGGGAGGGTGGGTGATGGGTATTGAGGAGGGCACCTTTTGGGATGAGCACTGGGTGTTGTATGGAGACCAATTTGACAATAAACTTCATATATGGAAAAAAAAAAGAGGAGGGAAAGGGAAGCAAGTATAAAACCATTAATCTCAAGGCATAAAGTTAGGCTTTGGAAGCAACTTTAAATATTAAATGTTTTTTAAAGTCACAAAAAAGAAAGAAAGAAAGAAAGAAAGAAAGAAAGAAAGAAAGAAAGAAAGAAAGAAAGAAAAAGTACAAGAAATTCCATTTAGGCAAATGCAATTATAAATGCTGCTTCACCAGAGGCAGGGATTTCTCATGAAATGCTCACCATAGCTATTTTCTGGAGCCAAACTGGACCGGTTACTGCCTCCTCCATTTGGTCATTTAACCTCTATAAATTCTGCTTTAAAATTTCTGTTGCATTCGTTCTGGCTTTTCTGCCTCCAAGGAGCCATAGCACACCATGCCTAGACTATTAGTGTGTACCCTTAGGTTTAATTTCTCTGCATTCCAACCCATCGGATCATGTCACAACCTAATTATGTCAATCCCCTAACTGCACCGACTCCCAGTGCTAAATAACTAGGGCCCAGTCTGTTAACTTGTCCTTCAAAGGACTTTTGTGCTCTGGCCTCAGTTTACCTTTCTAGCCATTCATCTTTCTCCTGCTCCATCTCCAAGGGCACACGCTTCCTCATTTCTTTTGTCTTGCTTGATGCCATCCCTGTACCTAAAAGGCTGACTTTCTAAATTTTATCTATCTTTCATTACCCAGTTAACTTTTCCACAAAGCCTCCATGATTTCCATCAAATAAAATGGCGTTTCTCCCCATCAGAACTCTCCTAGATGTCCCCAGGACATCTCCAAGATGTCCTGGCACCTGTACATCTTCTCTTTTAAACACATATTTGGATTATGTTTTCTGTCCTTCTTTAGGTTGTAAACTCTGAAACTTATAATTCCATATCATGTCTAATACATAGTAGATGCCAAATAAATGTCAAATAAATGAGTTAGAACTTTAAAAATATATCAGTTATGATTCCAGTGAGTAGTTCTGACAAAGGACTTGAAAATCTGAGCTGTATATTCTCTACACAGTAGTATGTGAGTACAAATAAATGTGGATAAGGACAGAAAATAGGGATGACTTGATAAACTAAGAAATACCATAAAGTATTATGAAACATCTTAAATATGGCAGGCTTAGGGGTTGGCTGTTATTCCCCAGGTAATAATAGAAGTTATTTAAAAACTTTTATCAGGAAAGTAGCATGGCCACATTTGTGTTGTAGAGAGATAACTCTCCTGGTACTGTACAGAACATGGACTATACAGAAAAGAAATGGAAGGGTTCTGCGATGCTTCAGGCCAGAGAGGATGAGGACTGAATACAGCAGGATGGAGGGGTGGGGTGGCCAGAATGAATTCAAGGGACGTTTGGGGGTTAAATCATTCAACAAATGGCCCAAGGATAACTAGTTATCCAAATAGAAGAAAATGAAAATGGTAATCTCATATCATACATAAACATCATGTCCAGGTAGATTAATGATTTAATTTTAAAAAATGTTTAATTGGAGAGCCTGGGTGGCTCAGCCAGTTGAGCGTCCATCTTTGGCTCAGATCATTATCTTTTGTGAGTTCGAGCCCCGCCCCACTTTGGGTTCTGTGCTGACAGCTTAGAGCCTGGAGCTTGCTTTGGATCCTGTGTCTCCCTCTCACTTTCTGCCCCTCCCCCACTCATACTCTGTCTCTGTCTCTCTCTCAAAAATACATTTTTTAAAATGCTAGTTTGTTTTTGAGAGAGACAGACAGAGAGTGCAAGCAGGGGAGGGGCAGAGAGAGAGCGAGACACAGAATCTGAAACAGGCTCCAGGCTCTGAGCTGTCAGCAAAGAGCCCGATGCGGGGCTTGAACTTGTGAACTGTGAGATCATGACCTGAGCTGAAACCAAGAGTCGGATGCTCGACTGACTGAGCCACCCAGGTGCCCATGGATTAATGATTTAAATAATAAAGAAAAAAATGTAAAAGATTTAGAAGGTTGTGGATGAGAAAACTCTGAACAAATTGAGGTATTGAAGGATGTTTGGCTTCTCAGGTCCTTGACCTCCTTGTTGTCCATGATCTTCACCACATTTCAGCCCCTTGTGTCCAGGGTCACCCATCTTTAACCTCTCCCTTCTACTGATTCCTTCCAATCATCATTTAAACCATGTCCCCATATTTTAACCTCCCTATTACCCTGCCCCCCCCCCACCACACTGACTCCTTTTTTTCTCTTCATTGCCAGATTTCTTTAAAGAGTTGTCTGGATTCATTGTCTCTAGTCTATTCAGTCTACTCCAGGTTGGCCTCTGCCTCAGCTCCCCACTGAAACAGCCCTCTCAAGGTCATCGAAAACTTTCATCTTGCAAAGAATAGACATTTTTGACTCCTCTTATTCAGCTCCTTAATAGTGTTTGATATAACTGACCATCTTCTCCTCTTTAAAATGGTCTATGCTATTGGCTTCTTATATCATACTGTCCTTGTATCCATTTGTCCTCACCTTCTTGCTCTTCAGTGATGGCTCTTTCTCCCCTTCCCCTCCATAAGTTGTTAGAGTTCCTTAGAACAAATTCCTCTTTTATCTTGTTTTCTCTCCCTTGAAGGTTTCTCTTTCACTATCTGCCTTCAAATATCATTTATCTGGAGCCATCTTCTCAACTTATGCCTCCACCTCAGAATCTTCTTCTGGAGAGCGCACTTCCTATCATCTTCTTAGACATCTCCACTAGGCAGTCTCACAACTATCTCAAACTTAATATATAGATGAAGTTTCTAATTTTTTTTTTCTGTGTAAACCCAGGTTCCCCCACCTCCCCAGTATTCTCCTGTGTCAGTGAAGATATCACCACCTAGTTTCTCAAACCAGAAATTTCCTCACCTTACACTCATTCCTACCTCATCTTCCCTGCACTCCATCCTACAATTATTGTATCTTTGTGATTCAACTGCCTACACTTATTCCAAAGTCATTCGCTTCTGTTGCCATTGTTACCACCCCTGTAAAGCCTAGAGCAGGTTCCCACTGTCCTTGCACACTCTCTTGCCTGGCCTGCAATCAATCAATGCAACACTGCATCCAGAGTAATGTCCTAAATTGTAAAGTTCACCAACAAGGGGCAAAATTCTAGAGAAACAAAGGGAATAAGACATGATCGAATCTTCTGAGATTTAAGAGAAAGAAATATTCTCTTCTGAGTAAGGGAAACAGGGCCATCTGGGGGAGTTCCTGCCTTGGGAGTTTTGCATTGTTCAAGTAATTAAATAAGGAGGCCATTAGATGAGGTGGCTCTAATGTTTTGGTGGCCTGCATAAGCAAACCAAAACCTAAACCAGAGTCAACACACTTGAGTCTAAGAAAATGAAACCTGAAGCCAATCAATCACAAATAGCCAACTAGGCTCTCCCAAACAAGGCAACTGCTTATGCTATAGCCAGTCAAATAATTTCCTTGCTTTACTTCTGTATCTTTTTAAAAAAATTTTAATGTTTATTTATTCTTGAGAGAGAGACAGACAGAGACAGAGTGTGAGTGGGAGAGGGTCAGAGAGAGAGGGAGACAGGATCTGAAGCAGGCTCCAGGCTCTGAGCTGTCAGCACAGAGCCTGACGCAGGGCTCGAACTCACAAACTGTGAGATCATGACCTGAGCCGAAGTCAGATGCTTAACCGACTGAGCCACCCAGGCGCCCCTACTTCTGTATCTTCTTTATTGAAAACCTTCCCTTAGCTCCTGGCAGTGGAGTTCTTCTAACCACTTTTAGTTTTATGCTGCCTGGTTTGAATCATGCCTCAGTTTATGTTTTAACAGCATTACTGAGTGTTTTTCTCCAGCATTACTCAATAACTGAGGTGTAAGTTGGAGGAAATAGGTTGTGGGACTGCAATTCATTTGAATAGTTATATAATCCAAGCTGGGTTGGGAGGGAAGTACAAACAGAAGGCTACTGATGTCTGGAAGAATTAGGAAGGGAGACCTCTGTGAAGTAAGAAAACAGTGTTAGTGCTGTTTGAGCTCATTGAAGCTCAGGAAGAAGTTGAAAAATAGGACATTAGAGTATGAGAATGGATTATCTGGAGTTTAAGATTCTATAGATAAAGTTGACTTGATTATTAAAAAGGATCAATAATCCAGGTCCAGGATGTGACCATGGGAACACAGGTCAATATAGGATTATTAGGCAATTGTATATGTGCATACATGTGTGCATACACACACACACACACACACACACACACACACACACACACACCTATGAACACATTTACTTAACTTATATTCTTATTCTCTTTCTCTCTCTGCATAAAGAGGAACTGGTGGAAAAATAATGAGAAGGAAGAACACAGTAGCCAGCTCTCCTCGGTTACTGGCTTAGATGTCTCGGTATTGTAACTCACACTTAAATCCCTTTCCTAGCTTGCAACTTTTAACTCTTGGGTCTACAATGCCATATTTTTATCAATTTATCTATTTGCTTATGCCTCATCTTACTATCATATGAAAGCTGTTAAAGCAGATATACCTATATGAAGCTTAGACTATTTCCTCTAAATGTGTACTTAACACAATTTCATCCATCACTTTTTTTTCATACTCACACATTTTAGCTGTCTACCTTCATTGCTGGAACGCTTCACCACTCTTGAGTATTGAGTACTAGCTATAAATGTGGAGATTTTGCTCCTGTGCATCATTACTAAATCAATAAACAAGAGTCGTCCCAGTCCTGACCCCAAGGAAGCCTGGATATCGATACTTCTCTGTTCTCAGATGGAACAATTTTTCTTTCAATTCTGCTTTCCAAACTTTAAATTGGTTCTTTAATCAAAACAAAACATTCCAATGATTTTTTTGGTAAATTATATAATCTCTTGAGGATTTTGAAAAGTTATTAATAATTTCCCTTTACATAACATATTTTCTCTCTCCTTCTCCCAAGTAGATGATTCAAAAGAATTCATGAGTCCCTTCATCGATTCCATTGTTTTATAAATATAGCATTAAATTCTCCCAATAGCCTAATCACTTTAATAAACAATTTTTATTACCAAATTAATTTTTTATTACAGCCATATTATTATAATGAAGAATGTCAGTTACATGTAGGCTTTTCTGGGCCCTGGAAGAGGGAGGCCTGATGCTACATTAAAAGCTTAATTTCTGGGGCTCGGTCAGTTAAGCATCCGACTCTTGATCTTGGTTGGCTCAAGTCATGATCTCGCAGTTTGTGGGATCAAGCCCCGCTTTAGGCTCTGTGCTGACAGCGTGAAGCCCGCTTGGGATTCTCTCCCTCCCTTTGTCTCTGCCCCTCCTCCACTTGTGCATATTCTCTCTCTCTCAAAATATATAAATATGCTTAAAAAGCTTGAGGTCCACAAGAAAACGGGATGTACAGATAATCTCGTGTCCAATTTCCCTATATAAGTTGTTTAAGAAGTTGGAGGAACACAGATTGCCAGCTCTAACAAGCCCACCTAATGCCTATCCCACAAGGCCAGCCAGCCTTGCTTTTGCTCTGGTCCTTGGTCTCTCATCCAGTAGATTCTGTTGTGGCTGTTTTTCAAATCTGGGAAGAGGTGAAATAGAGTTCTAGCTGTGAACCCAGACTATCTGAGCAGGGAACTAGACACTTTCTAGAAAAGGCAAACAGTAGTCAAGGGTTTTGAGGTCAGAGCTCCTTGGCTTTGTATCCTGACTCTTCCATTTCACTTAACTGGATAGGTTACCGAACCTCTAAACCCTATGTTCCCATAAGTTTAATGGGATCATCTGCCTCTGAGGCTTATTGTGAAGATAATAGAGACCTTTAAACAATGTTTGAGCACCTCTATTCACAGCTTCTTCCTGTCTTTACATCCTTTGATCTTCTTCCATACCCCTCTTCCTGTTTTGTCTAACTGTTCTCCCTGAGCCGTGTATGGATCCAAGTGTGCAGTGCATGAGAGGAAAAGCTGGAGAACTCAGGCAGAGAGAATTCACACCAGAAAGGGCAGAGGATTCCTTGTGGGAGAGAAAGAAACAACATGTGGGGAAGGAAGGGAGGAAGGTGGAGAGAGGGAAAAGCTTATAGGGGGGTTATTTTAGGAGCAACTTTAGGGTGAAACAGATGTACTGAGAATAAAAAAAGATAAGAGGATTTTAAATAAGTTTAAAAGTGCACGATTGTGCTGTTTTCAAGAAAGAGTGAAACTAGGATTACAATTACTTTCAACTGCTACTTGGTTGCCAGGCTTTTGTGTTGACTGCATTTCCATGTCGGGACTGGACCATGAGGCCACTTGGCTTCATACAGGTTATGCATTTGAATCACACAAACCCATGCTCGGTACAAAGTAAGAGCTCCATAAGTGGTATTCATTATCATGGTGATTATTTTGCCAGTTCTGAAGTCTGGTTCTGGCTTCTGTTCCCTGGAGTCCAGCCCTGGGTAGTTGGGGAGGAATGAGGAAGCAGGAATTTTGGCCCTAAGGTCAGTCTAGCCCTGTCAGCACCTGCTGCATTCCCCACCTCATCTCTGGTTGACCCCACTGGGCACACCAATGGCCCAGGCTTCACTTGGCATCAGCTGTTGCCACCGCACCTTGCAAGGCTCTCTTGGAAAGCAGCCCCTTGGGCTGATGCCTGCCAAAACCCAACCTGCCTTCTGCCCGTACTCCCTAATATCTTCTTGCTGCTCTGTGGCTCCCCCCTCCTCTGGCGTTCCAAGTCAGCTGCATTTATTCCTAAACCCTGGATGCCAGTTATATAATTTCATATTATATAAACTAATGAACTGTGAGTGTGAAGTGGACTAGTCATAACGTTTGGCAGGCTGCTGGCATCTCGGTGTTTCAGAGAGCCTGCAGTGTGTTGGCTGTGCCAGGAATCAGCTAGATAAAGGTTGCAGAGGGGAGGATCTGCTGTGCATTCGCTTGCTTTACGTTAGGACGCAACGTTCAGTCAACACAGGACCCTTTATAGGACTTGACTCTGTAAATGACTTTTTCTAGGACCTGTGTAACTTCTAGCCCCGAATGCATTAAGAGGGCTGCTGCTCTTTGGGGAATTAATTTAGCCCAAGTTTCTTGCATTAACCGTGAGGTTTCATTCCATATCACATATGGTACTTAGTACATGTTTAGTCTAAAAGCTCGACCAGTGGAACCCAGCAGTCCAGTATTTTGAAGGCCTACAGTAGAGGCAAGGGTGACATTTAAAAAAATAAAAGGAGAAAAGGATGGCTTAGCACAGTACATGTGGTAGGCAGTGAGGTTGCTTCCTTAAATGTACCTGGAGTGACTCACTGGCATTGGGCCCGGAGGTTACCTAACATTCATACAACGTGAAATGATTTTATTAGCTACCAAGCTTACTGTGTGCCAGGCACTGTGATTTATTCGTCACTAGTTCATTTATCCTGCTCTGCCCATTTTCCTTAGCCAGGAACATTCTCAATCAAGGGTACAGTGTTGGAAGTGTAGAATTTTCTGTGTGCTCAGGGTATGAATGGCTTGACATTTGAGAGCACTCACTTCTAGGACTCTCTTGGTGATGCTGCTCTCTGAATTTATTGTTTTTCCTCTATTTTTGCTTATTGTTGTCAATGAATGTTACTCATTGCTGTGCTAATACACCTGTTGGTTGTGTGGCTAATGCTGCTTTACAAACTGAGTAAGGATGTGTTACTTTCCCAGACCACCATCTGAAAAACATGTACTATATACGTGTCTTGGTTTTGAATTGGACTCGGGAATATATGCTTTTATTTTTCCGAAGAGCTGCATAAGCAAGCTAGGGCACTCAGAGGAATGCTTTAAAATGACTATAAACATGGGGCACCCGGGTGGCTCAGTTGGTTAAGCGGCCAACTTCAGCTCAGGTCATGATCCTCCAGTTCACCAGTTTGAGCCCCGAGTGGGGCTCTGTGCTGAGCTGGAGCCTGCTTCAGATTCTGGGTCTCCCTCTCTCTCTGCTCCTCCCCTGCTCACACTCTGTCTCTCCCTCTCTCTCAAAAATAAATAAACATTAAAAAAGTTAAGTATAAGCAGGGGCGCTTGGGTGGCTCAGTCAGTTAAGTGTCTGACTTTGGCTCAGGTCATGATGTCACGGTCTGTGAGTTCGAGTCCCGCGTCGGGCTCTGTGCTGACAGCTCAGAGCCTGGAGCCTGCTTCAGGTCTGTGTCTCCCCCTCTTTCTCTGCCCCTCCCCTGCTTGTGCCCTCTCTCTTTCTCTCTCAAAAGTAAACATTAAACAAAATAAACATAAACATCTGCATAACAGAGATGTGGAGCAAACTTCTGTACTGGATGGGCAGCTAATACAAAGTAAAGAGCAACGGATATTTTCCAACCACTAAAACACGGGGCAAGGTGAGGCTGGTTTGGAATACTTTGTGATAATAACTAAAAGGGGTACTTTTTTTTTTTTTTTTAGGAAAGTGAGATGCAAATTGGGTACAAGTGACTATGGAAGCAGTGTACTTTTTTTGGTACATATTTTTTTGCTCTGTAGACATTTTCCAGCTATAAAAACATTTTTGATATTATAAGGGGGAAAAACACCTCAGGTTTACCTTTTTGAAGTGTTTGTTCCTTTCAAAAACTTTCCTCTTTTTAATCTTTCCCTCCCCCAAACACACCCAAGGACTTTAAATTTATTGGAAGTTTCATATGTACACTGAAGGAACACTAGCCCCCCTTGCTTTCACACTTAATTGCATAGAGCACTTTAAAGCATCATTCAAACACATTACTTTTTACAACATTGGCGTGAACGCGGACGAGGGGAGGGCACAAAGCGTGGTTTGTGGATTGGGCTAACACGAATAACTTCCTCCAGTGGCAAAGGCTTTGATCTCAAGGAGCGTGCCCTCAGCATGCAGCTGTGACCTATGATTCACATCCCCTGGAAGGTGAGACAAAGGTAGCATGGGAATCGGTGTCTGCATTCAATTTTTACTTGCATATCTAACAGCTCATGATTTTATATAATATTTCAGTCGTATGAAAAAATATGTACCAATTTGAGTGATAACAGATTTTCTTGTGGTTTGACTCCACATTGTTTGGGTGAACACAGACTGGAAATAGGAGTTTTAATTAGAGCCGGATGAGCTCTGAAATACCTGCATGCACACCAAGCTAAGTGGGTTTTCCAGGAAGATCTGGAGTTCCCAGAGCTCATTTGAACCGTGAACCCATTTGCTGTTTTCCAGTTCACAAGGCAATGCGGTGTGGCTGTAGCACTAACGCCCAGCCCAGTAACAAGAAATGCATTTGCACCGTGTCTGCCCTGCACAGCGGCTTCCAGGCTGTCCAGGTTGGCTGCCGTTCCTCCGCGGTTTCTCTCACATCCCGACTTTGAGCCTTGGTAATTTATTTCATATGACGGCTCACCAGAGCTGGGGGCCTCAAAACACATTCTGCATTTGCTGGTTGGGGCAAAACCTTTGATTCTGTTCAGTCAGTGAAGTGAGCCAAGGGGCTTGCTTTACAGCGGTGTCTGTCTGCCTCCCGGTGACAAGAGCGTGTGCCTTATTTACGGGATCTGAGGTTCACGTCTGCAAAGCTTGAAAGTGGGGTCTACTTGTTTGATCTGATGCCTCTTCCGTGCTCATGTTCGTTTGCACTTGAGTAGGTTTGCTCTCTGGTTCTCCTTCCACGTTGCTTTTCCATGAGCCTTCCAGTAGAGAGCTTTTGTGCCCAGGCACACGCACACGCGCGCGCAACTGGAGTGCTGGGTCTAGAGTTCTGGGAAGTAGAAATGGGGTATATAGTAGATCGCCAACAACCTTCTAAAGAACGCTAGAAATTGTAGAAATGGACAATTACTGGCTGCATCAGGAGACGGTGAGACCCCACACTCTTTGTCAGAGGAAAAGGAAGTGGCAAGTCTTCACCTGACCTGGGGGGAAGTTCATATCATTTGGAATGGCTTCAAGTTGCTCTTCAAATTTTATTCCTATCAAATATGAAGAATACCTGTGCATATGGGAGTTTCCTGGCAAGAATGCTAAAGAAATGATAGGCTAAAAATGGATTAAAAGATATAAGTGGACAAGGTCGTTTAGCATTGCATTCTGCTACTGGGTGGCTCAAAGTGACAAAGATAATTCTCTGGAAGTTTATTATTATCTGTAATACCCCCATAAAGAAGGCAAAGTTACATCTTTAAGGATCTCAGAATAAGGCCTGGCTCACAGTAATTGCTCTCTAGTTGTTAGCCATTATTACTCCAATAGAAAACATACTTCAGGCATGTCCACTTGTCCTGATGCTAGTAACAAGTGACATGTGACAAAACGTATCCAGCACTGTGTTGGTTGGCATGACTAATCCTCTCAAGAAGAAGTCAGGCTGTTGCTACCCAGTGCAGGCTGAAAGTCACGTGGGTGGGCACCTCTGTAAGGAATGACAAGAGGCCCTCAGGGGGAAGGTCAGCAGGGCAGAGTCTCTGAGTTCCTATCAAGTTCTGCTTCTGTGACAGGTTCTAAGAGTCCCTTCTGGAGAATTGGGTGAGCCCTGAGAGATATGGTTCCCAGCAGGTGGGCCCCTGGCAGGTTATAATATGCATTTGTTACTGTGGGTCCCAGAGAAACATAGTAGATGGAATAGACCATCTGTATTTGCTGCCTTTGGTTTCACTATGGCTTTCATCTGGTTTTTAGTAGTAGGTCAGAGAACACTTCTGTGGGGTAAAATGACCTAGGAAATAGATAAAGCAGTCAGGAACTTTATCAATATGTGGTTAAGACAAATCAAATATGAGTTAGAAAATAAGTTGGGCTCATCAACATTCTTTTTGAAGATTTCATGATATTGGCATAGTCTCCTCCAGCAGCTTCTTGAATAATGTGCAGATGTAAACTTTTGTTTTAATTTTTAAATTTTTTTTTAAATTTATTTTTGAGAGAGAAAGAGAGCATGAGCAGGGGAGGGGCAGAGAGAGAGGGAGACACAGAATCTGAAGCAGGCTCCAGGCTTTGAGCTGTCAGCATAGAGCCCAATGCGGGGTTGAAACTCATGAACTGCAAGATCATGACCTGAGCTGAAGTTGGCCACTTAACTGACTGAGCCACCCAGGCACCCCAGAGGAGGTAAACTTCTTAAGGCTCACGTGTCTTCTCTCATACTTGATTAAGAGTTTGCCTGAATAGAAAATTCTAGGTTAGAAGTAATTATTGAAGAGCTGAAAGAGTTTTGAAGGCATTGCTCCATTTTCTGCTTGCTTCCAGTATTACTGGTGAGAAACCCAAAGTGTTCATTTTTTTTAAAGCATTAACATTTTACTTATTTATTTATTTATTTATTTACTTTTAAATGTTCATTTATTTTTGAGAGAGAAAGACAGAGCATGAGTGGGGGAGGAGAAGAGGGAGAGGGAGACATAGAATCTGAAGCAGGCTCCAGGCTCTGAGCTGTCAGCACAGAGCCTGACTCAGGGCTCAAACCTACAGATCGTGAGATCATGACCTGAGACAAAGTTGGCCACTTAACCAACTGAACCACCCAAACCCCCTAATGTTTGTTTATTTTTGAGAGAGAGACAGACAGACAGACAGACAGACACTTGGGATGAGTGGGAGAGGGGCAGAGAGAGAGGGAGACACAGAATCTGAAGCAGGCTCCAGGGTCTGAACTGTCAGCACAGAGCCTGATGTGGGGCTCAAACCCATGAGCAGTGAGATCATGACCTGAGCCGAAGGCTTAACCGACTGAGCCACCCAGGTGCCCCTAAAGTGTTCTTGATGTTTGGTTTCTCTTACTTGTTCTTCTCTTCCTCTCCTCTTTTGAAGATTACAGAATCCTTTATTGTTATTACACTTAATGTTCTAGAATTTTACAATGCTATATCTTGTAATAGGTCTGCTTTTATCCATTGTATACAGGGCACTTGATGTGCCGTTTTAATCCGGCAATTCATGCACTTCAATTCTGGGAAATTCTCTTGAATCATTTCATTTCGCTTCCTCCTCTTCATTTTCTCAGTTATCCCTTTATGGAACTAATATTCTGAAGTTAGATATTTTACACTGGCTCTCTAATTTTTATCTTTCCTTTTTCCTCTTTTCATCTCTTTATCTTTTTGCTCCACTTTTTGAGAGATTTCTTTATCTTCCAACTCTTCTATCGAATTTGTGCTCCCTGAATGTTCTATTTTTAGAGTCCTGTTCTAGTTTCATGGATGCAATACTTTTTAATTTAATTTAATTTAATTTAATTTAATTTAATTTAATTTAATTTAATTTAATTTAATTTTAGAGAGAGAGCATGCACACCAGCTGGGAAGAGGCAGAGGAAGGAAGAGAGAAGGAGCTTGATGCAGAGCTCAATCCCATGACTCTAGGATCATGACCTGAGCTGAAATCAAGAGTCAGATGCTCAACCAGCTGAGCCACCCAGGCACCCCAGATGCAATACTTCTATATCACTCTGAGGATGTTCACTTTTTTCCCTTCTCTCTTCTATACTCTGTTTCTTCCAAGGACTGATTTGTTTGTTTCTATTTTTGTTTCAGTCTGTCTTCTACGTTCAAGATATCCTTCAGATGTGAGTTGCTTGTTGGATGAATAGAAAGCTTGGGCTCATAGGTGGGGCTTGTTGACTTTGTTTTACTGCAGGGTAACCTGGGTGGTCTCAGGGTCACTCAGAGTTGTGCTCTCCATGAAGACACCAGACTGAAGGGGCCTAAAATACAGCTCTCACTTGCTCACCAATTCATGAACACTAGTCAGGGACTACATCTTCCTGAAGGGATGCCTTTTTCTTCCTACAAAGGTGTGATCTTTTTAAGTCTTTTTAACATGGTCAAAGCTATATCTGCCCAGAGGGATCAACTTTTTCTAATTCACACACAAAAGCTTTGCACAGGCCAGTAGAGGCCCTGGAAAGGCTGGCTGGGGTTCTCCCCAAGTCAATATCTTGAAATCTTTTGTGTCGAGCTGGTCAAATTCTCCAAGGAAGAACTTTTCAAACTCCAACCCACAGAGGAAGGGACTGGTCTGTAGGGATTTGGGACTGAATAGGGCACACAGTCCATTTAGCTTTCAGTGTTCATTATGGTCACTTTATCTACATCTTCGGTAGAATATCTTTGCCTTATAGTGGCTGCTGTCCTCCAATCTGAGACCCTAGTTTATCTTCTCTAGACAGCTCCTGAAGTGGGGAAGTGGCCCTAGGTTTTCCTCAGTCTTTCTTATTGTGGCCTCAACCTGGAACCCTACCAACCAGTTCCAGAGGCACTTAGTGCTACCAGTTCCTAATATTTTGAGGCTTCCACATTGTAAACTGGGTCTGTTATCAGTTTCTCCTACTGTTGACTTGGCATTCTGATTCCTGAGGTCTGTTAGCCAGTTGTCACTCTTCCTCTGAATTTCAATTTACAAAATTTTGT
Organism: Panthera tigris; assembly: GCF_018350195.1. Lineage (NCBI taxonomy): Eukaryota > Metazoa > Chordata > Mammalia > Carnivora > Felidae > Panthera > Panthera tigris. Next base: position 25,280,082 of record NC_056666.1, read on the forward strand.
TATTCTCTCCTCTCCAATTCTCCCTGTTCTTCTTGGTCTTGTTTTTTTCTTTGTTGTTTTGTTTTTTTTTTTAAGTTCCTTTAATGTAACATTGGATTTGAGAAGCAAATAAAATTAGATTCAGGAGTTTAATTTGCTACTTTACTTGGAACAAGCTATAGGTTTTCTCCAGACTCCAGGAAAAATGTCCTGGATATCTACTCTGGATACAATGCCTGAATTTAACTTGGGTTATCTCCCATTGGGAAGAAACTGAAAGTCTCTATGTGGTTGTCTATGTTCTATTGTTAGATCAGTTTTATGAAAAATGTTTAGAAATATTTTTTGGAGGGAAGTTGTATATATATGCATATATATATATATATATATATATATGTATAATATACACATATATATATATATATAAATGAAATGTATGTATGTATATATGAGTCTCCAGCTCAGGCCATTCAACTGCCTGCTTGACATATGCACTTGGATATAAGACATGCGTACTCAGTTTCATATGAGCAAAGCTCAACTCCTGATCCTTCCTTCCAACACCTGCTTCCCCATGGCCTCCTCACCTCAGTTCATGTCAACTCCTCTCTCCCGTTGCCTGGGCCAAAAGTCTTGGGAGTATCCCTGACTTCTCTCTTTCTCTCACTGCCTTTATCTTCAAAATGTACCCAGAATCTGACCTCTTCTCATTATCTCCACTGCCGTGATCTGAGCCACTCTCAACTCCTGCTTGAATTTAAGGACTAGGCCAAGTTTTTGATATGCAAGTAGACCTGGAGCTGGCTTTGAAAGGTATAAGCTAGAGAAAACTAAATCACTCAGATTGGCAATTTGGGAGAATCTTTCTTTCTTTTTAAGAAGAAAAGGCAGAGAAGAGAAGAGACAGTAAAGTGATCCACTGGGAGAATGAAAGCCTAGTTGAGAAATGGCCACGGGGATTTTGAGGAGTTGCCAAATGTAATACTTGACTTGGAACTTATTGGCATTGCTGCAATGTATATTGCCTTCCATCACTACAAATCTTTGATTTTCTAATTTACTGTTTTGCTTTGCATACAATGGCCTTATAAGAATGTTCTTGTTTTGTTTGTTGTTTTCATGAAGATAGAAATTAGTGGGGAGGACAAGATAAAAGGGTAAAGTTTCAAGTCTATACCAGCTCTTTGTAATATAGGAACAAAATGCTTACAGAAGTGAAACAATCCATAACCTGAATCAAATTATCAGAAGCTGGGTGATATATAGAATTCCCTCTAAATTAGATGTTGTCTGGGGCACGGAAAGCAGAGGGAAGTTTGAGCCAGTATTTCCTACATGATCATGGGAATGGCAGCCTTAGCTAATATTTGAGCTACTGAATATGCTTTTGTTTTGTGTGTGTGTGTGTGTGTGTGTGTGTGTGGTAACGAATAAAACTATGACTTAAAATGATATCTCAAAAAACAAAAACCAAAAAACAGTTTGAGCCAAACAATAATGTTGCCTATAGCCTCCGAACTTGACTTTCTCAGCTCCATTTTATCTATCGATCTATCTATCTATCTATCCATCTATCTATCTATCTATCTATCACCTACCTAATCTTCCTCCCTCCCTCCCTTCCTTCCTTGAGAGAGACAAAGACCGTGCAAGTGGGGAAGGGGCAGAGAGAGAGGAAAAGAGAGAGAATATCAAGCAGTCTCCACACTGTCAGTGCAGAGGCCAATGTGGGGCTCGAAATCACGAAGCTGTGAGATCATGATCTGAGCTGAAACCAAGAGTCGGACACTTAACTGACTGACCTACCCAGGCATCCTTCTCGGTTCCATTATCTTTCCCCTGCCCCAAATCAACCAGTCAGCTATTCACCTGGTCCCACCTGGGCCTTACTAATACCAGCAACTGTTCCATCTCTGCCTCTAATTGCGCTCTGCCAGAAGCTCTAGGTTCTGGAAGACATGGAATGGGATCGAGAACACCGGAGGCACTTGTGTCTTCACAGTCTCCTTGCTTTCGTCTACCTTCTGTGATCCACTGTGTCAGCTGCTTTTCTGTCACTAGTTTAGTTCTTTTCTCTACTATTCTCCTATTATACCAATATTAAAAATTGAAATCTAGATCTCAACGAGGCTTCTGGATGGTACACACACATTCATGATCTCTTATCTCATCTGGCTCTCAATTCTGGCAATCTGTGTAGGTATCTTTCTCATCAGCTTTCTCCACAGCAGCTATTTAAAACTTTCTCTGCTCTCCTCAAATTACCTAACCTACCACTTCAGTTCCCTTGCTCTCAGCATGTGCCTTTGCCTCCTACTTGATGGGGAAAATAGAAATCACAAAAAGGGAAATTGCCCAGCTCCCTGCCATCTCACGCACAGATTCCCACTGCAAGTGCCCCCATCCTTTTCCCCCTTGCCATCTGTCATAGACAAGAGGTGCCTCTCCTCCAGACAAAACTCATCTCTGTGCCCTCAAGCTCTGTGTTCCCCCACCTCTCCACTCCTCTAGAAGCTTACTCCTCCATTATCCCCATCATCTGATAGCTTCACCGTCTCCCCTCCCTTCCTGCTCTTGCCAGTTAGCACATAAGCACACTCTCGTGTCTGCTGTCTCAGCACACAAAACGAACAAATGAAAGAAAGAAAACCACCAAAACTTCCTTTACATCCCCTTTCAGCTATCATTCTTCCTCTCTTTTCTTCTCAAACTTTTCAGAGTGGCTTCACTTGTTGCCTTCATTTCCTCATGTCTTTTCCAAGGTTACTAGGAATTGCTTTGCTATGAATCTAGTAGACTCTTTTTGTTCTTGTCTTTTTGCACTTTTCAGTTGGTCCCACTGGTCATGTCCTTGTGCTTAAAATAATCTCTCCTCTGGACTTCTTTAAAATAGCACTTTCCTGATTTGTTTGGATTTTTTTCTCTTTAACACTCTAATTGCTTTATTTCATAGAATCCTCTTTCTTTGCCCATCATGGCATGACTCAGGATATCAGATCAAACCTCTAATTTTTCCTTTTCTCTGTACACCCTCCAAGAGAATTGTCACCCACTCTCATTATTTCATGGACCATGGCTCTCAAATCTGTGTCATTAAGGCTTCATATACCTTTCAAGTGTGTGTGTGTACTTAAATATCATATATATAGATGACATCACATATATATCACATTTCTGTATCTTCCAAGATGTTCATAGCCAATATTTCCTCAATGAGCTCTCATTTTTCTCCACAAGCAGATTCCTTCTATCATCCTTGAATCCAGTTGTTCTACTTAGACATTGAGGCATCTTCTCTCTACCTCTTTCCTCACATTCAAAAAGTCACCATGTCCTATTGTTTTTACTTCCCAAATATCTCTTCCCATTTCTCTCTGTCTCCAGTGCTTACAACCTTGGTTGAAGCCACCATTATCTCTTTCTGAACTGCTATCTAATTCACTACCCATCCTTGTTCCATCCATTCTCAAACCAGAGTAACTTCTGAAATGCAAATGGGACCACCTGACTCCCTGCTCAAAACATGTCAATGACTCCCCAGTGCCCTAGCCCTATAATTCTAGTTCCTCCAAAACATTCAGAGGTCATCCTCATCAGGGTCTGCTAAATATTTTTCTCTTTTGTTCATCTTCAGCTTCTAATTTGTTTTCAGTGAACATACATTACTTAATATTATTTTAAAAGTCATAACAAGTGGATTAGCCAGAAAGAAGTGAGGCCTGCAAAAGAAATGAAGAGCTAACAAAGAGGAAGAGAGAAGGAGAACTAGTAGACCCTGGATCATGGGAACTAAGGAAGGATGGCACTTTAAGAAAATGGTAGGGTCAATACTATAATGAGCCTTGGGGAGATTAATTAATTTGAGGACTGAAAAGAATGCCTTGGGTTATTGATAGAGCAGTCTGTGAATTTTTGAAGGTAAAAGTCAGTGGCAGTCGGCTGAAGACTCAGGGGCAGTTGGAGAAATGAGGATCTCCAGAGAATATTACTCCTATGATATGGTGGATTCCACAGTGAATATGATCAGTTGATGGGGAATGAGAAAATGAGTAAGTAGGCAGGGAGACTTTAATATTGAATATGCAGTAACTGGAATAGCCAAAGTCAGAATTTCCAGCTACTGGAGATAAAAGATCATGAGTACAGTGGGTGGGAATTGCCAAGAGAAGAAATCCTCAAAAACCAGAGAGATGCATAGACTGAATGTAGCTACAGATAAGTCTGTAGGTGTAGGACAGGAAGTCAAGGTATTTTCTGCCTGTTACATTAATTTTCATCTTAATTTTGAAGGCAAGTTCATGTGAGTAACAATACAGACCCAGGTTTATAATTGATAATTTCACATCAAAGTATTTTAAAACAATAAATGATATACACTATTTATAAGGACAATTTATCCTAATTACATAAAGAAATCTTCATTAGAAAGATTTTGTTTTGGTTTACAAGTTCGCTCTAGGAAATGCTAAGAATTTATAAAATCTGATGTCAAACTGTAAAATTAAATCTTGTCATGCTAAGAAAATATTTTAAATTGCTTAAAATAAAAATAAGGCCAAGAATTATCTCAATATGGATATATTAAAATGGATAATAAAATTTCCACAATCTTCTTCAATATTAGAACAAGTCTGACTTCTTAATGTTGTCTTGTTTGCATTCATATTTATCTCCAAAAATTGGCACATGATTAGAAGGAATTCAAAACCAAAGACATGCTAATATTTAAAACACCTTACCAGATATAGGATTTATCCCCCATGGGAGCAAAAATGCAAAGATATCCGGAAAAGATGAAGGCAAAGAATTGAAAAGGAAAAAAAAAAAACAAAAACAGAAACAAAAAAAAAACCCCAAACCCCCAAACAAACCCTTGAGTGAAATCACTTTCCCAATTTTATTTTGATTTCTTTTCAGCTTTCAAGAGCAGCTTAATATGGAAAAAATAAAGCACAGGGCTGGAGAGAAGAGCCACAATTTTTCTTCTTCAATGTCAAAGAAATAGCTTTCCCTGCTCCTACTAAATTGGAACCAAGCTCATAAGGATGAAAATAAATGACTAATTTCTTGGGAAATAACCTTAAATGAAAGATTCTTTTGGCTCAATGGTTGCTTTTCTTAAACTCCAGTTGACTTAACCTCATTCTCAAGGCCTCTTCTGCCCTTCCTTTCAAAGCACCCTACTGGTATCCAGTGTGCCTTAAAAGTCTATCTCGTTACTTGCTATCCATTTGGGAAATGTTTTCCTTTTCTGATACAATTTGTGGGAAGGAGTAAGTCAAATGTGAATATGCTAAATTTTTTTAAAAAAAAACTTATTTCTAATGTTTAAGATTTTAAAAAATGGAACCTAAAAAAATATTACCAGAAAATTTTACCAAGTAATGTTTCCACCAACTCTGACAAAACCCCTGATACTCTAAAATTTTTAAATATATACCTACATATTAATTGTAGTCTTCTCTTTTTGGCTAAAATTCTATAAAATGATACTTCTTAGTGTCATCTATGCAAGAACTTCAAATTTCAGTGAAAGGAACTGAATTAATGTTATAAAAGAATGATCCTTCTTCCTCTTCTGGCAAAGACCATGTTCATTTCAGAGCCCAATCTTGCATGATTTTTGCCAGGGTAGCTGTTTAGAACTGCAGAGCTGGCCCTAAGCACAGTAGCTAAGACAGCAATTATAAAAAAAAAACAGAAACAAAAACAAAAAAAAAAAAACCAAACATTTTTTTTCCAGCAGTGGAAATCTTTTCTTCCCCCTTCCCCCAAACAAAACCTTAACTATCTCATGAAATTCACATATACATAAATATACATATGTAAGATAAAATAGAATATTTGAAGAGAAAAGTAGGGTGTGGGTTCCTAGAACTCTGCCTGTTCCTTCTTGTTCTTTACATAAACTCTCAAGGTGTCTTCTCTGATTCTGTGATACACACAAAAAACTTCATCTTCATAACAGGAGGAAGGCCAATCTTTGGTCTCCATGCCTCTATTTCTTAGAATTTCTCTCTCACTACAACACGCCTCCCCTTGCCGCTCACTCCTCAACTAGTGATGTAAGCCTGCTCATGGCTCGTTCACTCCACACAGATCTGCTCCTCCACACTTACTCTTCCAACAGCTGCCCCAAACCACTCCTTGTACCACAATCCTAAAAACGAATCCCCTCCAATCCAATGGTCTCAGCTACACATTTGGGAGAAAACAGTTTGCACACATTGCTATGGAGTTTTACATGAGTGATAGCCTTGCTTATTACTCTTCCCAGATTTAAAAATTTATGTTACAAATTTTAGCGAAGAGAGTTTTTAAGCCAAATATTTAGTTTATGAAATTTCAAATTATATACCAAAGTGATACATTTTAGGCAGCACAAATAAAACAGTTCTATTTAGGAAGGTCTTATGGGCCCTCCTAAAATGGTACGTGTAGAACATGGTTTGTATGTTATACCAGCCTGTCTCAGTATCCTCCTAAGAGAGATGGAATGGGGACCCCAAGCCAGTTCCAGGACCAACACAGAGATCCTGATAAAACATTTTCGTGAGGTCATTGCTTCAATCTGACTTTAAGATATGATATGATATGATATGATGTGATATGGATATGATATGGATAAGATAAGCAGGTGGCAGGTCTTTGTTTTCTTTGTCAATCAGGAAAAGGTGTTGCTGATCACCTGTGAGGTGATATGAAAGGCACTATAAGGAAGACACAGTCCAGTCCTCTAGGAGTGTACTGGGTGAGGAGCGAGGTATGTGGCAGCTGGTGGCCCAGAACAGCCTTCTCTCTGTGTCATGGTGGAGGGCCCAGGAGACAGAGATGGGTGACTGCCCAGCTTTCTGGATGTTATGGGCCCAGTGATTCAGGGAATAGATGGTAGGGAAGATCTCTCCCTTTACAAAGCAAAGCTTAGGCTGGACATAAGCTGAAGCTCAGGCAGCCTTTTCTCAACTCATCCTCACCCAGGCTGCATGCGAAATGACTTTCCCCACCTATTCCACCATTACAGATCCAGGAGAGGCAGGGAGGATGGATATCTCGTGAGAAGAAAGGGGATAAAAATAACAATAGCTAACATTTCAGCAATTAGTGCTTACCATGTATCAGGTACTATTCAAAGTGCCTTATGTATGTCAATTCATTTAATGCTGTCAACAAATCCAAAGTTAAAGATTATCATTATTATTCTAGTTTCACTGATGAGAAAACTAAAGCATAGAGAGATTAGGTCACTTGCCCAAAGTTACAATGTTGGGGAAAGCTAGGATTTGAACACAAGCTCCAGATCCCATGCTCTTACCCATCATTGACACTGCATCCCTTGCTGTAAGTGCCCATGGACAGGGGGCTGGTCTGGCCTGGTCCCTGGCCTCCTGGTGCGTCTAGTTCTCCCTGGTCCTTTGGCCATCATGCCCATATCCGATCCTGAAATCTGTAGTCACAATCAACTGCCTCCATCTGCAAAGGCTCCACTCAATGGGACCTCTTTGTTTCTGCAAATTCTCCCCGTGGGTCCCCTGGGAACATGTGGCTCCCTGTATGCTATATGCAATCTGTGGAGACCAGGACCTACCTGTGGCTGACCTTTTAGATGCCCATCTCTACCGATGGTGCACCAATGCTCCTGCATCATACTAGGTGTGCAGTCAAGCACACTCAGGCCTTCTCCTGAAGGCTGAACTCCTTACTTTCATCTGTGTATCCCCAGGAGCTAACTCAATCAACACCATTCTGAGCTTAAGATTGTCTGCATATTTCAGCTCCAGAACAAAACAAAGCTGAGATTTCAAAATTGCTCTTCTGATCCTTCTATTCATTTCAATTCATATTCCTTTTCAAAAGCACTTGAGATTTTTTTTTTCTGGTACACATTAAAACTTAACAGTCACTCTTATGCCTGGGCACAATGACACTGGCTTAATATTCCTCCTGGCTAACTTGTGTTCACACACTGGATTTCATTGTGTATATTGTTTTTTTAAATTCTTCAGTAAGGTTATTCCTAGTACTGACCTTTGATGAATGCTGTTCAGGAATAGCTGGGCCCCTCTACTCTCTCTTGTTCTGGGGCCCTTGTCAGGTTCCCTAAGCAAAGCTTACTTCTTTTGAATTGTTTCGGTGCAGAACTTTGTCACAAACATCCTAGAAACTTACATGATGGCTGATTTCCTCCTTTGCAACAGTAGAGGAGCCCTAAGCACATTTCATAAATGACATGAAATACATGTAACCAGTAAATGGTTTTTTTTCTCCTTGAGCTTTATTTCTTGACACAAGGTTAAAGGACTTAATGTTGCACTTCAAGAGGGGACATTCACAATGTGAATCTTATTCTCTCTGTGGTCCTATGGCATGTTAAAGCTCTCCTGTGTTAAAACTAAACCTCTCTTTTTAGCCTCTCAATATACTTTGACATAAGCCATTACTAAGAAAATTATCCTAATGATCATTAACATTATAATCATAAGTAACAGAAATAATCTTAAACTTTTTTCAGTAAAGTCAAGGGTATATGAGGAAAGTATCAGTGTAAAATGGCTTTCCCAACTTGGCAGTGGTTGGTAAAATCTGTGATGAAATTTTTACCTTAATGAAACAGACCGGCTTTCTCTCTTGCCCAGCCATACTTTCTGAAGTTTTTCATGTACCACAAAATACATAATAAAGGATAGTTAAATTCACTCCGAACCCCAGCTACATGACCATGACATATTTGGAGGTGACTCTGAGGTGCATTCCCAAATATGGTGCAATGCTTTCTAAATTTACAGTCTGATTTCCTGCTGCCAGTTATGACTGCCAAATGCTTCTGACAGCGCGGCCAGTTTGTGGTGTCCCTAAAAATCATCAGCAATTTGAAAACATTAGCGCCTGGCCATAGTCATACTTTGCAGTGATTGCCTATATTTATCACCTTACTTTTCCAGGGTACAAACTGAAAACAATCACAGAGGAAAATTAAACTTCTCTAGCAGCAGGGAAAATACAGAGTTGAAAATCAAATGCTCCCAACCCCTTTCTGTATTGCTCAAAAATAAAAATAAACAATGTAAGCACTGGGGCTTATGTGGCTACAGAGAAGAAAAATATTGTAAATATATATTCCCTCCTCAAATATTTCTTATTTTGTCTTCACATTTGCAGAGTGTTTTCAAAGGAGGATATTATGGTTATGTGGCAATATTAAAAATGAGGAGAAGTTCATCACTTCACTCAACAAATATTCACTATGTTCTGCTCCGTGGCACGAACTGGGCCTGGGACAGCAGAAGTGGAGGAGACTGGCCTGGCTTCAGCCTTCAGGAATCATATAGTCTGTGGAGACAAAGAGTGATGTCCGTACAACAGAAAGGAAGAGAAAGTTTAGGAGAGCACAGATGGAGGCAGAGGGGACATGCACATTTCCCAGAGGGACAAAAGTGAACCTGAAGGTCCAAAGGATGGATGCGAGCAATGCAAAGTGTGCTGTGGGGGTTTGGGAGAGCATTCCAGACACAGGAAGAACACAAGGGCCACCCTCTAGGGACCAGCGGTCTGCACAGAGCACAGAGGTGCCAGCAGAGCAGGTGAGTAGCATCTGGTCCCTGCTCTGCCCTCTACGTGCACATCCTGGCACACAGCTGCCCCACACCCAACAGCATCCTCCTCTCCACACGGAAGTAGCAAATGCTTGCCAAGCCAACTCCTACGAGTATATTAATTTGAGTCCAGGATAAACTATTTTCACATAGAGACCCCCAAGCTTAGTGGTTTAAACAACCTGGAAGCTTGTTTCCCTTATGTGACACTGCAAATGGTCCAGGGCTGGGAGCGCGGCTCTGCCCTCTTCTCTGAGCCCAAAGCTCTCCAGTGGTCTCTGTCCTTCAGCCTTCAGGCACAGGGACGGGGATACACATGCATCTCTTCATGTAGGACAAGGAACACAAGCAGCATGCATCACTTCTCACTTCTCATGTGTGAAAACTTGGTCCCATGGTCACACCAAGATTCAGGGGGTGTGAGAAATGTATCCCGTGGCTGGACATCATGTGCTGTGCTAAAGCCGGCAGCAAACAGGGGAGGATGGATGTCAGCAGATATTTAGCAGTCCATGCCACAAGGGCAAGTGGGAAAGAAGGGCAAGATGATGGCAGAGAGGCCGGCAGGAGTCAAATCACATAAAGCCTTGTTCAGAGCAAAGGAAACCTAGCTGCAGCCCTTAAAAAAGGGCAGTGGCAGATTTATGAGGACAGTGTGTGCTCACAGAAAAGGCTTTGCAAAAAAAAGCCTTGACTAATCAGGGAAGACACAAGCCGAGGTTTCCCACTGATTCTCCCACCTAATTGTCACATGTCCTTGTTTCCCACAACCCAAATACACCTTCAGGGGACACATGTCTGACTCATATGGTCTCCGAACAAATGGCCTGGGGGCTTCACATTAACAGATAGTTTTATGCAGATATAGACAGAAATCTGAAATATCCTGTGTTATTTAGCTTTATACTGTCAGTGACCCTAGGGTGTGCTCTGAGTTTACATACGGTCACACAGGTCCCAACAAAGCACACATCCTGAGGTGCAGAGGTGGCCCCACCAGCACACTCTTATCTGTGAATACAAGCATGGCCTCTGCATTGTGGCCAAGCCACAGAGAGCCAAACCACATTCCTGCCTGCATCCTCTCTGAGGACTGTCAGATCCCACCGTGGATACAGGGCCATCCCCATGGCATTCAGGCCAGCACCCCAAATTCTGTCTACACTGGAACATCGAGGCTGAGGACTTGATAGCTGCTGTCTGAATCGGTTCAGTACACGGAAACTGGACTTGAATCCAGGAAGGAGCACTTTAGAGAGCCACTTATCTCACACCCTCAGCCTCGACCTGGCAGAATGCTACTCCTGTAAAGACAACGGTAGCGTGTGTGTGTATCTATCTGTCTGTCTGTCTGTCTATCTATCTATCTGTCGATCGATATAAGTGTGTGTATGTGTTCATTTTTGTTATTTCATCCTCTCTGTAACTATCTGAGGTACATATTATCATTCTTACACAACTGATGAAGACCTGGGTGACCTGGCACCTGCACCCACAGCCAGGATTTGAACCCAGTTCTGTCTGGCACCAAACTCATGCTCATTTCCCTGCACCTTGTGTTATTTAGTTAGTAGTTTTCTTCCTCAGATTTAATCCGTTTTAGAAATTGGATCAATGAACTAGTTTTGGGACATCTGTCTAAATTATATTTATATTATATTACATACATCTATCATCCAAAATGATTTTTTCCAAAACCTACCTAAATTTGCATGCAAATCACTGGCTATATCCTATAAAAAGCACATCAGAAAATTCTGATGTTCCTATTCTTTTTTTTAACTATTTTAAGAAAGAGAGAAAGCGTGAACAGGGGAGGGACAGAGAGAGAGGGAGAGAGAGAATCCCAAGCAGACTCTGCATTATCAGTGCAGTGCCCGATGCAGGGCTGAAACTCACAAACTGTGAGATCACGACCTGAGCTGAAATCGAGAGTCGGACACCTAACTGACTGAGCCACCCAGGCGCCCCCTGATGTTCTTATTCTTAAAAAAATAGCTTAAAAAATGGCTTGTGGCAGCTTTAGTGCCTATAAGCTGTCTGGATCCTTGTCTAAAGGCTTCAGTATCAAATTATTCTTTTTATGATAGGACATCATTTATTTTTGGGTTTCAGTCAACAAATACGAAAAATACAGATAAGTCAGGTGGTAGTTTTGATTTAATTAATAAGCACTACCAATTGATTAATAATCAATTATTAATTTAATGGAACCGTCAGAGCTAAAGCTTGAAATGGCACTGAAGCATGGAGGTCTGATTTAATAAAAGTCAAACCTAAGGAAGAGAGTTGAGTGAAACACAGCCTCAAAACTATAAATGGGGCTTCTCTCACTGAGCATAGTGGTTTTGAGATTTGTCCCTGTTGTTGCATGTGTTGGTGGTTTGTTCCTTCTTGTAGCTGGGTAGCATTCCATTGTCTGGAGGGACCTGTCATTGTTCATCCATTCACCTGTTGAGGGGCATTTTGATTGTTTCTGTGTTTGTGATTATGAGTCATGCTGTGTAACTGTTCACAGAGAGGTTGTTATGTGCACATATGTCTTCATTCCTCTTGGGCAGATACCTGGGAGCAGAGGTTCTGGGTCGTACGGTAAGTGCATGTTTTGTAAGAAACTGGCAAGCTGTCTCCCAAGGTGGCTGTCTCATGCTGTGTTCTCAGCAGCGTAGGAGGGCTCTGGTTCCTCCATGTGCTTGTCAGCCCTCAGTATCGTCAGGCTTGTGAATTTCTGCTATTCCGGCAGACATGTGCTGATGTCTCAGGAGGTTTGGGCTTGCATTCCCCTGATGCCTAATGGTTTTGAACATCTTTTCATGTGCTTGTTTACCATCCATGTATCTTTGTTGAAGTGTCTATTCAGAAATTGTGCGAATTTTTAATTGAGTTGCTCATCTTCTTATTGAGTTGTAATAATTCTTTATGTAATTTGAATAATAAATGTCCATCGACAGCTGTGTAAAAGCATATATACACATACACGTGTATAAGAGTGGGGACTTGCCCTGGCTTTGACAAAAGAGCGGCACCCACTGGGTACATCCAGATCTTGCATGCCCTACTTTCAGACCCAGAGTCCCCCACCGTGAGGATTTCCGGGACTGGTACAAGCAAAACAGAGGGCACATTTTGGTGCAAGAAAGGTGTATAACATCCAGATATATATGCAGACTATGATAATTTGTTGTCAACACACAGCTTCACTGTGAAGAAGCATCTTTGCTGCCTCTCCTAGTCACAGTGCAAACACTGCATTTCCATCGGTGCAGACTGTGTGGCATCACGCCCGCGGCACTCCCAGATCCGTCCCTGGCTGATCGTGCAACACATCTTAGGTGTGTTTCTACTTTTCTTTGGCAAAGATGACAATTTTCAAAGAGATTTTCCATTTTTCTTCTCTGCATGCAAAATGGCATAAAAATTATCAGGTCAACCTTCTTATAAATAGTTTCACTGGCAAGTGACCATCTGAGAAAAAATATCTTTAGAAATTTGTTTTCACGGAAATTTGATCAGATTTCCCCCAATCAGAAAAGCATGATCTAGGGAGAGCATCAACATTTGCAGCAGTCAGTGTGCATATTTTGTTGCTTCTTACAAGAAGCAGAGGTAAAAATACTAAGCCCCGTGTCATAAAGAGACCCCTTCCAACTGCATGTCAGTTTTCATTGCTGAAAATGGAAACTTAGGGGTGCTTTTCTGATATTTTCCTCCTCAGGGATTCAAACTTTAAACGTGGGTTATAAGAAATAATAGCTTCAACTTTAGAAATATTTTTCTTACTTTTACTCATGGGTAACCAAAGACCTGGAGAATACAGTGCTTTTTCCCAAAAGCATATTGCAAACTAGAATTTTATAAACAAGTCCCGACTTGTTAACCATAAGGATAAGCCATTATGTTTGATCATTCCTGAACCACAGACATAGCTGCTCTGATTTCAATCTGCATAAGCTATAATTAATTTGATTTTAAAAATGTAACTTTTGTTTAGCACCTGTACTTTTAAATTTCAGTCCAAAGACATTTCAGAGAGGCATCTTACACCATGGCAATGGGTTGGAAAATGCAGAGAACACAGCTCCTAAGAATCTAAGAGTTTTTTTTTTTGTAACAAAAACTGATTGATCCTGAAGGAAGTGAAAAAAAAAAAGGAGCCTTAGAAGGGAATGTTAATGCATGCATATTTTTGGTACATTAAAGACTGCAACGTGCTAATTCAAGCACTGTTTGCTTTTTGTATATAACAGGATTGCTGTTTTCAAGGGAAAAACAGAAGATATTTTTTAAGTGCCAAAAACTACTTATGGAGTCTGAAATGCATTATTATTATTATTAATTCTTTTTTTTATTATTATTAATTCTTACGTCTAGCATCTGTGAATAGCTTCTTATACGAGAAAACCATTTTGGGTCAGCTGAAGGCCAAAAATAATGAGCTGGCCTCCTGCCTCTGTGTATTGCATTAAGTAGCTGCCAATTAATAAAACTGATTTTTTCTTTGTTCCTGGGATAAATTTCAGAAAATGAAAACAAACAGTTGTTGGTGATTTCCATAAATTTCCAATAGAAAAGAATATATTTTTCACAAGATTAAAGACTGCACTATAAGTAACCAAACAATTACGAGAAGCTGCCCGGTGTATTTCTGTGGTTTAGCAGAAGGGCCAAGTCGGAAGGAAAAGACATTCCCGGCATTTTCTGAAGCTAGATAAATACAGAGAAGAAATATAGATGAAAGATGGAACTGCTCTCCGCAGTCCCTGCCAGATTCCTCGACTTTTTGGCATAGTGATTGAATTTGGCAAATGTAACCAGTAACAATCTTTTCCATTAAAAAGAGCAGCATATACTTTATTTTACCATACTGTTTGTGCATTTTTGACCCTCCAAAATGGTCTCTCTTTTTTAGAAAGTGATTCTTTCTGCAGAGTTGGCTGCAATTTCATTTATTTGAAATGGATCATTTATCACCAAAAAAAGTTGCAGGGCACAGCTACTGCTGAACAGCTCCAGCAGACCTACAGCTCGGCAGTTAAAGAGACCAAAAGATGCTTTAACATGTGCCAATAGCACCTCATGCCAACCTAATGCCTTGATATCCAAACCTGTGTAAATTTGAGGAATCCTGGACCGTACAGTTTAGACAACATAAGCTACCCGGTCCTGTCATTTTCTTTTATTTGGGATCAGAAAAACTCTAATGTAGCCTGATGTTCCTAATTTTGGTAACATGATTACGTGAAGTAAAAGAGTAACTCGCCACTCCCAAATCTAAATTTCGGGGACTCCGACACTTCAGAACCTTAAAATATTTTTCTTATCTGGCAGTGATACTCTAGTAAACTTATTAGGATAGGTAAGTAGCAATCCCTAAAAATAGGATGTTGAGGATCAAGTACCAAGGCCATGGTTTCCAGCTTCACCCAAGTCAGGAAAGGGAAGCTCACACCTGATATGCCTCTCGTGCAACTCAGATTGAAATGACTTTTTGTTTTACCTTGCATTGGTTTCATCTGAACTAAGCAAAAATAAAAGATTAGGGTGCTCACCTGTTGCTGTGAAGTTTTTGAATGCAACATGATGGACACGTTTTGGTTTTTAAACAGCCAAAAGTTCAAGCAGCCTTTGTACAGTTGGCAGTGATTTGTGTATATTATTGCTCTAATGTTATCTGCCATATAGAGCACTCTTTCTTAACCATAAAGTAGCAGCTAATTTAAAGCAAGGGAAAAGCATTAGCTTGGTGTGAGTGCCAGATAAACCCTGTGGTTTCAATTTAAAGTCTGGAGCCAACAGTGACAGATATAAAAATGAGAATCTATAATTTGCCAAGTTTAAAGTCCCAAAACCAACATGTGAATGCTTCACTGGTTTATATGTGCATAAAATAAAGGCTGTTTTGCATAGATTCAAAATGCTAAAGGAGTGTTGTTTCTTAAATTTAAGATGACAGTATAATAATAGACCACATTTAATCACAAAGTATTTGACAAGAAAAAAGAGCCAAAAGTCACTATTTAAATTTAAGAATGCTAAATCCATACCAGCAGTTGGCAATAGCGAGGTCTGAAATATCTTCAATAAAAATTATAAATAATTACCTTTCACATTTTATAATTTACATCCATTTAACTCACAAAGCTTCCTTTATGAACAAGTTCTTTTAAGTTTATTTATTTATTTTGAGAAAGAGAAAGACACAGAGGGGCCGTGGGGAGAGAATCCCAAGCAGTCTCCATGCTGTCAGTGCAGAGCCTGAGACGGCTTCAATCTCACCAACCATGAGATCATGACCTGAGCCGAAATCAAGAGTTGGATGCTTAACGACTGAGCCACGCAGGCACCCCAAGAACAAGTTCTTTAATAAAGTAATAATAATAATAAATAGAGCTAGCCAGAGCTGTTAGCAAGAATTTATAATTTTAACCAACAAGGCACACTTTAGAAATACTGGGTAAAATGACTTCTGTACCTCTTTAAAGGATCTGCAACAATAACCTCATAAGTAAAGTATATATAACTCAAAAACACCCTCAATAACAGCATGATGATAAAAGACAGTACATGTCCAATGACCTAACAATTTCTCCTGTCAGTTAGTTGATCCAGAAATCTAAATCCTGGCTCATTACATTAGTGCACACCTTTTACAGTGTCTTCCTGGCCCTCCGGGAATGCTCCTGACTGTCCGTGTACCTCACCCTCACTCAGGTGAGCCTTGGAAGCCATTCGGTAAAGGGCACACACTGTCCACACCAATTGGATGAGGGGTGGGCACTTCTCCCAAATCAGGCCAATCAGATTCCCTTCTCTGACAACTGTCCACACTGATTGGATGAGGGGTGGGCACTTCTCCCAAACCAGGCCAATCAGATTCCTTTCTGTGACATCTCTGAATTGAAAATTAGGAATAATTTTGGCCACACTAAGGTTAACTGGAGAGTGAAGCTTGGGGACACAGTGGAGGAAACAGTGGAGAAATAGGGAAAGCCAATGGACAGAGAAAGAATAAAATGAAATGGATACAGAAGTGAGGACAGATGACAGGTGAAAGAGAAAAAGATGTTAGAAAATCCGTGAGGCCCTTGTCCAGGCACCTTGTTAGGGCTCAGCTGTTTCCTTGCCCATGACATCTGTCAAACATGCACGTATCCTCTTTGGTGCCTGAGCTTATTTGAGTTATTTATGTTGCTTGCAATTTATTGTATCATAATTGATTCTGAATTCCATCTATGGGTCTTGAAACATCACTTAGACTATTGAACTAAAGCTTCCCAATCTTTAAAATGGGGAGAGGAATGCCTGCATCACAGGGTTATTGCAAAGATTAAATGAAATAAGAAATAAAGCACCTACCTCAGCAGTGACCACTAAGTGATGGGCTGCTATTTTAAAAAGAGATTATCCTGTAATTTACATTACATATACAGCCATTCATATTACATATTTGTTAGTCAAGGGAAAGCACTTCAATCTCTTATTAAGCTAATATTTTAGTATTTGCTAATCATTCATCCAATGGGCTATTCCAAATTATTTGGTGAAAGTTAAAATTAAAGTGGCTTGCTAACACCTATTATCACTGTGGTTATTTCTCACTTTGGAGTAAAAACCTTATTTAAAAATAGGTTTGTGAATAAGTCCTTAATTCTTCCTGTTCCCTTAATCTTGCATCTAATCTGTAACAAAGTCCTGTTTAGGCTGCTGTGTTCTCATGCACTGACAGCTCACCACCTTCCCAGAGGGCTCTTCACTTCCACTCTTTGTGACCTGCTCCCTACACACCTTGAAGAGTGATCTTCAAAAACATAAATGGGATCATAGCGCTGTTCCAATTAAAATCTTTCAATGGCTTCTTCCTGCACTAGAATAAAATCCCAATTCTTTACTGTGGTCTGGCACTCCCCATGTAATCCAGCCCCCCTCGACCCCCTGCGGCTCTCCGAACACATCTTGTTCACTCCCCCATTCCATCACTCAGCCTCAACTGCCCTGATCTTCCTGCAGGTCCTTGGAAACTCTAAGCACATTTGCACCTTATGGCCTCTGCACATACTTTCTGTCTGCAAACTCTTCTCCTGTCTTCATCCTTCATAGCTTAGCTTAGATGCACCTGCTCCAAGATGCTTTCTCTGCCTTCCTTGTCCAAAGTATGTTAGCTCTCTGTTACTCTTCATCCAACCCCATTTGTTTCTTTCATAGCATTAAGTACACTTGGTAATTATTTTGTTCACTTATTTTTTACCAGACCCCTTTTATAGTGCTTGAGAAAGTTGTGAGACCCTTGGTCCTACTCTCTCCTCCTGAATTCTGGGAGTGATGAATAGAAGGTCAAGTCCTGCCTGTGTGGAGAATCTGTATACTGTGTATTTATTCTACCCCTTTGAAAAGGGATACCCTTGTGAAGGAGGAGTCATTTCCTGGATTGGCACTAACCATGTGTGGCCATTCTTGACTACACTTTTCAAGAGGTCTTGCTCTCAGTTAGCAATGCATATTTTCCTCTGATTTCAATAAATTAATAACCAGTACAGGGGAATAAAGTAGGGGGGAATCACCTCTTTTCACAAAGTGTTATCAATCTTCAACCATTTGAAGGATTAATTTGCTAAAAGGGATATTCAGAAGCATATAAAAGTATCTCCAAATAAATTCTATAAAGCCATAGACCATCTCCAGATAGATTAACTTCAAGTAGAAACTAAAAGATAATTCCCCATGGTAAAATCTTTAAACAAATTTAAATGATAAGATGAAAGAAAAAGTCAAGTCAGTTAGGTAATAAAAATTCTAACAAAAAATATTCAATTTTACATGTAACTCTCATCTAGCATGAAATCAGCACAGTAAAATAATCATTTAGCAATAATAAAACCAATGATCAGTCAGTATGTAGGTGTACCAAAAATCTTGTCAAGATTGCTCATAGCAGCCCTATTTGTAATAGACCTAACTTATTCTCACTTTAACATGTAGAAGATTATTTAAAAAGTGTCATGTTCAAGTTGTCCATTCATAAGTTTCTAAGAATGTTGAATAAGTACTACATAATTTGCAAACAATGTCTGCAATTATACATAAAGTGACATATTATATATCCTCTAGAACAAATGAGAAACTAGTATCTAAAATAAATTAGAAAACAATATCTGAAATAAATTAGAAACTGGTGTCATGGTTTAAAAACTAAAAGGTTGAAGTCACCTATTATGAAATATTAAGTCTTAAAAATAAAACAGAAATAGCCTGTCTGTCTGCACACAAATCTGTGCACAAATATCCTGAGGGTTAGGAAAGATAGAGCTGAATCAATAATAATTTACAAATCATTCCAATAATCTACGTAAATATTCAAAATTTGAATATGATGGTGGTGGAGGCTACGGTGGCTGAAAAGCAATTGGCTGATGAAAGGTGCCTCTACACATCACAGTTACCTGAGAGATAATCATAAAATTTAGCATCTAAACTTAATAAATTCATTTAAAAAATAGGCTGAATATGGACTAACTCATCCAAATGCAGGATGTTAGAAGAGAGTCCCCTTGAAATATGAAGTCAGCCATGTAAGGGCAAATAAGTTTGCCTTATACTGAGAGTAGAAGGCTTAACGGATTTTCTTGTCTAACTGGTGGTTTGGGATAATAATGTGAAATACTTAAATCAGGGTTGGAAAAGTTATAGTGACCACATGTTCTGATCCCAAATCAGGAATTTTAGCAATGTATATAAAAAGTTTTATGAGGGTCTAAAAATTAAATTACATTTATACCTTTAACATACATCTAGGCCAACTTTATAGAAAATATTAAAACTGTATCAAATTTGAATAGTTCATAAAGGCAGTCATGGAAAGAATATTTCAGTATCATTTAATTCTTTGTTCTGAGTTCCAGTGCTCAGTGCTCCTTACCCAGTGCTCCTCGAACTTCGCTGTGAATGCAAACCATCTGGGAATTGTGTGAAAAGGCAGATGTGGATCCAGTAGGTCTGCCGTGGGGTCTGAGATTCTGCATTTCTAACAAGCACCTAGGCGCTTCTGTTGCTCTCTGGCTGGGACCACACTTTGAATAGGAAGTCCTTGAAGAGCCAGGAAAGGCCCCAGACCAGTTGCTTCCAAGCCACGAGCAACTTTGTCCCTTTATTCCAGTGTGCCATGCAAATATTACATGTTTTTCTGCTGACAGGGAAAAACTTAGGAAGCAGTGTTGTAGAAGACAATGACATAACGCATTTCAATATACTTTCAAAGGCAACAACATTAATTGGATTGGCCAGGGATCTGGCACACTGGGTTAGATCTTCCTTATTTTTAAAGCTAATAGCTTTGAGGGTCGTATTTTAAACTAGGTACCATGTAAATTTGTCTTCTCTCACTTATAGGAACTTGTATTTTTTATAGTATTAGCAAAAAGTTCTCCTTGTTTTCTTTTCTTTGATGGGGGAGCAAATAAAGTGCCCCGGGGAGACTGTCTTCACATTTGCCAGGGGTCCTGTGAAGCAGAATTCTACAACTACATGCCTATCCTAATTCCACATGGGCAGAGCCACACTCATTCTGTTCAGCATGACATCATTCACTGGAGCATTCTACGTCGCACAGTCATATTTGTTGGGTGGATTAGCTTTCCATGCAATGGATTAATCATCCTCCGGGGTTCTTTAACCTCTTCCTTTGAGAAGGTGGATTTTTGTATCCCTTGTGTTCGGCATCATGGGCCAACGAATGCAAATGATCATGTGGCTCTCTTGCCATTGGAACTCCTGTGGATCGGTGGCTCTCAAGCTTTCGTGTGCTTCTCAGTTACGTTAGGAACTTGGTTGAAATACAGTTTCCTGGTCTTATTCGTGGAGAACATGAGTTAGTCAATTCAGGGTATGGTCCAGCAACCCTTATTTTATTTTTTTCAAGCTCCAAATTGCTTCTTGACAGGGTGGACTCTAGACCACCCTTTGAGAAACGCTGCTTCAGTGGACCACAGTACATGAACGTGGCCCAGGAGTAACTGTTGGGAATGTTCCATAATACTCAGAGCATCCTGTAAGGAGACATGAAGGCTCTGAGTCGTAAGAAGTTGTGAGGCTAAGAATGGTCACTGTTAGTCACGATGCACTAAGAGACGTGAGCTTTTTGTCCCAGGTTTCCAGTTTGAACTTAGGTTTTCAATTTAATTTCTTTCATTAGGGGTTTTTCTTTTCTTCTTTTTTAAGTTTATTTATTTTGAGAAAGAGAGAGAGAGAGAGAGAGAGAGCAAGCAGGGGAGGGGCAGAGAGAGAGGGAGAGAGAGAATCCCAAGTAGGCTCTGTGCTGTCAGCACAGAGCTGGATGCAGGGTTCAATCTCAGGAACTGTGAGATCATGACCTGAACTGAAATCAAGAGTCAGACACTTAACTGACTGACCACCCAGGTGCCTCAGGGGGTTTTCCTTTTACTTTATAATAATTAATGGTATTTATAGTACCCAGAAATCCGTCCTTTGATGGTGGGTCATGTTTTTAAAATTAAAAAACATCACCTTTCATATATCTTATTTTTATTTATATATTTTTAACTTTTTAAAATGTTTGTTGATTTAAACAAACATTAAGGAGGGAGATTTACTTTGCTCGCGTGCGGTGGTGGTGACTTAGCAGAAGCAAGATGGATTCATTATAGCAGAGCTAGTATGAATGAAGAAGACAAACATCCTATTAGCCCACACCGTCCTAGACACACTTGATTTTCCCAAGGGCTCCCGGAGGTTTTAGAAGACCTCATGGGAAAAAGTATTGCCTAGAGCTCTCCAAGGAAAACTTAACAAGAAAAAAAAAAGTGGCTTTAGAGAATCATTCTTGAATCAGATTTTTAGATGCACTAAACTTGTAAGAATGCAAAGAATTAAGATTAAAATTCTGAATTCCTACTGAAGAGATTCTTATTTTGTAAATGTCCCTGTCAAAGCAAAGTGCTAAATAAATATGGACAAGATGGCTCTGACTGGGTTTCATAAACAACTATTAAAGGGCAACGTGGCCTCATGCCGTAATTTTCAATTCTTTTTAAGGCAACAAAAAGCTGTTTCGAAACAAGATCTTACGCATGATTACTAACATATAAAATGGGGGAAAAAACCCTCACTGCTCTCTTTAAAGTAGGTGACCACCCCCCTACACCAAGCATTGGCTTCCTCCTTGCCCTGAGTACTGCGCCCTGATCTCTCCCAGGGGAACCCTAACAGTCCACAAGACATGGTCTGAAATTCGCTCATCTAGTGGAAACAGCCCTAAACTAGACATCACAGTCATTTACGATGTTATGCCATGTGTTGACTATGTGGTTTTCGGTACTTCACCGATCTGGGCCTTACATTCCTTATCTGCAAGTTGTGTGTTTAAAATGGATAACTCACCTCCACCGGCTCTCTCACTTTCCATGACAAAAAGAAAATAAGGATTCCGCTTCATGCCAAGATAGGGTAACAAGAACTGGATTTATCTTCCTATCTAAAACAACTTAAAAATGGTTAAAACACATAAAGCAATATGGCTTTTAAGATACTGGACATCAGGTGTCAGGCGTCAAACGACACTGATCCCTGAGAGAAGGAAAACTCAAGAGGCGAACCCTACGGTCCCAGCCTGCTGCCCAGGACAGAGTTTACAGGCCACTCGCAGCCCAGGGAGAGAGAACCCGAGCGAAGCGCGGCAGCTTCCCAGAGCTGGGAGGCCAAGCTTGGCAGACTGGGGCTCTGTGATGACTAGAGTCTTCGGAGAAGATTACTGGAGAGGGGAGAACTTCCGGAGCACAGAACTGTGGAGACCTGCAGTCGGGGCGCCTGAAGCTTCAGCACAGAACCCATCGGCACCTGTGTGTGAGGAAACTGCATACCCGAGGACAGTAAAGGCCCACCTGATAGATCAGCTGCAACAGTCTCTGAGGCTCACGCAGGTCAAATAGTGCCTGATCCTACCACTCAGCAAAAGGCTTCATAATTTATGGGTGTCGGGTAGAGTAACCAGAAGGGTCTGACCTCAGAAGTGGAGAAGAATTAGCCTTACTGTATTTTTTGCTAACAAAGCACAGACCTGAAAGGATCAAACTGTTTCTAAGTAACATAAGTGCATCCCAGAACAAAACTCAACAATATTTATAGAAACGATCTATCACTCAACACATTAAAATTCAGTGTCTTCCAAGAAACAGACTCTTAACTACAGAGAACAAATGTTACCAGAGGGGAGATAGGAGGAGGGGACGGGAGAAATAGGAGATGGGGATTAAGGTGTGCACCTGAGATGAGCACCAGGTGATGCATGGAAGTGTTGAATCACTATATTGTACACCGGAAACTAATACAACACCATATGTTAACTCTACTGGAACTAAAATAAAAAATGTAATACAACACCCCCATCCCTGCCCCCAAAGTCAGTGTCTGACATGACCCATGATAAAGAGAAACATCAACCAATTGAAAGCAAACTGGAAATGATACTAGAACCATTACCAGAACTGGATTTCATATGAGCGAGAGGAAAGACTCAGTATGTTAAGGAGAGACACGAAAGGTACAGAAAGACCCAAATCTAATTTTGGGAGATGGAATTATACTACCTGAGATGTAAAACCCACTGACGGAAATAAAGGTAAATTAAACATTGCCTATATATATATATATATATATATATATATATATATATTTTTTTTTTTTTTTTTTTTTTTTTTTTCTGAACTTGAAGGCATAGGAATAGAAACATTCCAAATTAAAACACAGGGAGGAAAAAAGACTGAAAAAAAATGACCAAAGCCATAAGAAGCTGTGTGAAAATGTCAAGCAGCCAGATGTAGGTGAAAATGGAGTTTCCAAAGGACAGTAGAAAGAGAAGGGGACAGAGAAAATTATTTGAAGAAATAATGGCTCCAAATTTTCCAAATTTGATGAAAACCAGAAGCCTATAGATCCAAGAAGCTCAATAAAACCCAAGCATAAGAAACATAAAGAAAACAACACCAAGACACATCATAATCAAATTGCTCAAAATCAGTGAAAATGATAAAATTTTAAAAGCAGTAGTTAAAAAATGACATCTAGGTAAACAAACATAGAAGGACAGCAGATTTCTTCTCAGAAACAACGCAAGTGTGAATAAAATGAAGCGACACGTTTACTGAAGGGAAAAATGTCATTGTAAAATTCTATGCCTAACAAAAATATTTTTCAAACACAAAGACAAAATAAAGTCTTTTTTAGACACATAAAAGATGAAAGAGGGGCACTTGGGTAGTTCAGTTGGTTAAGCATCTGACTCTTGGTTTTGGCTCAGGTCATCATCTCAATGGTTCATGGGTTTGATCCCTGCATCAGGCTCTGTGCTGACAGCACAGAGCTTGCTTGGCATTCTGTCTCCCTCTCTCTCTGCCCCATCCCTGCTTGCTCTCTATCTATCTCTCTAATAAATAAATAGATAAATAATAAACACTTAAAAATGAAAGAATTTATCAACAGAGCTGTACTACAAGAAATGTTAAAAGTCTTTTGGGCAGAAAGAAAATGATACCAGATGAAAATCTGCATTTATAGAAAGGAGTAAATAGCACTTTTTCTAATTTATTTAAATCTCTGTAATTTATAATCGGTCATTTATAGCCCAAAACAAGAACAATGTAGAGTTTACAACATGTATGAGTCAAATGCATGAGAAAAAGCACAAAAGTCAGGAGGACACAAGTGGAGGCACAGTGTTGTATGATTCTTCAACTATATGTTTCTGTGTATAATATAATGTGAAGATGATGTGCGGAATTATATATGTATACTATAAACTCTAAAGCAACCATTAATCTAACAACAAAGAATCATGACTAATAAAAACTAAACAAATAAATAACAAAAAAAGGAATAAAGTCGAATGTTCAATTAAGCCAAGAAGATGACAAAAATAAAAGATGGGAAAGGAAAAAGAGAAGAACAAATGAAATGACATTTAAAGCCAACCATGTCAATAGCACATTAAATGTAAATAGTGCAGACACCCTCCCCCCAAAAGGCAGAAGTGATATGAATAAAAAAAAAGCAAGTCCCAATTAAATGCTGCCCACAAATAGCCAATTTGGATTAGAATTAGAAAGCTTAGAAACAGGTATAGAATTTAGCATGCTAATTCTAACCAAAAGAAAGCAGGAGTTTCTCTATTAATAGCAGAAAAGGCATATTTCAAAGCAAAGAATATGCCAAGGTATACAGGTAATTTCATACATATAAAGGGGTCATCAAGAGGACATACTATTCCTAAATACTTTTGCACTTTAATAAGAGTTTCAAAATGCATAACGAAAAAACTGATAGAATTGTGAGAAAAAAATTGGCAAATCCACAATAATGGGTATTTCTGTAATGTACTGGTTAACACATTTGCCTCACATAATAATTGATAGAACAAGTAGTTATAAAATTAACAAAGATGTAGAATATTTGAACAATATTTATCAACTGGACCTTATTAAACTTTATAGAACACTTTATCAACCACATCAGAATGCTCATTTTTTTCAAGTACATGTGGAATATTAACAAGTTAAACCATATTCTGGGTCACAGAACAAATCTCACACTAAAACAAATCGTCAAGTAATATACGTTCTCTGACTACAATGGAATTAAATTATAAACCAGTAACAGACCAATTAAAATCCTCAAATATTTAAAAACTAAATATCACACTTCTAAATAATCCATGGGTCAAGGAAGAAATCAAAAGGGAAACTATAAAAGTATTCTTAACTGAATGAAGATAAAAACATGACATCAAAATTTCTGAGAGGCAGCCAAAATAGTATTAGAGGAAAATTTATACAACTAAATATCATTATTAGAAAAGACTAAATTATCAAATCAATAATCTTAGTTTTTACTTTAAGAAAGTAGACAAAGAAGAACAAATGAAACCCCAAAGTAATCAGATGAAAGGAAATAAGAAGATCACATTAGAAATCAATAAAATAAAAAACAGAAAAAGAGATTAAATCAAAGAAACAAAAGTTCTTCAAGAAGATAGTAGCATTGATAGGCTTCTAGTTAGACTGATCATGAGAAAAGACAAACATTACTAATACCAAGAGTGAAAAAAATGTCATAACTATAGATTATAAATCTATATTAAAGGATAAGAGAATATTATGAACAAGTTTATGCCAATACATTTGAGAATTTAGATGAAGTGAATTAATTCCTTGAAACACACAAATATTTCAAGAAATATTTCAGAAAGAAAGAAATAACCTGAACAGCTCTATATTGATTAAAGAAATTGGATTTGAAGTTTCATACCTTCGAAAATGAAAACTAGGTTCAGGTGGCTTAACTTGTGAATTCTACCAAACATTTAAGGGATGAATAATACCAGTGCTATAAAATTCTCCCAGAAAACTGAAGAGGAAGGAACACTTTCCAATTCATTTACTGAAGCATTACTGTGATAGCAAAAAGGAGACATTACCAGAAAAGAATACTTGCAAACCAATATCCCTCATGAACATAGATGCAAAACTCTAAGCAACATTTTGGCAAATTAAATTCAACAATGTATAAAAAGGATAATATATTGTGACCAAGTGGATTCATCCCAAGAATGCTGGGTTGGTTTAACATTTGAAAACCAAATCAGTATGATTCTTTATGATAACAAACTCTAAAAGAAAAACCATAAGACAATCTCAATAGATATAGTAAAAAGCATCTGACAAAATCCAGTATCTATTCCTGATTAAAAAAAAAATCCTCATTAAAGTAGTAATAGAAAGAAACTTATCCTGATGAAAGTCACCTAACAAAAACCTATAGCTAACAGTAAACTTCATGGTGAAAGACTGACTGTATTCCCTCCAAAATAAGGAATAAGACTAGGATATCTGCTCTTACCACTTTTTTCCCCGATATACAGGAACTTCTGGCCCATGAAGTCAGGCAAGAATATATAAAGGGCATCCAGGTTAGAAAAGAAGAAAAAGAAGTCTTTTTTTTGTAGATGGCATGATTGTTTATGTGAGACACTGGCAACTGACAATCTGTTTTTGTATGGCTTCAAAGAATGAAGAATGGTTTTTACATTTTTGTATAGTTGTAAATAATAACAACAATAAAAGAAGAATCTGCAACAGAGACTTTATGTGGCCCATAAAGCCTAAAATATTTACTATCTGGCCCTTTAGAGAAAATGTTTGCCAATCCCTGGTCTGTGTAGAAAATCTACATAGAAAATTTATGCAGAATCTCCACAAGCCTACTAGATCAAATAAGTGAATTTAGCAAGGTCGTGAGATATAAGATTAATACACAAAATCAATTAAACTTCTACATAATGACAATGAACAATTAGAAATTGAAATTTTAAAAATTCCACTTAGAGTAGCATCAAAAACATTTACATAGGGGTAAATCTGACAAAAGATGTAAAAACCCTATGTGATGAAAATTACATAATATTGCTGAGAAATAAATAACACAAAAATAACGGAGAGATATTTCTTCTTTATGAGTCAGATGACAATAATGTTACGATGTCAATTTTCCCCTAATTCAATGCCATCT
Source organism: Panthera tigris (assembly GCF_018350195.1). Classification (NCBI taxonomy): domain Eukaryota; kingdom Metazoa; phylum Chordata; class Mammalia; order Carnivora; family Felidae; genus Panthera; species Panthera tigris. Next base: position 25,307,219 of record NC_056666.1, read on the forward strand.
CAAAATCTCAGAAAGCATTTCCTGTAGAAATTAACAAACTGGTTTAAAAATTCTTATGGAAATGTACAAAACTAGAATAGCCAAAATAATTTAAAAAAGAAAAAGGTAGGAAAATGTATACTACCTAACTTTAAGGCTTACTATAACAATATAGTAATTAAGACAATGTGGTATTGGTGTAAACACAGACAAACAGAATAATGGAACAAAGCAGATATAGTCAACTAAATTTTTTCCCCCAATTACAAAAGAGATTCAGTGGGGAAAGGGTATATTTCAACAAATGAAGCTCAGATGCCCCCTAGGATCATAAACAAAAATTGATGCAAAATCGTTCACAGACTTAAATGCAGAACCAAAAAGTTATAAAACTTCCATACCAAAACATGGAAAATCCTTGTGATTGTGTATTAGGCAAATATTTCTTGGACATAACCCCATTTAAGAAAGAAAAAGACAAATAGAACTTCATCAACATCAACTTTGGGGGGAAGTCATTATCTTGATCTAATAATGGCTTCTGGGTATTCATATATACATTAAAATTTTTCAAATTGACCTTCTAAACATGTGCATGTATGTGTCATTTATAAAGCTATCACATGTTTTAAGTTAAATAAAAATGAAATAGGGAAAACATTTGAGATATATACATGTATATATGTATATACATATGTGTGTATATATATATATACATATATATATATATAAAATATTAGAGTTAAAAATCTAACTTGCTGGAATCCTTAAGTAATTTTTACATTTCTTTCTCACTTTAAAGGATAAATGCAAATAACAGGAAAAAGCCAATCAGAAGCAAGTCTATATATAACTCCATATTTGGTATCATCACATAGTCACTCATACGTACTAGTACTAACTAAGTAATTTAATAGCATATCACCAACAGACTAGCCCCAGCACTCCAGGGAGTATCTGGAGTGTGAGGAAAGTACACAAGACCACAAAGTTGCATAAAGAGTTTTAATTAACAGAAAATATTACAGTTCAATCAAACATTAAGTATGTGGACTGCATTACTGTGAGAATTACTGGGTGATCTTAGCCTCTGAAGTCCCTTTACCTGACTCAAAAGTGTTAGTGATATTTTTCTTTTCCTGTGCCAGGCTTCAAGGTTCATCTTCCACACTCTCTGCAGTGCCACTTCATGTGCTGAGTCTAGGAGGCTGCCAAGACAACCTTTTCCTTCCACCCAACTTGAACTGCTCCTCCCTCTCTCTGTTGGACCCACTTCTGGTTGTATTTTCTGCAATCTCTTTAATTTCCTGCCTTCCAGAAAGTTACAGGTCATAATGTAGCTTTCACCTGCCTGGTATAGATATTTGCAAAACAAATCCAACATTATAATGGGGAAGGGAGCTTAATGCCTTTTATAGGTGCTCATCATCTTTCTATCTGATCACTTTTTCTGCTCATCTTGCTCAGTGAAGTTTTGCTCATCTTGCTCAGAAGTTTTTCCTGCAACTTCTTTCCCTCCTTGTATGACTTTCCTGTGTTAGGGTTTTGTTATAATTAGCAAATAACCTTGGTACATCCCTTAGACTTCTCACACTTTCAGCAGAATTGCCAACAGATCTGCATCCACGTTCACAAGGCTTTGTAACGATGCAAGACCGTGGGCTGATGCTTTTGAGAAGGAGGTTTGTGTAAAATCATAAAGAGGATAAGGATTATATTATTCTTCTCATGCTGCATTTACCAGAACAGGAGATTTCTCAGGGTGTATAGAAGAGTCTTACCTGGAAAGGCTCTAACTCCAGGATTATTTTTCAACATAATTGAGTCAGGAAATCCTTGTTGACCGCTTAACAGTATTTAAACACAAACCCTTTGGAAACTCCCTCTTCCTCTGGCTTCTAGAACTCCTAGACAACCTGTTAACTTCTTGAAGTTATCTTGACAGCTCTTCTTCCTACCTATATGCTCTGTGAATGCAAATGTAGACATTTCCCCAGCTTCTCTAAACTCTCTGCCAAAAACAACTTATTCACCCTCACTTACGACTTAATTACCTCTCACTGATAATCCCGATCTTCCCTTCTCTCCTGCCTCTAGACTTGCACTGTCCAATAAGAAAGCCACTAGTCACTAGTGAGACCTTGAAATGTGGCCAGTCCCCCTTGAGATGTATCATAAGTATAAAACACAAATACAAGAAAAAATTAATATTGATTAAATGTTGAAGAATATTTTGGATACATTGGGTTAAATAAAATATATTACTAAAAGTAATTTCATTTGTTTCTTTTTATCTTTTCTGAAATTCTAGCTCCTAGAAAATTTAGTATTACATATGTGGCTTGCATTACATTTCCACTGAACAGCGCTGCTCTAGACCTGAAATTCAAACTGACCATTTAAATTGAACACAGTAGAAACTGATACCAATCTATTCCAGACCCTCAAGCCTGTTCACTGTTATTATGGAATAAACATCAGTTGGCATGAGACACATAGCTTGTATAACATCAGCTGCTGCTGTTAAGGAAATTGTATGATGAAGGAACTAGCTCTAGGATAAATAACTTATGAACTGGGTGACAGGATGACTCTGGTAATTGTCAAAGAGCCTGTCAGCATCACTCATGGGCAGCTACGGCAGGAATGTATGTAGGACTGGGAAATAACACTATATGCTTTTGACTAGAAAGGTACAGCAGTTATGAATGAAAACAACCAGGGATTTGCCAAAATAGTGGATAAAGTGTATATGCATTTGGAGTCAGAAATGTGAGCAGTTACACATTGTAACATATTCACCTCAGGTACTATAACCACCTAAATGTGCCAAATATTTTCTTACATGATCTTGGCTAATAGAATCTTCCTCTTCACCTAGCCTAAAACCTGGAGTCATTTTTGACTCAACCCTTTCCTTTATTCCCCATAGCCAAGCACCAAACCCCATTTATTCTACCAACACCCACTCGCCACATCCACATTTTTTTCCTCCTTAAAGAAAACCAGAGAAGGGAGACACAGGTCCATATGCTGCCCCCACGGTCCCAAGAGGGAGGGCTCACGATTTGGCCTGCCGCTATATGGTGACGAGTAACTTACAAAAAAACAACGTCCTGTTCTTTTCTCCAGTAGAAATAGCTGGTAGTTAGGAATGCAAATAGGTGAGATGGACAGGCCCTCAAGATACCTTAAGATGACACAGGAAAGGGTTTTAGAGCAGAACAAACCCTATTTTCTTTCTTTGCTTTTCTCTTTCCTGTCCCTTCCCCCTAATTATTTTTATTGCCTTCTTTTTCTAATACATGTAAGCTGTGTGGGTCGGTGAACACAGTTTCATTACTTTACATAGCAGAATACAATTCCTAAGTGATTTTGGATTATCTCTTGACTTGCGTTAAGAGGAAATAACTCAGAATTGCATGTGCAGCTGGCATTTATGTCAATTAAACTGTAAACCTTATTGAATTTTAAGACTTTGAGTAGCCTAGAAATTCTCTTCTTAAACGAACTGGCAATTGTCTAAGCATATGTACCAGGGTACTTAATTTTTATAGTTTCATTGTTTTTAAAGACTCTACTGATGGCATGTTAGGTTGTGCGAGTCCTGTTCAATAACAGAATGCATAGATATATAAAGTCTATGTGCAGAAGCTCTCTTACCTGTGTATTGATTGATTATAGGCAAAGAAAATTTGATGCACAGATTTTTTTTCGAAAAAATCTGTCTTTGAAATGGTCCTTTGCTGTCACAGTTAAGGCCGTCAAACTATAGTCTAGTTGTTTCAGTCAGCTCCTTTGCTATTGAGTTCATGCCAGTATTTTATTTAAGTGCTAAGTAAATAATATATTAAGTGGAATTATGAGTGCCACTAATTATTAATGGGCTATCCATTTCCTTAATCAAATTCAGATTATAGAGCAATTACTAAAGTGAGTATGTTTTATAATCTTTGATTTAGAAAAATTCGATCTCTAACTTTCCTGCAGCATAAACCATACTAACACATGGTTCAGCTGCAGCCATGATCCAACACATGGGCAGTTTGTGTGTCCAAATATCCCCCATCAATTAAACCCTATTGTTACATAAGTCTCTTTCCAGCCTCTGTACACCTGCATTGGACTAAACCACAAAGTCAATCAACTGTACCTTTACTGCGCCATTCTCGTGGATGGTGACACAGTTGTCGGCATCTTCTGAGAGTTGGTACAAGGCTTGAGCTGTTGCTCGATGCACATTGGGGTCATCTGATTTCAGGTAATGCACTAATGGAGCCACTGCTTTGTACTCGCCAAAGGCCACTCTATTTCTGCCCCACATACAGCACCGTGAAATAGCTTCTGCTAGATGACGCCTCAGTTTATCATTATTCTGCACAAAGGAAATGAATTGTGGTACATGCATTGCCAAGAACCCGTGAGGTCATGTTTCTGTGCTACCTGTTTATTATCCAATAAAATGCCAGTGAGTCAAGGGAGAAGGGCTAAGTGGCTATTCAGGTGGTGTCTTGAAAGAAATTAGTATTTTGGTGGCCCCGATGGACCAACGTTCAATCCTGAATTTTCTTCTTATGACTTTAAAAAATGTTTAACTTTTTTTAATTGACTACTGAACATAGTTAATACACTCAAAAGCAATCAAGTGCCTGGCATTTGTTATTTGCTCAAGGTTTGATTTCCTTTTGAGCAAGTGCTTTAATAAAAAAAGAAAAGTAGTTAAAGAATACTGGACATTCTTAAGGGAGCATTTCATTTAACTGGCATAGGTAGATTCACCCTATACTTTCACCCTAGGAATACTTCTACATCAGTAATATGCCTTGGTTTTCTAGAGGGAGAAGACAATGCAGCAAACAATGATATGTTTGAGTCCGCCATTTTCCTTTATCCTTTATACACACTATATCCTTTTTTTTGTATGTAATTAACTGCAATAGGTATAATATAACCAAATAGGATACAGTTTTCTGCTTAATAATTGTACTATTCTCTTGATTGAGGCAACAACTTGGTGTCCTTAACTGAATCTGGCAGTTATTCTTAGGAACTCAGAATTAGACTAAAAAGTCTTCTAAACCAAGCATCCTTCCAGTGATTGAATTTCTGCTCTATGACTTTCCTGCCAAGAGGTAGCCCAAGCTATGCTCAAATACCTCTGATCGTGGTGAAGTCATTATCTCTCAAGGCTGCTTATTCTATCTGGCACAGCTCTGAATAAATAATACAGTGGTTGCCAAAGTCTTCTAGTTCAAGAATGCCATCAATCCAAGCTTGCTAAGCCTGGGGAAGAGCATTTAACTTGTAATGTTGGCATGAACAATCATCTTAAGGATAATGAATGATAATGATGGTGGTGATGGAAAATGATAGTTAACACTTCTATAATAACACTTATATTTGGCACTACTTTACTTGCCAGTGACAAGTAAAAAACAGCCTATATTTTACAAGGATCTTGCATATTAAATTGTACAGTTAGAACACACTTTCACATTGATCAGTCTCGGAGACATTAAATTAGTTGACCAAAATCTCATACCTCATAGGTGATGGATATTAAGCTTGAATCCAGGTCTCCGGACTCTAAGTTTATGGTTTTTACCACTACCCCATGATATCTTAAGACCATATACATTTAAAATAAAAGGATGTGTTACTTACTGTATTTGCTAGTTTGGACAATAAAGGGACAACTCCACGATCTGTAATAACAGCCAAATTTTCTTGGTCTTTTGCTATATTTGTAATAGCAGCACATACACTTGCCAAAACTTCTTTATTATCTGATTTCAGTAAATTGACGACAAGTTCCAAACCACCAACAAAGGAACGGACCATTTCTCCAGCATCCTAGAGAACAATTAAAAACAAAAGATGTTATCAAAAATAATCTTTTGATTAGCATTTTTTTCAAAAAAGCAGAAAGTAAGGATAAGGCTGTTAAGTACACCTTTGGTATAAAAAATTCAATTTATTTATTATACATAATTTCTATGTATGTTTGCATATGTATATAACCACACGATTCAACTTCAACAAATATTTATTGAATAACTATTATGTGAGAGTTACCGTGCTAACTACTGGGAATACAGAAGTTAGTAAAATACAGCTTATTCTTATTTGCAGTAGTTATGCTTTATGAAGTCATCACAAAAACTGAGTTAGTAAATACTGAACCATTGTTTCTAGGGGGAATGCAGTGTTAGGTCAACAGATCAATACATCACTGATCAATAGATAACCTTGTTTTATGGGTTTTTCCACTTAGGCTATCTTATTTCATATATTGTTAATTCATCAACTCATGGACACCTGAACTCATGGTGAGTCCATGGCTGAACTCATGGACACCACCACACTATAAGTCATGCCTGAAGGAAGCTTATCTAACACATGAATTTTCTCTGAAAGGCACAGCCTTCTTGGGTTTAGGAACACTAGAGAGCACTGGGTACCACACACAGGGGCCATGTTAAATAGTGAAATCACCAACAAAACCCACAAAGATGTGAAAAGTATGGCACTAACTAGACAACAAAATTGATGCTTGTTAACAGTATGGGAGCTAACAACAAAAAGGCAGAGAGTCATCTTGTTCAACCTCAGCTGAGAACGTGCATTTTGGGCAACTCAAAATTTTCACCTCGCCGTGCACGTCCAAGAATGACCATGGGAGTGCTGTGAGTATTGATTTCAGGGTTACAAAAATTTTAGCAACAGGGTGAAAATTCCCAAACAGACTTTGTGAAGAATGTAGACTGACTGTGCATGCTCTTTTGCCATCATGTTGCTTGCCATCCAGTGGGGAAGAGTGGCATTAGGAGATAAGTGTAATGAACAGCACTAAGAGGAAAGAGGTAAAGATACTACAATGACACGCAACAAGGGAGGCATTCAAGGACGTACCCCGCCCCAAGAGAATGTTGGTAAACTAAAGTCTAAAAGATAAGGAGTTATCCAGGATGGAGGGGATTCAGGATGGAGGAATAATCATGAAACAGACCTGAGAATGAGAGAGGAGGCACTTTTTTTTTTTTTTCTTTCTTCAGTGTAGTGTAGCTAGAGCATAAGTATGAAAGGGAGAATGGGAGAAAATGATACTTCCTGAGATCTTGAAGGCTCTTTACTGTTAGCCTTGGCAGAGAGTATAGACATCATTTTAAGGGCATGAGAAAGCCACTGAAAAGGTTTAAGTGTGTGTCTTGTGGGGGAAGAGTGGGAGAGGGCATTTTATCAATTTTGTATCACAATAGCTCTCTCAGGATTGCAGAGTTGAGGTTGGGGCAAAGAATGTGCTGGGGACTCAGAGGCTATTTCATTAAAGTCACTTAAGAGGTGGTGGCAGTTTGGATGCAGGTTATAGTCTGGACCTGGAGAAAGGGGTGTGGGTTGGTGAGCACCAACTGGAGACGATGAGGACCAGTGATCTGATGGTGATGCCCATGTTTTTGGTTTGGCCCCATGGTTCTCATGTTGGAAAGGCAGGGTGTTGTTTTGTGTTCTTACGGTGAGAAAGGATGGTATTTGATATGAGGAGGCCTAATTTGAATGAAATGCCTACAAGACATTTAAGCAGAAACATCCGCAAGTCAGTTGCATATATGCCTTTGGAGCTCAGGAAAGAAAACCAGGCTTGTGTCATAGACTTGGAAGTTGTCAGTATGGAGACCATAACTGAAATAATGCATGTGAGAGATGGCGAGTGAGGGAGAAGTGGGTTCTCTGTGTCAGTGCTGCAAGTGTGGGTGGGAAAAGAATTTGCCAGAGGAACCTGAAAACGGATGGTTGCCCAGAAATCCTCACCTCCCTAATGTATGGTGGTGGCTGTGTGATGTCCAATTATTTGGCTCTGGGGCTTTCTCAAGAACTTAATACCTTTTTTTTTCTTGGTGCAAAAGGTGATTTTATTAAAGCATGGGGACAGGAACCATGGGCAGAAAGAGCTGTACTGGAGTTGTGTGTGTGTGGCTGGGGTGGGGGGGCGTTCTATGGAGTTGGGGAGATAAAGTCAAGAAGGAGTTTCCAAAGAGAAACTAATACCTTCTAAGTGCCAATCATGTATCAGGCACTTTGCATACATTATCTCAGTTAAATCACACAAAAACCACACAGAACAGATATTATTTCCATTTTAGATTTTAAAGACTGAGGTTTCAAAGATGTTGAATACCATAAACTAGACTGTGTCCCTCAAGGGTCTGTGTTCTAGTAATCTTAATGAACTTTATAATCATAAATCTGAACATCTCATTCCCCTATCTCCCCAATTCTTTCATTGCCCTTAGGCAATTCTTCTTGCCCTTAGGATAAAAAACAAACTCCACATGTGGTTTACAAGCTTTTCATGGTGTGTGTGCCCCTGGCTTTCCTGCCTCACCTCTCTGCCTTGATCCCCTCTTCCAACCCCCTACACATGAGCCCTAAGCCAGTCCCACCCCAACCCCCCACCCCCATCCCCTGGCCCAGGAGTTAATAATCAGAATTCTAACACTCACTCTCTGAGAATGTGGCTCATTAAGTCTGGGATGGGGCCTATGAATTTTTTTTTTTTAATCTCTCTTGTGAGTCTGAACTTCAGCCAATATTAGGAACATCAGTCTTTCAAGTTCATGTCCTCAACCGTGCCACTTGCATGTCTCTGTATCTTTGCCCATGGCTTTTTTGTCTACTTCCCCACTAGCTTGGGACTTTCCACATAGCCTCGGCTACCAACTAAGGTAATGTTCTCTTTAGGGAGGCTTTCCTGAACTGTGAGTCTGGATTAAGCCGCTCTTACTATAACACCTGGTTCTTCCATGTTATAGCATTTACTGCTCTCTGCAGGAGTGACTTAAATTTATTTGCCTTTGTTTATCGTTGTATGCCGAGTTTTTGTGAAAGTTTCTGGCAAGTTTCTAGAAACCCCATTGAATGAACTTGCAAACTCACAGCTACAAAAGGAAGCTTTTTCTGAGGACATAATGAACCAAACTAAACTTCTAGGGAATGGTGAAGGCAGGACCCCCTCAGGTTCTTCCCAAGTGTAAGTGGAAAGTATCTTTTCCACAACACGCTGCCTTTCCTGCCTGCTATGGGGACTGTGCAAACAATATTAGTGGCCTTGTTCTCAATACCACATGTAAATACAGGACACACTTTCACATTCTGATGCGTTAATAAAATTACTTACAAAATATCTGCCATTTTCCCTAAAATTCTACGATAAAGCTTGTTATATAAAACAAATGATTATACTTTCAACCGAATTCTACACTGTCACCTCATTACACTTCTGTGCACTAAGGCACAATCAAATCAAAAGACTGTAAAAGCTAATTTATTAACCTTTGGCCAAATATCCCACATAAATTAATCCACGTTGCCATTTGAAGCACTTAGCAGTGGTAGTTGCTGTAGTGCTATTTCCATGTTGTAGGTGAGGAAAACCTTAGAGAAATAAATTAATATGTGCACAGTACAAGAAGAATACACGGCAGAGTGGGATCTGAATCCACGTCTGCCTGGCCCCGAAGCCACTCTACAATACTGCAGTCATTGGTCCAAATGAAATAAATTCATAATCTTAATCATGTACTTGGTCCGGATGCATGAGTAAACTCAAAAGCAAAAACAATGGCTCTTAGAATTGCAGGGAACTTCCAAAGTGCAGCCCCCAAACTCCACTTTTTTAAGTGATGTTATGTGTGTCAATAAGCTGATATATTAGTCAATTATGAAACTACAGAACGATTTTTCTTTCTCAAGAAAGACTGAAGGAATTCTGGGAAGACGATGGTGGCATAGTTTTTGAGACTCTCTCAGAAAATAGACACACTAGTGGCAGCAAAACAAAAAGCACAGAAATGCTAGATGAAAAGATATCGTCACAGACCCCCAAATACAAGCAGATCGGGGAAAACTACTGAAATTACAAAGCCCACATGTTCTAAGAAACCAGAAATCTGCAGAAAGAGGGACTTGTAAAGGCCCTGGAACCAGGGAGCCCACACTGATTAATGAATAAGACCAAAATGCCCCCAGGTCTGATGGTGCTGGAGCATTCTGTGGTCTGAATCCTTTGAACTCGTTATACTACAAACTGAAGGTTCCTTCTAGGTTGAAGCCTGCACTGAGGAGAAACTAGTGGGAGCTGCATACAAATAGAGCACGGCAGGGACAGAGGGATGAAGGAATGATAGAGTCCAGGTAAAAAGAGAGGAGGGGAACAAAGCAGTCTGAGTCTGCTCTCCATCACTGGGAAAGTAACAGAAATGGGATCTTGAGGACCATGAAATTAGAAATGCCACCCTGATCCACATCTCCCTCTCAAAACACCACGAAAACTCACTGCACTTAAAAATGAGCAAAACAAAAAGACTATGGTCAATTTCCATATAGAATTACTAGAAGAAAAGGAATGAGCTGAAAGAAAATTACAGAAGCAATGAAAAGAAAATGTTAATTAGAATTATCAAAGCTTATAAACTGGGTGATTAGTAAAAAAAACAATTGTTAAGGGCAGGTGAAACCCATCTACAAAGAATTAGACATGAAAGCATAATTCATTTTGAAAATGAAGAGTAAACCAGAAGGAACATAAAAATTAATAAATATAATGGGTAATACCTTTAAATAAATAGAATATGTGGAGTCCAAGGTGACAGAGGTTGGGGGAGGGGGGCACCTGGGTGGTTCAGTCGGTTAAGCATTCAACTCTTGGTTTCAGCTCAGGTCATGATCCCACAGGTTCGTGAGTTTGAGCCCTGCTTTGGGCTCTGTGCTGCCAGTGTGAGACCTACTTGAGATTCTCTCCCTCTCCTTCTCTCTCTGCCCCTCCCCCACTCACACTGTCTCTGCCTCTCTCAAAATAAATGAATAAACTTAAAAAAAAATGATAGGGAAAAAGCTAACAAAAAATTGAAAAGACTAGGCAGAGAAAATAACATATGCATAGTGAGTCCCTAAGAAGGGAACAAAGCAATACAATGGAGCAAATTTTGAAAACCAGGATTCAAGAAAACTCTCTCCTGAAATAAATAAAACCTGAGAGTCACCCTATGTACCTGGGAAAATTGGCCCAGAATGTGCTAACATAGAGAAATATTCTAGTACAACTGCTGGACTTTAATAAAAAAAATTATTTGGTCATCTAGGCAAAAGACCAAGTCACTTCTAAGGGAAAGAATAAGATATCCTTAGCCTTTTAATAGGAATGTTTTTATGCAGAGGGAAAGGAATAACATATGTAAACTACTCAAGAGAAAATGTGAATCAACGTCCTAATATCTGGCCAAAATGACCTTCAAGTATAAAACTGTTATTGGGGCACGTGGGTGGCTCAGTTGGTTAAGCGTCCGACTTCAGCTCAGGTCATGATCCTGTGGTTCATGGATTCAAGTCCTGCATCGGGCACTGTGCCGGCAGCTCAGAGCCTGGAGCCTGACTCAGATTCTGTGTCTCCTTCTCTCTCTACCCCTCCCCCACTTGTGCTCTCTCTCTCAAAAATAAATAAACATTAAAAAAAATATAAAACTGTTATAAACGTGGAAGACTCCAGGGAATGTGTTAACACAGGCCCTTCTGAGGAATCCCCTTGACATTGACTGTCAGATCTCCAAAAGACTAAAAAGACACAGACAAAAGGATGACCGATTTCTTAAAATGCCCTATTGGCTTCATTTCCTTCAGGATGAGGTTTAAATCATTAGCATGACATTCAAGTATTTTCCCTATCTCTCTAAACCTCACCTGCTGGTCTTATTTCCCAGTATACCCTTTTGCATAAACTATATTGCAGCCTCTAAGAATACTGGTGCCATGTTCTTTTACATCTTTGACTATGTTATTTTCTTTACCTGGATGCCCTTCTAAACTAGAAACTCCTACTCAGCCCTCAAAACTGACTCCTTTTAATAGCAGCTTAAATAACATTTCCTCCATAAAATTCACTCCCTCCCCCAACTCCCCTTCTCAGTAAATTCATTTCCTCCCCTCTACATTCCTATAGATGATTTTATCCAAAATCCATTCCCTCATTCTCCCGTATTTCCCAAGCCTTGATTTTATTTGGGTATCTAACTCTCACACAGAAGCACCTGGAGAAAATGCATCTATACCCCAGATGTAACTCTTGATTGGCCTAAGCCTATCACGGAAGTCTCGTTGCCTCTGCCATTATTTGTTTAGGAGTAGGCTAGATATGGCCCAATTATGGCCAGTGCGTTCTGAGATGAGGTCTCCTAGGAATCTTCTGGAAGTTCTCCTATTTATAATAAGGAATAATCGCAGGTCACACTGAGAAAGGCAGAGCAGACACAGGAAAATAGCCTGGGGTCCTTGATGACATTGTCAAACTGCTGAATCAACCAGGCCTAAATTCTGCTTTGGCTATTTAAAACCAAAGGTATCTATAGCCATTTTTTTCATTCTATTGCAGTTGTTTCTTATGGGTCCTTTCTCCATTAATTTGTGAGTTGCCTGGTCTTATTCTCTGACTCTCACTTGGGATATGGTCTGGTGTCTGTCACACAGTAGACTTCCAATAAATCTTTGTGGAATTGTGAAAAAATAAAAATAATAAGGGGACTATGACTTTAAGATACTTAGCCGCAGTCACAATCACTAAAAAGCAAAAAGCATTCATTATGCATTAATAATGTAACTACATAAAATGGAATATAAATGGATAAGACCACTTCGACCTCATCATCTAGTGACTTCTGGTTGTCTCACTGCTTTATCAGCCACAGCACTGGGGCCATACTGGCAGAAATAACAAAAGTGATCACATCTGCTTCTGTTCCAAGAACTTCCTAAGGTGCATGGTATGAGATAGAGGGAGCCAAAGTCTCAATGAGATCATGGGCATGGCTCACCAAGGTCTTATAATGTTTACAATCTGTGGGACAGTGAAATGTTAAGACTCAAGCGTACAGGTCCTGCCAAAGTTTGTTTGGAAGGTAAGGACCCACCCCCTGTCTTGATCTCTCTCTCTGTTTTTCTTTTTAGGTTTAAAGATTCTAAACATATGACATCTTGCCTCACATAGTTTCTATGGAAAGGGAGACAGTATATTTAAGGATGGAAAAAGTAATTATTCTGCCAATACTGTCTTTCACTAATGCTAAACGACTGGGCAAATTCAACACATTTTCCACCTTCTCACATATCTTAAAAACTAGTCTTTGCCAATTTTGCCACTGGTGTGATATTGGTTATGCACAATTCAAATTTTCATCTCTAATGCAAAAACCCTCAATTAGAATAATATTAGTCATAACAATAACAAAGTCTAACTTTTTGCAGTTTACAAAGGACTTCCTCATGCATGTCTCCTCTGATCCTCACAGCTCTGCCTGTGGGAGGCATGATGTCCTCATTTTACAGACAGGAAGGCTCAAGGTTCATGAATAGTCAGTGACAAAACTAAAAATCAACTGTATGTTTCCTGATTTCTCATTTCATGTCTTTTCACTATACACTGTGTTTTAGACCTGCAAGTCTCAACAATTAATATTTACCGGGTTATACCTAGTTTATAAACAGTCAGAAGAATCTTCACAATTTAGAGGGTTAACAATTCCAAAGAGATGAAGCTACTTTGCCAATGACAGTTCCTAAGACAAATAAAAACAGTAACTGAAAGAGAATATGAAACACCTTCATACTGCTATTAAAGTCTGAATGGTTGAATAAGTAGGAAAAGGTGTCAAATTCAATGAACCCAAATCAAGTCAAATACACAAAATAGGATGAAAAATATAAAGTAACAAAATACTTCTGGTTGAAATTCAACTAATAGGAAAATATTAAGACATTATTTACAGATTAATGAATAAAACAGAAAATTGGATGTTTTGGCAAAGAGCAATTAAATTAATGGGTATGAAATTCCTTCTCTTGCCTCCAGCAAAAAGAACTGGCAGTTTTCTGATGAGGTGAGATATACATAATGCAACTTTAAAGCACATACAAGGCAAGCGTAACATGACTTAAGAACAAAAATTTGTAACCAGGAGGGCTATAAAAACACTGTTTTGTGCCATACAGACACCATACAATGCATAATACAGTATTTGAAAAAGATTTAAAAATAGCACATTGCATATAAAAAATTCCAAAAATGCTACATTCACATTCGAACAGCATGTCAGAGAAACCAAAACTGAACAGGCAAATCTTGTCCTAAAAGTATATTCAATATATCAAATGCTTTTAAAATTCTAAATACTACACACACACACATACACACACACACACACACACACACACACACACACACACACACACACACACACACACAAGGAGAACAGACTGTTTGTGTGGCTCTATCACAATAAGATCCTTGTTCTGTTTCTAGAAGTTAAGTCCTACGGCTTAAAAAAAAAATTTACTGATTTAGAACTGCTTTACACTTTCAAATGTAGTTCTTCAAAAATCAAAGTTAGGATATCAGTTAGTACTTTTTCATTCTGAACTGAAGGAAAAGTAAATTAATTTCAAGTAAAATAAATGATTCAGTCCTCACAGTGTAGATTCAGATAGCAGAAAATTCATTGTACTTTGTAGGTAGCTTTATCAAATTAAATCACAAGAAAAATAAAGAGAATAAATTCAATGGTTCTGATTTTTTCTACTTTCCTAGCCTAATTTAAGATAATTTTCTTAAATGCCACAGAGAACTGTGATTTTGCCATTTTACTATGTCCTGTGTTGATTCTGCTTTAGATACAGTGTTCTATTAATGAGGAGGTCTAAACTGTGAGAAACCATTGTGTATCCAGAGGCTTATAGAGTTAATTAAATGACATTCTTAACCGATGATGTCTTTGAAAAATGCTTACAACTTGTACAAAGAACTAAACAAATCTAAGTCATATTATCATAAAATGGCTATTATATAAATCTATGTGTGCATACACATATATATTTAATTTTTAACATTAAATATATATAGAACTTTTCTCCACTTGTACTCAGTGACACAGATTAAAATGAGTACAGCAATTTCTGGTTAAGATCCAGTCAGATGCTTCTGAACACTGAGTTGTATGCATAAGGCTAAGAACAACAACTTGAAACCATAATCTTAACAGAAAAAAAAATTAACTCTATGAAACACTATACTCTAAAAATGCCAAGAGTCTCCCCATTTATGGAGAGACTGTTTTCTAAAAGTTTACTTGTTGGGTCTACAACATCACATTTTGCTGTAAATATGTGGTTAATGTCTCAGTTTGACAAATAAGAGTCTATTTAACTCATAATGAACCTGACTTATAACACACTAACTGCAACTAATCCTCATTTGCATGAATGTTCTAATAGTTGAAGCCAGATACTTGTCTCCCTCATCTTCTGTGATGTGTAACTTTGTCACGTCAAATGATTTTCATAGGTCTCCTCTTTTATCAGAGTTTCTCTTTAAAAAAATTTTGTTTAATGTTTATTTACTTTTGAGAGAGAGAGAGAGAGCGAGCGAGCAGGGGAGGGGCAGAGAGACAGGGAAACAGAATCCGAAGCAGGCTCCAGGCTCTGAGCTGTCAGCAAAGAGCCAGACGCAGGGCTCAAACTCATGAACCGTGAGATCGTGACCTGAGCCGATGTCAGATACTTAACCAACTGAGCCCCCAGGTGCCCCTCAAAGTTCCTCTTAAAACCCACCCAGAGTTTAACACAACTCCAGATGTGGTCTGACCAGAACAGAGTGCATCGGAATTCTTATCTTCCACGATCTAGACAAGGAACTTCTGCCAGCGTGGCCAAACGCATGCACTATTTCAGCAGTTACGTTGCCCTATTTGTTCACATTAAGCTTTGAAGTCAGCCAAAATCCCTATATCTTTTACAAGTGAATTATTATACAGCCAGTACTCTCACATCCTGCATTTACAGGATTTCCAGCTTCCTTTTATTGCATAAAAGGGATTGAACAGTTTTCATATAAAAGAGATAAGTTTTAGATGTAAATTTCACTTTGTTAAAGTGCATTTCTATGTGAAGCTTTGAGAAACATCTGGATATTCTGAGGTAAGTAATTTATCTCACCATTATTATGTTAAAAAATTCCTCAGGGAGGCAGAAAATATAGTTCTTGAGGCAGTAGTTCCCAAACTGTGTTGCACATTAGAATTTCTGGGGGAATTTTTAACTTTCCCTAAGCCCAGGGTAGATCCCATACCAATTCAATCAAAAGATTTGGTGGTAGGACCCATCCATACATATCTCTAGGTGATCTCAATATATAGCAAAGTTTGACAACCACTGGTTTAAGAGTTTAAGTCAAATAGTGAGAAGGCCTTGGGGCACGTCCCGTTTCATCACTATTAGATATATGGCTTTGAGCAAGCTACATAACTTGCTAAGCTTCAATTTCATCACCTGTGAAATGCAGCTAATAATAGTATTTATCTCTTAAGGGTTGTTAGAAGGATACACATAAAGCATATAACAAGGTGCCTGGCATATGATAATAGCTGTTTTTATTTTCTAATATTTTGAGAATGTATTTGTTACCAATAATTTGCACAACAAAATATCAACTTAAGGAATAACCCCTTGAAATCTGATTCTACCTATCAATCATCCTTATGAATATATTCAAAATATGTAACTCAGGTAGCAACATTTTACTATGTATTCAATCCTATTTTAAAATTTTTTTTAATGTTTTATTTTATTTTTGAGACAGAGAGAGACAAGACAGAGCATGAGTGGGGGAGGGTTAGAGAGAGAGGGAGACACAGAATCCGAAGCAGGCTCCAGGCTCTGAGCTGTCAGCACAGAGCCCGACGCGGGGCTCGAACTCATAGACGGTGAGCTCGTGACCTGGGCCGAAGTCGGAAGCTCAACCGACTGAGCCACCCAGGCGCCCCACAATCCTATTTTAAAACCCATCAAGAATGAGTTGGCAAAAATACATCCTTGATTGTAATTAGGTAATACATCTATGTTTATTTATATCATTAAAACTACTTTCATTCATACATTCATTCACTTGGCAAATTAGAAGCCTCAGAAATGTTAAGATACTATTTTATGTTGTGGGATTCAAAATAAATAATTTGGTTTCACGTTATAATCACCTGGAGTGATTTTTTTTAAGAAATAGGAATGCTGGGGCACCTGGGTGGCACAGTCGGTTGAGCATCCAACCCTTGGTTTCAGCTTAGGTCACGGTCTTGTGATTCATGAGTTCAAGCTCCACATCAGGCTCTGCGCTGACAGAGCAGAGCCTGCTTGCGATTCTCTCCCTCTTCCTCCCTCTCTGCCCCTCCCCCACTTGCATTCACTCACTCTCTCTCTCAAAATACATAAGTAAACTTAAAAAAATATGAATGACTAAACTTCAATCTCAATATAAATATTGGGGGTAGGGCTCTTGCATGAGAACGTTTTTTTTAAAGCTCTGAAGGTAATGTGTATCTAGAATAGAGAATGATTGATGTGAACAATTTAAGTCGTGTTGCTGTTACTTACAGAAATCATAGCATTGGTGATGAACTCCAATTCCCATGTTTAGTTTAAGAATAGAGGAGGGGGAGCCCTTCTGGAATCCTCTATCATAGGAATGAGAACACTAGCAAAAATTGGCAAAATTGATTTTTTCAGAACTCTAGAATTTAATGAAAATTTAAACACAGCATGTTTATTCAAGAAAAAAAAAGCTGAATCTCAGTAAGAACAGTGAGTTTTGTGGCATTTTAGCTTTCCCCATTCTCAGCTCCCTCTTCTCAGCTCTGTAGTAGACTTGAAACCATAGTATCTAGGAAAACCCACAGCCTAGCAGCCTAGGGAGGGAAGGTGGGTGTGGAGCTCCCCTAAAAGCTCCACTCCAATGGAATGGTTGGGATTTGACTTGAACGGCGGCTTCTATGAAAACGTCCAAAGGCTTGTCTTTACCTCACGTATCACCCACTGAGGAAAATTCTATTCTCAGGGCATGTCATAAAAAACATTAGTGGCAACTGTTTTAACATAAAAGCTGTTTGAGATGGTAATATCACTTGGGACAAACCAGAGGCTGGCCAAAACATAATTAAAAGGAAAATCTCAAAAAGTGATGTCCATAGAGGACCTTGAAAAAAATCCAACATATTTGTCGGGATCTAAAATGCCACAGGTAAGTGCAGGGCTATGTGCATAGTCAGAAGAGACCTGAGATAGCCCTAAATGCTCACCTCTGGCTGATCTTGAGGCTCTACATGAACAGAAAAGAAGGGTAAGATAGAGTTGTAAACTGCTGGAGTGTTCAATGTGTGCCCCGTAAAACACATACAGAATACCTCACCAAAGGGTGAGAAGTCTACTAGTGCATGGAATTTAAGGAGATCTGTCAACTCATTAGCTGAAATGAGTCAACTGAGCAGAAATCTCAGTGGCCACATGGACAAAGAATACAGACATCATAGAATTAGTTCAAGAAAGTCACTAACAAATAATAGCAAAACAGCAACAGACAGCAAAAGTACAATCCCTGAGGAGAGGAAAATCTAATTTCCAGAGTTTCTACATTATATTATTTAAAATACTAAGTTTCCTTCCAACAAAAAATTATGAGACAAAGAAAGAGGAATGTATACCACAAAATGTAACCAAGCAATATGACCAAGGGAAAAAAGCAGTCAATAAAACTGGACCCTAAGGAAGCCTGTACCATGTTGGACTTAACAGATAAAGACTTTAAATCAGCTGTTTAAAACTGTGTTCCAGGAACTAAAGGAAACCATGCCTAAACAATTAAAGATTGGGAACAATATCTCAGAAAGTAGAGAATATTAATACAGAGATTGAAATTAAGTGTAAAAAAAGAATCATTAAAAATTCTGGAGCTGAAAATACAATAAATGAAGTAGAAAATTCACTTCATGGGACTAACAGCAGATTTGAGCAGACAGAAGACAGATTTAGTGAACTTGCTGATAGGCCAGTAGGATTACCCAGTCCGGGGAACTAAAAGAAAATGAATGAAGAAAAATGAACACATCCTCAGACACCTATAAAACACCATCAAGCATACCATCCTACATATATGGGAGTTTTGGAAAAAGAGGAGGGAGAGGGCGAAAGAATATTGAAAGAAATAATGGCAAATGCTTCTTGAATTTTATGAAAAACCTTAACTTATGTATTCATGTATCTTGATGAATTCCAAGGAGGATAAATTCAGATATAAACACCTAGACACATTATAGTCAAATGGTGAAAGACAAAGAGAGAAACTTGAAAGTTGAAAATTGTATGTGAAAGCTGTACATGACTCGTCACATAAAAGGAAACCTCATTTATAGTAACAGCTGACTTCTTCTCAGAAAGCTTGGAGATGCTACCAAGATGGGGGAGTCTGAAGTTCCAGACACTTGCTCCCCCATGGAAATATTAAATAAACAACTACAGACTAACTAATATAACTTTATAGGAGCTCTGGAAACCAATTCAGAGATCTATAGCAAAGAAGCAAGAAAAAGTCAAAATAAAAACTTAAAGAAATTTCCTGGCATTTTTACTTTCTCTTGTTCCACCCAGTCCTGGCAATGGCACAATGTGGTCAGGAGGAAGCAGACCAATTCGCAGTTCCTTCCTGTGGCCAGAAGAAGCAGAATGGAAATTATTTGCAACGCTCTGGCCTGTCCATGGGCTACCTAAAGAGACTGGTTTCTGTCTCACCTGACTCAGAGCTCAGACAGGAAATTGTGGCAGAGTCTGGATCTCAGTTGGTGAAAGCTGTGGACGGCATTGTGATGTGTAAAAACTACAGGAGTACTACAGCCTCACAGATACTTGAGGAATATAATAAAACATCTATGCCCCCAAAGAGAAGCTGGAGTGACTCTCTTTGGGAAATTAGGGCATTTAAAAGCAGCCATGAACACAGGGGAAGTTTTAAAAAAGCATACACACAGGCCCATGTAGGACACATGCTCAGAAAAGACCTGAGAAGACCTTATACCTTCACCTTGGGCTGATTCCAATAGGAATGACAAGATCTTGTTAACTACAAAGGTCTTCCAAACCAATCTGGAAAAACTAGGAGAGGTAGCTGTTTTTTCAAATGCTCACTTTTCAACAAAAGATCACAAAACATACCAAGAAACAAGGCAACACAGCTCATTTAAAGGAACAAAATAAATCCTCAGAAGCCATCCCTGAAGAAACAAATGTATCAGAATTTCCAGGTAAAGACTTTAAAACAATTGTCTTAAGTATGTTCAAATGCTAAAGGAAAACATAAAGAACAAAAGAAAATAAGGAAAAGGATATAGGAACAAAAAGAGAATATCAACAAAGAGATAGAAATGGAGCTGAAAAAACAACAGCTGAATTAAAAATTTCACTAGGATAAAATAACAGACTCAAACAGGCAGAATAAAGAATCAGTGAACTTGAAGACATTTGAAATTATTGAGTCCAAACAGCAAAAAGAGAGAGCCCAAGAGATGTAAAGGATATCACTAACAGGTCAATATGGCCATTATGGGAGTCCCAGAAGAAAAAATAAAGGGGCAGAGAGATTATTTCAAGAAATAATAACTAAAAACATCCCAAATTTGAGTAAATACATGGATATACAGAAGTCTTCTCAAAGTGTTCCACCCAACAACAGCAGAAGTGCACATGGAACATTGTCCAGGATAGACTATATTTTAGGCCACAAAACCAATCTCATTTTTTTAAAGACTGAAATAATACAAAGTATCTTCTCCAAACACAATGACTGAATGCAAACAGAAAACAACAACAGAAGGAAAACTGGAAAATTCACAAATATGTGGAAATTAAGCCACACACTTGTAAATAACCAATGAGTTAAAGAAGAAATCACATATGTTTCCTACAGAGAAAAAAAAGATCAATAAAATTGACCAATATTTAGCTGGATTGACCAAGAAAAAGAGAGATAAGATTCAAGTAATGTAGATCAGAAATAAAGAAGGGACATAACAACCAATTCTATAGAAATAAAAAAGATTATAAGAGAATGTAATGCACAGTTGTATGCCAATAAATTGAATAACCTAGATGCCATGGATATGTTTCTGAAAATTACCTAATAAGACTGGATCATGAAGAAATAGAAAATCTGAACAGACCTGTAACTCGTCATGAAATTGAAACAGTAATAAAAAAGCTTCCAATAAATAAAAGTCCAGGAATAGATGGTGCTACTGGTGAATTCCACCATTTAAAGAGGAATTGATGATAATCCCCCTCAAACTCTTCCAAAGAATTGAAGAGAAACATTCTCAAACTCAGTGAATGAGGGCAACATGATTCTAATACGAAAGCTAGACAGACACTACACAAAAAGAAAACTGTAGACCAATACTGCTTGTGAATATTGATGCAAAAATTCTCAACAAAATACTAGGAAACCAAATTCAACAGGATTATACACCATGACAAGTGGGATTTATTCCTAGAATGTATGGATGGTTCAACATACAAAAATCAGTAAGTAGAATGTACTACATTAAGAGAAGGAAGGTAAAAACCCATGAGTATGTCAATTGATGCATGAAAACCGTTGAACAAAATTGAACACCCTTACATGATTAACACACACACTAACACACACACACACACACACACACACACACACACACACACACACACACTCTCCAACAAACCAGGAAGAGAAGGAAACTTTTTCAACATAACGAAAGTCACACAGGAAAAACCCATAGCTCACATCATAACCAATGATGAAAGACTGAAAATTTTCCCTCCAAGATCAGGAACAATACAACTATGCCTGCTTTCACCACTTCTATTCGATATAGTACTGGAAGTCCTAGCCAGTTGGAATTCTTAAGTCCAATTAGGCAAGGAAAAGACATTTTAAAATCCAAATTGGAAAGGAATAAAAAATATTATCTCTGTTCACAAATGATATGATCTTATATGTAGAAAGCCTGAAATTCTACAGTAAACTGGTGGAACTAATACCTGAATTCAACATTGTAGGTTACAAAATCAGCATGCAAAAATCAGTTGAGTTTTAATACACTAATAATAAACAATATGAGATGGAAATTCAGAAAATAGTGCCAATTACAATAGCACCTAAAAGAATAAAATACTTACGAATTAATTTGGCCAAAGACTTGTATGCTGAAAACTAGCAAAACACTGCTAAATAAATTAGACACAAATGAATGGAAAAATATCCTGTTCATAGATTGGAAGATTTAATATTGTTAAGATGTCAATACTACCCATAGTGATCTATAGATTCAATGTAATCCCTATCAAAATCTCAACAATTTTTGCAGAAATAAATAAATTCATCCTAAAATTCATATGGAATCTCAAGGGATCCTAAATCACCAAAATGATCCAGAAAAAGAAAAACAAAGTTGGATTCCTCAGACTTCTTGATTTCAAATTTACTACAAAATTATGGTAATTAAAAGAGCGTGGTACTGACATATAAACAGACATGTAGACCAATGGAATAGGATAGAGATCCAGATATAAACCCTTGGGTATTTTGTCAAATGATTTTTGACAAGGCTTCCAAGACCATTCAATGGGGAAAGGACAGTTTTTCAACAAATAGTATTGTGAAAACTGGATATACACATGCAGAAGAATGAAGTGGACCCTTACTTTCTAATACATTAAAAAAAATTAACTCAGAGGGGTGCCTGGGTAGCTCAGTCAGTTAAGCATCTGACTTCGGCTCAGGTCGTAATCTTGTGGCTTGTGGATTGGAGCCTTGCATTGGGCTCTATGCTGACAGCTCAGAGCCTGGAGCCAGCTTCAGATTCTGTGTCTCCCTCTCTCTCTCTGCCCCTCTTCCACTTGCACTCTTTCTCTCTCTCAAAAATAAATAAATATTAAAAATCTTTTAAATTAACTCAGAATGGATTAAGGACCTAAATGTAAGACCTGAACTATAAAAATCCTAGAAGAAAAGAATCCAAAGGACAATGAAGCTAAAGTTATGTGCATGCTGAATTATGGTCTAGAGGCAGTATAATAAAAGTAATCCAGGCACAGGACCCAAATCTATTTCACTTCTTAAAAACAGGGGTACACAAGGGCTTCCAATTCATGAAAGGATGCAGGAAAACGTTACTCCTAACTGTTCTCTATGGCTACTTCTTGTATGAAGCTTTGGGCCTTAGAGAGGGGTGTGACCTTGTGACTAGAAATATGGGTCCCAGTTAGATGTCTGCATCAGTGAATTTTGAGATGGCACAGTTTCTCTTTTTTTAAGTTTATTTATTTATTTTATTTATTTTGAGAGAGATATAGAGAACAAGCAGTTGAGGGGCAGAGAGAGATGGAGACAGAATGCCAAGCATGTTCCACGCTACTGTCAGTGCAGAGCCTGATGCAGGGCTCGGACTCATGAACCATGAGATTATGACCTGAGCCGAAATGAAGAGTCAAGTTGGATGCTTAACTGACTGAGCCACTCAGCTGTCCTGAGATGGTACCGTTTCTGATGGCAACAAAGTACAGTGTGTGATCCTGGGAGTTCTTGGCTGAGGTGGACATAATGATAAGATCAATTTAATGGATGAGGTTATTAATTTAATAAAGTAACTGGTAATTAATAACTCTACTTCCAAAATAAGATAGTTAAGTGGTTTCATAAATAGCTAGTTGTTGGCATGATTTTGTACATATCGGTTTAGAATAGGCTACACCTTTGGTTGTAACTTTCCATTTTGTGTATTACACCTCTGTTAATTCTACCCTTTCCTAGACTAGCAACCTGCATTGCAGCAG